>NC_081406.1:491962899-492292899 GCF_030272615.1 Cryptomeria japonica | reverse complement strand
GAGTTCCATCTCACCGTGGTTTTTCCCAGTTGGGTTTCCACGTCAAATATCTTGTGTTATGATTGTATTGCTTTTGTGGGTGAATGCTTTATTCGCATTTTGGTTTGAATGTGTGGTAACCGGTTTGACTGTTAGACTGCTTTACCGGTTTATCTTTAGACTATGTAAGTGTTTTAGTGTAGTGATTTTTTTTGGCATACTAATTCACCCCCCCCTCTTAGTATTCATCAATTGGTATCAGAGCCTACCTTTCTATAAGTTTAACCACTTGGAAAGAGATATGGGGGAATACACCATGAGGGAACTTACTCAATGGCTCACTAAGTCTAAGCAAGCCTATGATGATCTTATGGTCAAATACAAGGCATCTCAAGCAAAAAGGAGAGAACATGTAGAAAAGTTGATGGAGCTATCTGAAAGTAGTTCTAAAGATGAAGCTAATATGGAAGCCATGATAGCAGAAGTAAACAAGTTGAATGAATCAAACTCCAACCTGAGAAAGGAGTTGGAAGGACTGCCTATTTGGTTTAGTCAAGAGCCTGAGAACCGGAGAAAAGCTGAAGATCGGATAAAGGATAGAGATCATGAGATCTCCAAGTTGAAACAAGAGATTAGTGCACTAACTGCTTGCCTTCGTGAGAGAAGAATGGAGAAGGAAGACATGCAAGGACAACTGAACATTGCCATCTCTGAAAATGCAAGTCTAATGGAGACAAACACTGCTATTTCCAAAGAACTCTTTGAGTCAAAGGAAATACTGGCTAAGTTTGGCAAAAGTACTGTCAAGCTAGAGCAAAAGCTTCAGTCATCTAGACTGGCAAAGAAGACCAATGGTCTTGGTTTCTCTAGACATGAGGAAGGAGAATCCTCAGGAAAAAATGTTGAAGCATTAAAGAAGCAACCGACACTCAAAGGAAAAGGTTTGCAAAAATTCAAACCTATTTGCTTTAACTGTCTTAAAGAAGGACACACTGCCAATGTATGTAGGAGCAAAGCCTACAATAATTTTCCATATTTTATCAACAATGTACCTAGATCCAATAAGTTCAATGGTCATTGTTATGCATGCAACAAGTTTGAGCATAGAGCATTTGAATGCAGGTCTGTGATGAATAACACTAGAAGATATCCTCAAAGGACCCAAGGAACTGGTCCTAAACCTTTTGTGAACCGGAACCACAACCGGTTTAATGTCTTCAATCATTAGTCGAGAAGTGGTGGCCATCAAGTGGCAACCGGATGGAGAGAAAGTTGTATGATCTGTCATGGTCATAGTCACACTGCTGCAACATGCAGAAGGAAGAATGAAAACATGTACAATGGACCTTGGAGAGCACCTGGACTTGTTTGCTATCACTGCAACAAACTGGGTCACATTGCAAGATTCTACAGAAGCAGAAAAAATATATCTGATGATATACCAGTCACTCAGGAAGGAGAAATCAATGTTGAAAAAGTTCAAGGGGACATGAAGAAAACCTGGAGGAAGAAACCAACAATGTTGGAAGAGGAACCGGTTTCTGCACCTAGTGTAGAAATGTCAGAACTGGCAAACTAAGCCTCAAAGGCTCAGGGGGAGCAAACGGCAAAATGCTTTTGAACCCCCAGTTTACACTGGTAAAATACCTTAACCAGTATGTGATACCTGTCGCTTGGTAGAAGACCAGAAATGGTAAAAAGCCAAATTAGGGTTTACGCCCTAATAGAGGAGCATTAATGGTGGTAGGTGAGAGACATGTATAAAAGCATTTTTCAAATCATTTCTCACTATCTATTTTCGAGCGAAGAGAAGTTTTCAAGTGCAGAGCGAAGAGAAGTTTATTTGAACTTAGATTTCAAGAAATTGGATAGCCTTGAAAGAGATTCAAATCCAGTTTGCAAGCGGTAGTGGAGAACACAAATGGGTGATTTGGCAGCCGACGGGGAGTGAAGTGAAGCAGAATTAGGAAGCCCTAAATTCGTGTTTGAAAGGTATTTTTCATGTTCTTGAAATACTCTACAATGGCTTCCGCATCTCATACCAATTCGAGCACATCCATAGAGTCAAAAAGTTTTATTCAGAGGAAGTCCAAATATAATGCTTTATCACAAGTTCCAGCTGGAGTCATAGTTGAAGAGGGAATTTCTGATTATATTGATTACAAAATAGAAGACCTAGGGTCTTTAGCCATTCACACTCAGTTAGGTCTATTTTGTGGCAAGGACAAAAAGATCAAACCGGAGTTTAGTGTCTTAGAGAAGAAGAAATTCCATAATGCAGTATATTTTATGGAAGATTTTATGAAGGACCACATCAGAATTATTTTGAGCAGAGTCCATGGTGACAAGATGTACCTGGAGAGGATGCATGATATTACGCCTCAGGCAATTCATGCCGTCACTGGCTTTTGTAACACAGAGGAAGTTCCAGCCCTGAGAAAAGTGAGCAAAACCAAAATAGAAAATCTCACCGGTTCAACCAGTGATTCATGGGGTATGATAGTTAATCCTATCAAGGATGATTTGGTGAAATACGCGTGCATGGTGATAGGCTATAGAACATTTTCAGCCAGTAGGATTAATTCTGTATTTGCTGCAGTGGTAAATGCCACTTACCGGATGATAAAAGAGGATGCATCTTTTGACTTATGCACCGATATGCAAAGACAAATCCTGTTGAATCTTAAGGCAATCAAACAAGACAATTCACTAAGGTTTAAGTTTGGACAACTATTGGTAGGGTTGTTTTTCTATTTCCAACGCTACTTTCTTGGAGTAGGAGATGTCCAGTGGTCCCCTGACCAACCAGTAACCAAACAGATAAAGGAAAGCATTCAAGCCATTGGAACCGGCTACCTTGAAGTACTGAACAAATATTTTGATGAGTTCAGGAGAAAGATGAGTCAGAGGGTAAGAATCTTAGGTGATATAGTGAATAAATATGAAGATGACATTTGTTTCACTATTCAGGTGGACAAATGTTTAATGGAGGCTATTGAGCCTAGAATGGAGGAAGTGGAGCTAATGGGCTATGAGGTTATGTATGACATGCTGGAAGGGTATGCCTCAACCCTTATTGCCTCACCTCTTGATCTAAAGGCTAAGAGGACCAGAACCTACTTGGAGAGGATTTCACCAGCTGAAGAACCATCGGTGAAGAAAGGAAAAGAACCAGCAGCAAAGAAAGCCAAGGCAGTGCCTGCAGCATCAGCACCGGCTACCACTGCAACTCCAAGAGTGACCAAGCGGTCACCGGCAAAGAATAAACCGGAGGTAACACCGGCAAAAGTCTTCGAAAGAAAGAGAAAGACTAAGACAAATGAACCAGACTCCAAAGAAACCGAGTCTGATAAAAAGCCAAAGAAGGCAAGACAGACAAAGAAGATGAAGAAGAATGAACCAGCAGCATCTGCACCGGTAAATATTGATATCTCCTCATACAAACCTTTGACAAATTGTCAAAGAATAATAAAAAATATTAGGAGAAAATTACTTCATGATTTAGTAGACTATTATGATGATTTTAATAGTGAGGAGAAAGATGAAGTACTACAGGAAATCATTCTTTATTTGTGTAAAAATGATCGGTCACCATCAGAGATTAAATCTCAAACACCGGATTCATTATTTAAAGCATTAGATAATAAATGGCGCATTGCCATTGAAAAAGAATAGGAGATTAGGGAGAAAGTCTTTGCACAGTACTTTCCTGAACTCTCAAATTCAGAATTATTTGATGTCTTGGATCAAAATAAAGGTCTCTTCTTCACAAGGAGAAGAAGACTCTGGTTGTTGGAGGGGAGAATTTATGATGTTGAAAAAGATACTTGTCAGCATATGGCTCATGCTATCAACTCTCATAAAGCACAAATGGCCAACCTCCAAGCGGAAAAAGAACTAGTTGTTTTCAAACCGGACGAGGCCTTTGATGAGGAAGGAAACCTGGTGGAAGGACCAATCGACACTATTGATGTCGATACCCTGGATGTAGAAGATGTCACTCAGGACATACCTTCTAAGGGAACTAAACAGGGGCAACAAGCCGAACAGGGTGGTGAATAGGCTGAGGACACACAGCAAGCAGCAATGGAATAGGAAGAGAAGAAGAAGAGGGATGAAGATGAGAAAAAGAAGAAAGAAGAAGAGAAGAGAAAAGAGGAAGAGGAGAAACAAAGAGATGAAGAAAAGAAGAAGCAAGAAGATGATAGGAAAAAGAAAGAAGAAGACAATGAGGAAGAAAAGAGAAAGAAGGAAGAAGAAGAGAAAGAAGGAAGAAGAAGAGAAGAAGAAGAAGGAAGAAGAAGAGAAGAAGAAGAAGGAAGAGGAAGAGAAGAAGAAGAAGAAGGAAGCGGAAGAGAAAAAGAAGAAGGAAGAGGAATAACAAAAGAAGTAGGAAGAGGAAGCACAGAAGAAGAAGGAAGAGGAAGCAAAGAAGAAGGCAGAAGCAGAGCAGAAGTAGAAAGAAGAGGAAGACAAGAAGAAGATGGAAGAGGAAGAGAAGAAAAAGAGAGAAGAGAAAGAGAAAGAAGAGGAGAGGAAAAAGAAGGAAGAAGCAGGTAGGACAGCTGAAGCAATGAAGAGCACACAGATGGAGACTCCTAAGGCAACCGAGAGCCAAGCCAAACCAGTTGCTATCTCGAGTCCTATTGATCTCCAATATGCAAGTGAGTCTAAGCTTATATAGAGCATCAAGGTTGCCCAAGAGCGCCTTGAAGTCATTCGCAGGAAAAAGGAACAGGATATTATTCAGGCGGTTGTAGACACACTTACCAGTTTAATCCCCGGTACTAATCTTCCTGACACTGAATCATCACTAGCATAGCTCAAACTTCTATGTATTGTAGTGGATGATCAGGTATAGAGCCTAGAAGAAGTAGCAGAGGCCAATGTCAAGAAAGAGCACCAAAAGGCTCTTAATGTTGCTCTAGTGAAAAAGATGAATGAGCTTAGGACTGAACTGCTGAAAGATCAAAAGGACATAAGGAATGCCTTGGATGAGGGAAACTTGCTACTCAGCAAAATCTATCAACCTCATCTATTCTGTGACGATGTGCTAGCCAAGAAGCAAAAGCTTCAAACGGACTTACAGTCCTACTTGGGCACATTTAAGACACCTTATGATTCCTTTGCAGCATATGGGCAAACTGTTCACCGATTTTAGATCTAGTCAGCCAAGATGGAGCAAGAGATCAGTACACGATCTAGGGATTTGAAGGAGCTTCAACTAGTATTACTTCCATGACTGCAAATTCTTCAGAAGTGTTATCTGAACCTGGATGCCCTGACAGTCACACAAGAACTGAGCACAGTAGATGCCATGGAGGAACAGGTATCCTAGATGCAAACAGAGAAGGAAGTGGCAACCTCCCTACTTGAGTCCTGGTCTCTATCCATGAAACAGTTTTTGCAGGACTATAAATTGGTTTTTGACAAGTATTATTCATTATTGTCATAAACTTTTATATATATATATGGAAACAGGTTTATTCAGTGGTACTTTGTCATTGTTGGCAAAGGGGGAGAAGTATATCTGGTTTTCGGTTATAAAATTTTGATCTTCTGACACAGGGGGAGAAGTATTTGGTTTTGAAATTTTGATATATGCTTTGATATATGCTATATGCTCCAATGTCTCAATGATTATGCTCTGTATGCAAAATTGCTATACACTGTGTTGATTAAGGGATAGTGTATATGCTTAGGGGGAGTAATTTTGTTAATGGCAAGTTTTTGTTGTAAAACACTTAGATGTCAAAATTGTATTTTCCTAAGTGTTGCCATCAATGCCAAAGGGGGACATTGTTGGCATTTTTGTTTATTTATGTTGTGATTGTCATTGATGGACACACACTTGTATTGAGATTCCCTTTATATGTATGAGCTCAAGCTCAATTGGTATTTGTTCCAACCGGTATGTTGTATACTAGTCTTTAGATTAGTGGTGATTTTGCAGAATGTGTTTCCCGGTCTGAAGGAGAATGTCGACCCCAAGAGGTTCGTAGATCCCAAGTAGTATGAGGGAGGAAAGTGGCACAACACATTCTTACCAGCCTTCATTTTTGTCAAACCGACAACTGGTATTTTGTATGAATCGGTAATACTCTGTGATGAGTTACCAATCGACATTTTGTGATGAGTTACCAATCCACCAATTGTTTGATGGTGTCGACACATTGACGATGCTTTTTGTGTCATGTTACTGAGTATGTCTAGATGTATTGAACCTAGAAAATTGTAATGTAATCCTATTGGACCGACATGAAATCAGATTCCTTTAAAAGGACATCATGTCTAGGGTTTTAAGTTGTTGCTGAAAGGGTTAATGTCGTGCTAGGGTTTAAGGTGGAAGTTGAGAATGATCTTATTTGAGAAAGATCAAGTTGTAACTATGAGAGAGAGTGAGAAGACTGAAGTAATGCTAGAATGCATTAGCTGTGAGCAATACTAGATCTAACCAAGCAGTTTGTGCTATTAGATAGATCAAACACTTGTTGATTACTCACATCTTTGACAAGTATGTAGCCCTTAACCGGGTAGGCCTCAAAGCCCTTGTAAAATCCTCTAACAAGGTGGTTCACACATGTGAATCTAAAATCCTCTAACAAGGTAGTCTTTAATCAGACTTATCTCCTAACAGAGATTGAGATTCCTAACAGGATCTATTCTGGTGAAGAACATTGTAAGACCTTAACCGGTCTAGTTTCTATTCTACAGATAGTGACTTGTGAGTTCCATCTCACCATGGTTTTTCCCAGTTGGGTTTTTAATTATGATTGTATTGCTTTTGTGGGTGAATGCTTTATTCGCATTTTGGTTTGCATCTGTGGTAACCAGTTTGACTGTTAGACTGCTTTACCAGTTTATCTTTAGACTGTGTAAGTGTTTTAGTGTAGTGATTTTTTTTTGCATACTAATTCACCCCCCCTCTTAGTATTCTTCACAAAGAACTTGGATATGATATACTGGTAGGTAAACAACTAACAAAACTATTCAATAATATGTGAGAAGATAAGGAAAACAATATCCATGATTTCTTTCAAGCACTTAAGGCCAAAATGAAGAAAAGAATCAGATTATCACAAAAGATTGTTGACAAATATAAGGATGAAATATGCTTTGTAATCAAGAAGGATGAGATCTGGATGGAAGCAGTCATCCCTGGGATAGTTTGGGTAATAGAGATGGGCTACGAAACAGATGATCATATAATTGAAACTTATGCTAAAACACTTCTGGAAGCCCCTAAAGAACCTAAGGAATAAATATTTGGTAGTGTAGAAACTATTGAAAGACAAATACAATCTAAAAAAAGAGTGAAAAAGGTTGAGGCAATTGTAAGAAAAGGTTCTAGACAAGCAAAGGAAATCAAGGATAAAGTAATGGAACAAACCAGTATAACAGAGGATGAGTTAGCAGCTCCACAACCTGAAACTCACCTATCACCAGTAGGCACATCTTCAGAGAATGAAATTCCTACAACTTTCAAAAGAGTTGTAAGGAAAAGGGATCCCTCACCGGCACATTGCTTTAATGGTTGGAAGAGTTAATGAGGTGACTGAGGAGACAGAAAATGCATGGGACATTTTCCTAGTGGAAAAAGAAAAACAAGAAGAATACATGAGCCACAAACCTATGAAGGTATATCAGAAAGAAAGAGACAAGGATAAAGGTAAAGTTGGTGGACCACCCAGTATCAAGGTTAAAGACAACTTACCCCCACCTCCTTTGATTACTCCACCGATAACAACAACAACTACAAAAGATCAACCGACAGTTGAAAGTATGGATGTAGAGGATGTTAATCCTAATCTTGAAGTCTTATATACAGTGGATGTTGATACTCAAAAGATCAACATTGTGGTAGACAAAGATACAACTGATAAGACTGAAATGGCTAGTGAGCCACCGGTAGCTGAGCAAACTGATAACACACAGGAGAAACCAGCAGATGACAAAGAGCAATAGGTAGAAACTCAGACTCAGACTGAGACAATGCAACAAACAGAGAAACAAATAAAGCAAAAGGCTCCAGAACAGGAACAACAATAGAAACAGGAATAGGTTCACAAGGAAACAGTGCCACTGGCAACTGGAGAAGTAGAAAACCATTGCTTAAGGAAATGCAAACACAAACAGACCTACCAGAGGTCAATACAAGCTTGGTTACTTCCACTGGCGGTACTCAAAATGTAGGTTCCTCATCATTAGGCTACAAATCAACTAATGTGACTGAAGTACTGTTAGATTCAATTAAAAAGATAACAGATTGCAGCTCACAAGCTCATAAGACAATAGATGACACAATACCAATTTTGAAGGTAATTGCTCCTAACTGTAATATAGACAATAAAGATTCTTTAAGACAACTTGATACCTTGTGTAAATATATCACAGAAAACATTGAGAAAATAAAGGTAGAGACATTGAAGGAAAAATTGGAAATTGAAAAGCAAAGATTCTTTGATGAGCAGATAAAGAAGTGTACCAGAGATTTTGACACACTTCTACCGGAACTGTGTAACGTATTGAAAGAGTACAAAACTCTATACAAAGACACCTGTAAGACAAACTTTTTGACTATAGATATAGATAAGAAGATGAGCAAGGTACGAGATGAAATCAATAAACTTGTAGATAATTTTGTTAACTCACCTGATACATTATTAGTTTTTGAATTACAAATTTTGAGGAAGAATTACTTAAATTAGAAAGAGAAAAGGAGAGAATAGTGATTAAGGCAAAGCATCTGAGATTAAAACTAAGTCCAAAATTGGACTATCTAGCATCACTGCAGAAGGAAATATCTGAGGCACTAATATAGGGACAGAAAAGACTGGCAGAGCATTTGCAACATCTCACCGGTACAGTTAAAAGAACAAAGACAACAATAAGAGACAGTAAAAAGTTTATGGAGAGTATAAACTTGATTTTGGTGGATCTGTTTCAAATTGTAAATACCCAGTTACAAGGTTGAAACTACAAACTCTACTGACATCTTGACAACCTTTGTCATTGATGCCAAAGGGGGAGTAGTGGGATGAGAAAATTCAACATCACTGGAATCATATGCTTAGGGGGAGCACACACATTTTTGGTAACATTTTTGGGCTTCACATTTTTGGATAATTTTTGGATACACTTTTGAAATTTCTCATGAGTGTTGCCATTAATGCCAAAGGGGGAGATTGTTGGCATATGCACACTCCAATGAGACATTGTAGGTGATTGAAGGTTTTGTCATTGATGGCAACCTTACAATCCTATGGCATCGGCAAGGCATTACACCGACAAGATAGTTTACCGACATCAATGATCAGACTCTACACCAGGACTCAGGACACCGACACTGGCACAAAGAAATGAAGTATACCGGCACAGAGGCTGATAGGATTTTGTTATATTATATCTTGTTGTAAAAACTTTGTAATCTAACTTGGTATGTTGTAAAATGACTCTTATATATAAAAGAGATCATTGTAGACATTTTGTAAGGAAGTTAAAAAAGTGATGTAAGAGAAAGGGAAAAATATTAAGGCAGATCTATTATGCAAAATATAGGTTAAAGGGTTTATGTAAGAAGCAAAGCAGCAACCGGTACTGAATCAGGCATTATAGATGCTATTGTAAAGCAGTACAAGATATTGGATTTGTATAATCCACATTGTAAGTCGGTGAGACTTCCCATTGAGCAGTGAGCTCTAGGCAATTGGCCTTCCTACATGTGCAAGCCCCTCTTGTAAATAATATTCTCTTATTGCCCAGTAAGTGGATATTGTGGGTCACAAATCCCATCAAGGTTTTTCCCACACCGAGTTTCCTCGTTAAATCCTTGTGTCATAGTGTGTTTTTCATGTGGATGTTTTTAATTCTGTTTATTTCGTTATTTCTTGCATATCGGTACATTGTTATAATATGTTTTGCATGTTTTAAGATAAGAAACTCTACTCACCAGTCAGATACTGATTCACCCCCCCCCCCTCTCAGTATCTGTGGGAATCCTAATAGTCTCCCCTTTCTATCTCTTTCTAGTACTGCTAGAACTCTCCATTGTATAGATAATTCAACTAAATCTTTGATGAAATTGCAAAAGGACTATTCTGAAGACTTACTTGCTTTGTAGGATTGCTTGTTTTTGTCACCCTTTTTGGCTCGCTCTAGTTTTTCCCTTAGTGTCTATAGAATAATGTGCTTTGGTATGAAACCAACCTAAATATATTTGCAAAGAATGTCATTCGTGCACAATAAATGTCTCAACTTGCTAATCAATATAGCAGTCTTTTTGAAATTTGAATTTATTTTGTCAATGTGTGCTATCGGTATAGTCAATTTTGTCAATGCCTCTAAATCTGGCACCACTTTGACATGGTCATTGCCGCAGATAAATATAGTAACTTTTTGATGTATGTTATAATTGTTTTTCTTCATGTCACTTTGGAAGAGGTTACGCTGATGAGATATTACTCATTTGATCCCTATCTTCGGGTTAACTATGTCGAAGACCTTTTAGATAATGCCTATCGGCATTACTTTAACCATTGACATTTATCATAATTGCATTCTCAACTTCTTTAGTTACTCTGATGAAAGCCTCGCCTTTGAGTTCACTGATCACCATAAGTTATCTCGATGTTGATGTCCTAGTTAAAATTTGGGATCAGGATAGCTTTCCTGATTTCATTTTATTTATTCATTATCAAAATGACTTACACAGTCGGAGCACAAATAATTGGTTATTTCAAATTTAGTAGTTACACTGATAAAGACTTTGCCTTCAATTTCTTCCATTGCAATAGGTTATCCCAATGTCAGTTTCTCAGTTATGAATTTGTAAAGCGGAAAATCGAACCCTAGGTGTTCCCCCACTCCATGGAGAGAGAAAGGAGGTCACTAGGATTGACGGTTTTCACTTAGGAGAGACTTTACATTCAAAAGAGGGGTTGAAACCCACAAGATCCAATCCCACACAATGCAAGACTGGATTCTAAATGAGTTTCAAGGGTTGAGACAGCAAGGATACCCTCTTTTGTAAAGAATGTAGATAGAAGGATTGAACTAGGAATGTATGTAAAAGTAAGAAAGATTCACTTGTAGATGGAGATTGGGACATGGGATGAAGCTACAGACCTATAATTAGCAGTAAAATGTTGAGATGATGTTGTCCTGCAAGTTTGAGCAAAAGTTGACGGGACGATGGCGCCCGGAGTGCACATGGTCCTCCGAAAAATCCGCGAAACGAAGGGGGATCTGTTCGTCTCTACACAAGGATTCTAGATCTTCAATTACAGCCGCGTACCTGCAACCTACACATAGAAAAGAGAGGATGATTGGGGGGTTAGGGATTAGGGGTTTGCCTTCAGGTCAAACCCTAATTCTAGAATTAACCAAGAAATGAGAATGTTGTAAATGTAAATGTTTGCAATGTAATCAAGTACTGATACCTTGTTGTAAGAATGTTTGTATTCTTACATGCGAAGGTGTAATGATGTTGTGTGTTGTATGTTGTAGGTGATCTCCTCTTCAATGGTTGAATCCTTGTCTTGAATGCAACACCTAGCCTTGAATGGAGACCTAGAATGCTCAATTGCTTGAAGGGATGCTTGAATGCTTGAATGTTTGAATGTTTGCCTATCGCTTCCGCGTCTTGCACACATATGTTTTTCTCCTTTTTTCCTACCACCCTTTCTGGGAGGGGAAATGTAATTTATATACTTGTCAATTAGGGTTAGGAGACTGATTTTTCCGACCTTAGGCTGACCTAGGAACATTATTTTCCAAATTGCAAACTTGAAGACCCGATGCCCAACAAGAGACCGGGCCCAAAATAGGGCCAGGGACCAGGGCGCTGGGCGCCATGGTCCCACCTCCCGAGACAGTAGGGTGCAAGGAGGATCAGGCCAAGGTGCAGAAAGATGTAGTTTTTGATGTCGCAAGCAGGTTTCGAGGTCTCCATTCAGGTTCAACGTTGCGCCGCCATCGTGAAGACCCAAATGCAGTAGAAATTGCAAGTGTTGCAATTTTAGGATGCTACATTTAGCCCCCACTTTAGCGGGAGTATAAGTGTGCGCCCATACTTCTGGTAAAGTACAAGGAAACAACATTGAAAGACTTTCACCATGTCAAGGAGGCAAGATACACCATACCCCCAGTGGACTAAGGATCTAATGACTTTGATTGACAAAGTAAAAGGGAAGATCATGAGGGAGAACCATGACTGTCAGTAGTAAGGTTCCCTCACTATGAGTCATGCAAGAAAAATACCAAAAATTTTCAAGGCAAAGCTAAGTTTGACAAGAAATTTTCAACTATCTTGAAGAGATATGGATGGAGCGTATGCCCCCCTACATTAAAGCGATTGCACACGCCTCATCAGGGGTGATTGCTTTAAGGTAGTGATACACATAAGAAATGAGAAGGGAAAGGAGCATGTTATCACAAAGATTTAGCCCCCAAGTGTGAGATAAACCCAAGGATAATAGACACAAAACACAAAGCACGAGGTGACTTCACTTTCCTTGGGGTCAGTATGCTGTATGATAATTCATGTATATCATATGTATGTATGCATAATTGTTCTTCATTCCCCAATCAAGGAAGGTCACCTAGAAGAAGGGAACACACGTGTCTTTTGAGTCAACATGAGAGAGTCCAAAAGAGATATCAATGCTTTGCATCATCCTCAAGTAGACAACACTAAGGACAACAAATAGAAGAATGAGAATAACACATAGAAGAAGTAACAAAAGAGATCAAGAGAGGAGGAGAGAGTCTGCAATGCTAATGAACTAGTCTAGCACGTCATCCACCCCCCGATCTTGCTGATCAATATTTCGGGAAGGCAGGAAACACGCTAGAGGAGGAACATCTGACACAACAGATGGAGCTATCACAAGATCCAAACAAGGGCTATGTTCATGTTCCAAGCCACGTTGTTCTTGTCTAGGAGCTAGGATAAGTGCTTTAGAAAATGCGTTAGATAAATGGTTATCAACATCAACATATTCATATTCACTATCAGAAGAAAGAGGAGTAACATTTTCATCATGAATAACATTTTCATCTATATCATCATCAAGATTTATAAAAATAGGATCTTTAACTCACACAGGATGAAAACCATCATGCATCTTATGTTTAGGAGATTTTGGTTCAATTTTTGGCTAAGGAGAAAATGGAATAATATTAGCTGAAGGTGTCTTTGGGGATTGCAAAGTTTGAGAAGCTGCTGCACGAGCTCTAAGATGACACTTTCGTTAGCGTTCACGCGCAGAATGATTCCGTCTAGTCTTAGTAGGAAGTTGAGAAGATTGAGGAGGAGGAATGTTCTCATCCTTATCACTTGGGTGTTTAGGTTGTGGTCTCTTAGGTTGGACAATAGGAGAAGCGGAAGGTCTCTTCTCTCTATAAGAGGAAGGAGGAGGAACTGTTCCATATAAAGGAGGGATATCTGGTTTAGGAAGGAGGCCAAGTCCATCATGACAAGGAGGTATAGGTCTACCTTTAGAAAGTTTATTAGTCATAGACATAGTCACATCCATAAGGATGGGTTGGGAATCTTCTTGAGGAAAGACATTAGTTTTATCTTTCAAAGGAAGAACTTCCTTCTCAAGAATGATAGGAATATCAAGTTTGGGTGTTCTAGGTTCACTTAGAGATAGGATCATATCTTTTTTCCACTTTTGATAAGATTTGAAAAGATGATCACTTCGCGGTGGAAGAGATTGAAATTGTTTAGGCCAAAAATAATCAATAGGAACGCTAGAAGTTCTTTCAGCTGGTTTAAAGAGACTATGATTGACAATAACAACTTCACCATTATGGGGAAATTTCAAACACTTGTGAATAGGAGAAGCAATAGCTTTCATGGAAGATAGCCAAGGACAGCCTAGCTTCACACGAAAATGCTTGGATGATGGAATAATAGCAAAGCTCACATCAAGGGATTTGTTATGGACCTCAATAGGTAATGTAATAGAACCAATTGCAGGAGAAGAAAATGCATCAAATAATTTCACAACCACATTTGTTTTGTCATAGATCACTTGATTCAATTGCAAAGTAAAAAGAAATTCTTTAGTAATGACATTAGCCATACAAGAAGGATCAATAAGAACTCCACGGCAAGGTGTATTCTTGAATTTTGCAACTATATATAAAGGACCATCAGGTGCCCTGATAGTTTCACTGGAATCAAATGTGATGGAAGGCTCTTTAGGGATTTTCTGCTGCTCTACAAAGTTAATCACATTCGGAGTCATAGACACAAGACTATCAGGTGAGAAAGAGGAATCATTAGTCTCAATCACATTAGAGGTATGAGAAGGTAATGGATCAGTAAAAATCTTAAGATTTTGGTTAGGAAGAGCTACAGATGTGTTGCCTTTATCATTCACACCTGAAACAGAGATAGTATTATTATCAATCAAATCTTGAATTTGACCCTTTAAAGCAAAACATTTTTCAGTATCATGCCCAGGTTGACGATGAAATTGACAAAAAGATTTGTTATCAAAATAGGGTGAATTAATCTTTGCAGGATCTATTTGCTTTATAGGAGGGAGAGTAAGCACATTTTGTTCCAATAACTTATTCATAATACTATGCAATGATTCATTCAAAGGAGTAAACTTTCTTTCTTTCTTGAAAAACTTAGAAATAGGAGGCACACCTGATGCTGCATTCACATTGTTGTTGATGATGTTTTCATTGAACTTAATGAACTCTCTGTTTGGTTTAAACTTCCCAAATGGTTGTTGACTACTATCACCCTTATCACTCGGAGCCATAGGATTTGCTTGTTCCATTTGACTCACAGTCAGTTGATAATTGTGAAGAGTTGCGCACAATTGTTGGAAAGAAGTAAACTCAAAAAACAGAAGTTTTTCTCTAATATCTTTTTGTAAATTAGAAATAAAGATTCTTTGAATATCATTGTCAGGTACTAGAAAAGAAATTTGAGCACACAAATGCTTATATCTACCAATGAAATCAGTCACTTTTTCTTTAATACCTTGTTTACAATGCATTAAATCAATCAAAGTAACTTTAGGACTTATATTGTTTTGAAATTGTTGAATAAAAGCATTTGCAAGTTGTTGGAAAGAAGTAATAGAATAAGAAGGCAACGAGCAATACCATTATAGAGCCTTATCTCTTAATGTTCTAGTAAACAGTTTTGCAAGCAACCTTTGGTCATGAGCAAAATCAGTACATATTGTTTGAAAGGTCTTATCATGTGTTAGAGGATCACCTTTACCATTATAAAGCTCCAATTGCGGGATTTCAACATGCTTAGGGGGGATAGCTCGAACAATATCAAGAGAAAGTGGGCTCGCAACATCAAATGTGGGCACACTAAACTTAGATTGATTCATAGAGGCAATTTGTTGTTGTAAAGAAGAGACAGTTTGTGCAAGATTGTTAATGGTCGCTTCAGTCGAAGAGTTCATATTAGACGTGTTAGATTGTGATAGAGGTATTATGTTATTGAAAGAAGGTATTGATTGAGAGTAAGGTGGTGGGACACTATGATAGTTAGTCATAGGAGATGATTGGAAAGAAGGAACACTACAAGGAGGACTGGAATGGTTAAATGAATTGCCCCCTTGTGTCATGTTCATTTGTGGAGATGTAATAGGGACACTCATTGAAGGAATGAATGAAGAAGTTGGATTGAATGAAGGAAGAGGGTTGATTGAAGAAGAAGGATTGCCCCCATGATTGGTGATCATAGGTGGAATGTTTTGTATTGAAGTAGTCATTATGTTTGATGTAAAAGTAGGTATACTAGCAATAGAAGTTGTTAAAGGGGTAGAATGATTGACTTGAGTAGGAGGTTGTGTATAACCTAAAGTTTCGGCACAACTCTTCATAGGCATCACATTTGAATCCACAATGTGTGCAATACTATGCAAAATATCAATTCCATTCTTATCACTTTGAACCATACGTTTTAGACCCTCAATTAATGAAAGAGCTTGACTATCGGGGTATTCTTGAGACATCCATCGCTGAAAATCATCAAATTGGTTATCCAATTTCAAAAGTTGTTCTATAGGAACCTCATAGAGAGCTTCTTCATCATTAAGAGGATTAGAGGAATTACCCATGTCCTCGTTAAAAAGGCCATTCAAATTAGGTTCCATCTCCTCGATAATTAAACCTTGGAAAGACTTAATTCTAAGGCTTTGTCTAACGGGAATAGTGTAAGTAGGGCTTATTGTTGTAAAACTCATGCACAACTTCCAAGAAAGGTAGGCACAATTGAAAATTAGGGCCAAGGGGGTAGCACTTAATTTTAATTGTTATCTTGAAAATTGAAATCTTGAATTTTGAACTTATTTTCAAATTTAGAGGTAGCAAATTTCAATAAAATCAGCCAATCTCCTAGATTTAAGTTGTTAAATGCAATCATAACAATCTCCCGAAGTTTCAAAAAAAATGTCAGGGACCATGGCGAACGGAGTGCACACGGTCCTCGCAACTTTTTTTGAAATTTTCAGAGATGAAAGTTATGGTGATTTTAAAGCTAATCTGAAAAAATTGAGTGATTTTACGATCTGTAGATAGGCCAAATGAAAGTTGCAATCTCAAAATTGAACCCTACCAAGATTGTTGAAAAATGCAAAATTTGAATTTTGAAAAAGAGAGGGAAGCTGAAATTTTGAATTTTATGATTTTAGAGGAAATACTGAAAGCAATGCAAGCTTTGAAATTTAAAAGTTGACTCAATTTCATGCAAAATTCAATTTTGAAAGTGGAAATCAAGGTTGTTGCAATTAAACACTTAATTTCAAAAGTCACAAATTGCAAAAATTTGAATAAAGCACTGAAATTTCGAATGAATGCCAACACACTTTTCAGATTTAGGACAGTAAGAAATACAATTTTAACACAAAATTTCAATTTCAACAATTTTTGAATGATTATAAGCCTTTATCCAAGCAATCACTAGACCAACTTTGACTTTAGTTTTGAAAGTGTTAGAATTGATAAAATCAGCCAAGATTCTAGATTCTAGCAGAAAAATACAGTAAGATCCAGCTCCCGAAATTTTAGAAAAAATGTCGAGGACGATGGTGCTCGGGGTGCACACGGTCCTCACAACTTTTTTCAAAATTTTCAAGGATGAGAGATATTATGATTTTGTTGCGGAATCTAAAGTTACAGCCGATTTGGAGGTGTTTTGATCAGTGAAATCATCGGTCAAAGGTTGAATCAAGAAGGTTTTAAAAATTAGGGTTTTGACACTTAACCACTTAATTTTCAGAATTAAAGCACAAATATGATTTGACAATTTGCAATAGAAGGGTAGATCTAAAATAAGCATTAAAAATTAAACATTTCACAAGCTCAATTGCTAAAAAGAAAATTTAGGGTTTTTATGCAATTAACCTCTTAAAATTTGCAAAAGATCAAACATGGAAATGTAATTAAGGAAGCAAAAAAAATTCAAATCTAACCATGAATAATCAGAATTAGGATGTTCACGTCGGGTTCACCAAAATGTAAAGTGGAAAATCAAACCCTAGGTGTTCCCCCACTCCATGGAGAGAGAAAGGAGGTCACTAGGATTGACGGTTTTCACTTAGGAGAGACTTTACATTCAAAAGAGGGGTTGAAACCCACAAGATCCAATCCCACACAATGCAAGAGTGGATTCTAAATGAGTTTCAAGGGTTGAGACAGCAAGGATACCCTCTTTTGTAAAGAATGTAGATAGAAGGATTGAAATAGGAATGTATGTAAAAGTAAGAAAGATTCGCTTGTAGACAAAGATTGGGACACGGGATGAAGATACAGACCTGAAATTAGCAGTAAAATGTCGAGACGATGCTATCCTGCAAGTTTGAGCAAATGTTGATGGGATGATGGTGCCCGGAGTGCACATGGTCCTCCGAAAAATCCGCGAAATGAAGGGGGATCTGTTCGTCTCTGCACAAGGATTCTAGATCTTCAATTATAGCCGCGTACCTACAACCTACACACAAAAAAGAGAGGACAATTGGGGGGTTAGGGATTAGGGGTTTACCTTCAGGTCAAACCCCAGTTTTGGAATTAACCAAGAAATGAGAATGTTGTAAATGTAAATGTTTGTAATGTAATCAAGTACTGATACCTTGTTGTAAGAATGTTTGTATTCTTACATGCGAAGGTGTAATGATGTTGTGTGTTGTATTTTGTAGGTGATCTCCTCTTCAATGGTTGAATCCTTGTCTTGAATGCAACACCTAGCCTTGAATGGAGACCTAGAATGCTCAATTGCTTGAAGGGATGCTTGAATGCTTGAATGTTTGAATGTTTGCCTATCGCTTCCGCGTCTTGCACACATATGTTTTTCTCCTTTTTTACTACCACCCTTTTTGGGAGGGGAAATGTAATTTATATACTTGTCAATTAGGGTTAGGAGACTGATTTTTTCGACCTTAGGCCGACCTAGGAACATTATTTTCCAAATTGCAAACTTGAAGACCCGATGCCCAACAAGAGACCGGGCCCAAAATAGGGCCAGGGACCAGGGCGCTGGGCGCCATGGTCCCACCTCTCGGGACAGCAGGGTGCAAGGAGGATCAGGCCAAGGTGCAGAAAGATGCAGTTTTTGATGTTGCAAGCAAGTTTTGGGGTCTCCATTCAGGTTCAATGTTGCGCCGCCATCGTGAAGACCCAAATGCAGTCAAAATTGCAAGTGTCGCAATTTTAGGATGCTACAGAATTCATGATTAGAATAGCCCTCTTGATATCATTTTGTTCACTAGCTATCAAAATGACTTCAATTGTTAGAACGTTAATTTGTTATTCTGATTTTAATAGTTATACTAATGTGTCTGCATAAGTCTTACCAATGAGTTCTCTTTTATCCTACTTTTTTGGGATAACTTGCACTATCTAGGTAACCTTTTAGACTTGCCTGATCTTGTATGGGATCTCGATGATGTCCATATCAACATATTGTATTCTAATAGGAAGGTGTCAGAATAGGTTAGTCTATCAACATTATAGAAACTTGTCATTCCACTTTCGACAGTTACTCCAATATATATTCTCGGTCTAATGTTTGAACAAATTAATTTTTTTTTAAACTGAAGGGTTTCGTCAAAATTTTGACGAACATAGCCTAAGGAACCACAAAAATTTGTGACGAGGTTGTTGTACATGCAATTTTGTTTTCATCATACTGGCAACAAAGGTTTTCTCCACCTTGTCGAAACATGGATGATGGTTCGGTGTTTTTTCAACAATTTCAAACGGGCATTTTGTAACGTTCTGTGGTCTTTTTCATCAATAGATGGATGAAGTTGGTCAATGTAACTATGTCACGCAAGTGACGTAACTTGGGTTGATTTTTCAATGAACATCACAAACATTTTTCTTGGAACTGATCGACGATTCTGGGTCGTAGTTTCGAAGTATAAGAATTGGTCGTTACAGTGACAAAAATCCAGCAATGAAATTTAAGCCAAGGTTTTGTTAGTAAGTCAACAATATTTTGTCGATATGTCACCAAACATTCATCGGAATTTGTAGTCAAATACAGTAGTGGAGGACTCTTTCCAATTCTAGGCATTTCTTAGTAACTTTCTCAAATGTTTCAAGACATTGACAACTCAAAGGACAAGACATCTCAGGGAAGAGACCACGTTGAAACAACTCAATCTAATAGGATTTAGGTATTATGCCACATAAACTTTCTAATAAGATGTCACCACCTTTGCAACATGTTCACGGAGATCTCTCTATTCCTTTTCTTTGTATTGCATAGGTCTATCATAGAGGCGTCATTCTCAATGTTGTATTCATAATGGGGTCTTCCACAAAGGTTTTCTAATATTCCCTAGTTGTAGGGGTCTTCCAGAAAGGTTTTCAAATGTGGAGAATGTTCAGGTTGGTAAACATATTCTTCCTCTAATCGGGCATCATGAACAACGTAGAGGTCCGGATTGGGAAATCCATTGCTTTGAGTGGCCATCTTTGCTTTTTGAGAATGAGTCAATACCATGCATAGGTATCGTCAAAATGAAAAGAATGGGGTGAGAAGTTGGAATTGGATTAATGTGACCTGGTCCAGAAAAGTGATGAGATGATACTAGACAAGGACAAAGAATTAGAAAATTTGGATTAGATTTGTGATTGATTTTTGGATTGGATTGGATTTGAGGATTCGTCCTTGGATTAGGAAAAGATTGACTTGAATCAAGATGACACCTTAGTCCTTGGATTAGAACCTATGTGAGGTGTAGGGTGTTAGGAAACTCATAGATACTGAGAAGGGGGGGGGGTGGGGTGAATCAGTATCTAACCGGTAATTACAATTTCTCAACTTAAAACATGCAAAACATATTGTAACAGTGTACCGATATGCAAGAAATAATGCAATAAACAGAAATGAAAGAAACCACATGAAAATCACACTATAACACAATGATTTAATGAGGAAACCCAGTGTGGGAAAAACCTCGGTGGGATTTGTGACCCACAATATTCACTTACTGGCCAATAAGAGAATATTACTTACAATAGGGGCCTGCACATGCAGGAAGGCCAACTGCCTAGAGCTCACTACTGAAATGGGAAGTCTCACTGACTTATAATGTGGATTATGAAAATACAATAACTTGTACTATTTTACAATAGCATCTTCAATGCCAGATTCAGTACCGATTCCTGCTCTGTTCTTTACATATACCCCTTAACCTATATTTTGCATAATAGGTCTGCTTAATCTTTTCTCCTTACTTTTTGCTTACATCCCTTCCTTACTTTCAAAATGTCTACAATGATCTCTTTTATATATAAGAGTCATTTTACAATGATATCAAGTCATCTTACAAAGTTTTTCAAATAATAAACAAAATATAATATATCAAAAATCATGTTGGCCTCTATGTCGGTATACTTCCTTTCTTTGTGTCGGTGCTTGTGTTTTGAGTGCTGGTGTAGAGTGTGTTCTGCTGATGCCGGTGTAGTGCCTTGCCGGTGCCATAGGATTGTAAGGTTGCCATCAATGACAAAACCTTCAATCACATACAATGTCTCATTGGAGTGTGCATATGCCAACAATCTCCCCCTTTGGCATTGATGGCAACACTCATGAGAAATTTCAAAAAAGTATCCAAAAATGTGAAGTCCAAAAATGTTACCAAAAATGTGTGCTCCCCCTGAGCATATGATTCCTATGATATTTGAATTTTCTCATACCACTAGTCCCCCTTTAGCATCAATGACAAAGGTTGTCAAGATGTCAGTAGAGTTTGTAGTTTCAACCTTGTAACTAGGTAGTTACAATTTGAAATAGATCCGCCAAAATGAAGTTTATACTCTCCATAAACTTTTTACTATCTCTTATTGTTGTCTCTATCCTTTTACCTGTACTGGTGAGATGCTAGAAATGCTCTGCCAATGTTTTCTATCCCTGTATTAGTGCCTCAGATATTTCCTTCTGCAATGATGTTAGATAGTCTAATCTTGGACTCAGTTTTAATCTTAGATGCTTTGCCTTATTCACTATTCTCTCCTTTTCTCTTTCTAATTTAAGTAATTCTTCCTCAAAATTTGTTATCTTTTTCTCAAAAATTGATAATGTATCAGGTGAGTTAACAAAATTATCAGCAAGTTTATTGATTTCATCCTGTACCTTGCTTATTTTCTTATCTATATCTATGGTTAAAAAGTTTGTCTTATAGGTGTCTTTGTACAGAGTTTTGTACTCTTTTAATAAGTTACACAGTTCTGGTAGAAGTGTGTCAAAATCTCTGGTACACTTCTTTATCTGCTCATCAAAGAATCTCTGTTTTTCAATTTCCAATTTATCCTTCAATGCCTCTTCCTTTATTTTCTCAATGTTTTGTGTGATATATTTACACAAGGTATCAAGTTGTCCTAAAGAATCTTTATTGTCTATATTACAGTTAGGAGCAATTACCTTCAAAATTGGTATGGTGTCATCTATTGCCTTATAAGCTTGTGAGCTGCAATCTGTTATCTTTTTAATTGAATCTAATAGTACTTCAATCACATTAGTTGATTTGTAGCCTGATGAGGAGGAACCTACATTCAGAGTACCACCAGTGGAAGTAACCAAGCTTGTTGTGACCTCTGGTAGGTCTGTTTGTGTCTGCATTTCTTTAAGCAATAGTTTGTGTGCTTCTCCAGTTGCCAGTGGCACTGTTTCCTTATGAAGCTGTTCCTATTGTTGTACCTGTTCCAGAGCCTTTTGCTCTGTTTGTTTCTCTGATTGTTGCATTATCTCAGTCTGAGTCTGAGATTCTACCTATTGCTCTTTGTCATCTGTCAATTTCTCTTGTGTGTTTTCAGTTTGCTCATCTACCAGAGGCTCACTAGCCATGTCAGTCTTATCAGTTGTATCTTTGTCTACCACAATGTTGATCTTTTGAGTATCAACATCCCTTGTATATAAGACTTCAGGATTAGGATTAACATCCTCTACATCCATACTTTCAACTGTCGGTTAATCTTTTGTAGCTGTTGTTGCTACCAGTGGAGTAATCAAAGGAGGTGGGGGTAAGTTGTCTTTAACCTTGATACTAGGTGGTCCACCAACTTTACCTTTACCCTTGTCTCTTTCCTTCTGATAAACCTTTATAGGTTTGTGGCTTATGTATTCTTCTTGCTTTTATTTTTCCACTAGGAAAATGTCCCATGCATTTTCTATCTCCTTAGTCACCTCATTAACTCTTCCACCCATTAAAGCAATGTGTCAGTGTGCAGTAGAAAATACTGACCAGTTGGCTTCAACAATTAAGTCATCAATTTCTTTGGGTGAATTTATCGGGTATACAACATGTATCTTTTCTATCTTTATTTTCTTGTCAAGTTCTATTACTACTTGTCTCCTTGCTTCCAGTCTCTTAAATAGTTCATCTGGTACTTCATCTACTACTTCCATAAAAAATTTCTTATACATATCCATATGTAATATAACATTGTTTTCTACTTGTTCTTTTTCATCAGCTATCAAAGTGTCATATAGTTTCTCTATATTCTTCAATTTCCCTTCCTCTGTAATTTCATTCAACAGCATGTCAAGAGGAGCCAAGTCCTTATTTGTCCTCTTCTTCTTCTTGGGTGTCAGTTTCTTCTTCTTTGGTGTAGCCTTTCTTACCGGAGATCTCACTGCTTGTTGTTTTTGTCTTGTCCTCCTAGGTGAGGGTGTGGTTGCCGATGAGGGATCTCTTCATCTCCTAGTTCCTCAATGTTGCAGTGAATGTAAATTCTGGGGTCTTTTACTTCCTTTAGGATGGATGATTGCTTGAAGTGTTCTTGCCTCTTGCTCAAAATGCCTTAGCTTGGGTTCTTCACGCTCTTCGTAGGTTTGAAATATTGGTGAAATGAAATGGAGCCAAAACCTCAAACTTATAGTGTCTTTTTTCCATTTACCACATTAAATGCATGCCGGTTAAGTATTCACTTAACATTGTCTACTGGTAATAAAGTAATTTAAAACTTCTTATCTCTAATTGAGGGAATACTAGCACATGTGTCATTAGATCGCCAAACCCTCAAGGAAAATTTCTTCAATTTGATGAAGAACTTCCTACCAGTGGAGCATCACTCTGTCCTACCAATGAAGCATCACTCTATCCTACCGGTGAAGCATTGACTGGTTCTACTGGTGGAGGAGTATTCCCAATATTTAGATCAGCTTTTCTAATCCATTGTTTTGAGAATTCTTGCTTAACCTCTTCAACTTTTTCTTTACCTTTCAAGCTAGAACTTTTGTTGTCTACCGGTGATCCTTTACTTCTATAGAATTTTGCAATATGCCCAATCTTGTTACATGCATAACAAGTTAAATTATTCTTGTGAATAGCTTTCCCATAACCTATGTTGGTTTGTGTTCTGCATTGATTAGATAAATGTCCAAATCTTCCACAAACATAACATCTCACATTCATTCTGCAATTCTCAAAATTATGACCAACTTTGTTGCATTTAGAACATTGACTGGTGGGTGTGTTGATATTCTGATAATTTCTAGATCTACATTCATTTTCTCTATGACCATACTTATTATAGTTAAAGCATTTTCTATTGAATTTATAAGTATTAGGTTGTCTTACTGGTTTGCTATGATCCTATGTGTTTGCAGTACCGAAGCTTTCACCAACTTCGAAGCCAGTTCCGGAAGTGTCACCTTTAGGTTTTTGATTCTTCAACAAGGTGCCAAGTTCCTCTGAGCTTTTCTTGAATTTTTCTTTATGTTGATTTACAGTTTCTAGTTCTCTTTCTAGGACTTCTTTCTATCTCATCAGTTCATTGGAGTCATTCTGAGTGTGCATCAGATCTATCTTTAATAGATCATTTTCATAGCTAAGTCTTGTATTCTCATTTGCTGCATCACTTAGTCTTCTGGTCAATTCTTCTTCATTCTTCTTCCTATCTTCAATCCCTTTACAAAATCTCTTAGTCATATCCTGCATCTCATTCTTTGTAGTTATGTTCTCCAGTTTTAGCTTACTTAACATATCATTAAGTGATTCCTTTTCATCATTCTCATTTTGCATTTTTTCACAAAGTTCTCTTCTCTTGAAGTGCTTGAATGATATCCTGAGCTGCTTTAAGATCATCTTCTAGTTTGATATTTTTCAATTTTTCTGCATCATAGTCTGAGAGAGCTGCTTCAAGTTGCTTCATCAGATTTTCCATCTTTATCGATGTCAAGATCTTCCTCAAGCTATTATGCTTCTGAAAATAGAGGACCAGGCTCTGATACCGATTGTTAGGAAACTCACAGATACTGAGAGGGGGGGGTGAATTAGTATCTAACCGGTAATTACAATTTCTCAACTTAAAACATGCAAAACATATTGTAACAGTGTCCTAGTATGCAAGAAATAATGCAATAAACAAAAATGAAAGAAACCACATGAAAATCACATCATAACACAATGATTTAACAAGGAAAACCAATGTGGGAAAAACCTCGGTGGGATTTGTGACCCACAATATTCACTTACTGGCCAATAAGAAAATATTACTTACAATAGGGGCATGCACATGCAGTAAGGCCAACTGCCTAGAGCTCACTGCTCAAATGGGAAGTCTCACTGACTTACAATGTGGATTATGCAAATCCAATAACTTGTGCTATTTACAATAGCATCTTCAATGCCAGATTTAGTACTGGTTCCTGCTCTATTCTTTACATATACCCCTTAACTTATATTTCGCATAATAGGTCTGCTTAATCTTTTCTCCTTACTTTTTCGCTTACATCCCTTCCTTACTTTCAAAATGTCTACAATGATCTCTTTTATATATAAGAGTCATTTTACAATGATATCAAGTCGGCTTACAAAGTTTTTCAAATAATAAACAAAATATGATATATAAAAATCTTGTAGGCCTCTGTGTTGGTATACTTCCTTTCTCTATGCCGGTGTCGGTGTAGAGTGTGTTCTGCTGATGTCGGTGTAATGCCTTGCCAGTGTAGTGCCTTGCCGATGCCATAGGATTGTAAGGCTGCCATCAATGAAAAAACCTTCAATCACATACAATGTCTCATTGGAGTGTGCATATGCCAACATAGGGATTAATGATGCATGACATAAAGCAAGGTAACAACCAAGCTAGGCTAAACTTAGACCTTTGGATTAGGATTTAATCAAGCCTTCTTCTACTTAGGATAGAATGAGTTCCTAGGAAAAATAAGGCAAGGGATTAGGGTTTGGATCAACCCAAATGATTGAGGTCGATTAAGAAAAGTAATTGAGATAAACTCTTTCTCAATCATAAGACTAATTGGGGATTGATAAATGATAGAGGCCTAAATCAGACTTAAAGTGCTAACCTTGGATTGGGAGATTGTTGATTGATTGGTTGATTGATTGATTGATTGATTGATTGACTGATTGGTTTGTTGATTGATTGACTAGTTTATTGATTTAGATTAGGATGTTGATTAAGTTGATGTACTAAGACTTTGGGGATGAAATAGAAGTGATTATGGAAGAAGATAATTGAAAAGTGAGTTGGTGGAAAAAGAAGAACATGATTGATAGATTATGGGTAAGTGATAGGTGGATTAGGGAGGTGAGACAACGGGATGTGGCGGTTTCTATTGATGTGCTGAGACAAGCCTAATCTTTGGTTATGGGTTATTGTTCTTAGAGGTTATAGTGCAAACTCATTGGTAAAACCATGGAGGAAATCATGATACTTATGTAGGAATATTTGATGTTCTAATAGAAGTTCATGATTTTTGTACAAAAAGCTTCAACGCTCTAAGATTTCTTTAAGAATTGGCTTGTTCTTTTTGACGATGATAGATTAACCTTTTGGGATGCTTTAGTGACTTTTTCTTATGTTGCATGGATCAAAGTTGATTGCAAGTTTAGTCCAAGTGGGGACATCGAAAAAATGACATAGACGACAAATTTAGGCAGAGACATCAAAACTCTAAAAATGGAGACAATGAAACAAGAGTGGAGATGGTGAAATTCAGATGAAGACATCGAAACTCAAGTTTAATAGTGACGAAGTGAAATTTGATGGATTTTGGTCAAATGTTTGGTCAAATTTGGAAATTTTTACTTTTTTGACTTGGCAAGACATATCAAGCAATGAATACATGTTGGCCAAGGTGATACTTGAAACAAGAGTAAAAAGTGAGTGCATAGATTAGCTTGAATTGACAAAATTTATTGGTTTGCACAATAGAAAACATTCCAAAGCATACAACCTAGGCTTGAAAGTGGATTCTACTTGTTGAATCTCCAATTGGATTTCTCCATATACTTAAAAAAAGTGGATAGATAGAGATCTGGTAGTGCTAGATCCCTCACCATGACAATCACTTCTTGGGCATTACCAGAATCTCATACCCCAAAGATCTGAAGATCTTATGAATTGAGGGACATCTATCTCTATTTTGAATAATACAATGTAGGGCATCTTCAAAGGTTCGACCTCCTGCACAAACAAGTAAATAAGATTTTGGCCACTACACAAGGTGTCTAGTGATTTTTTGAGGGATCCCAGTCCACAACGAATATGTGAAGCAAGTCACTTAAGACTCTAAATGAGATTATAGGTGCAAATAAGACCTTCACATAGCCAAATTCACTCAATACTCTAATCGTCTAACCAACATATTTGTATAGTGGCTCAAAAAATACCACTTGAGACCCACTGGGGGAGATGATATCCCCAATGTGGCTCAATTTTGAAACACTCTAATGGGGTGATGAGGCTCCCAAGAGGTGCTTCTCTATTCAAAATGTAAGGCAAGTGTTGTTAGACCCCTTTCTCTTTCACCCAAGGTCCACAAAGGTGAGGGGAGAGGATACTCGGTGTAACAGTGGGTCCACCCTACAGATGTACAAGTGCACCAAACACTGAAGACATCATTTATTTTAAGCACTAAAACTAAAATGTGATCTAATCTAAGACAAAAGAGCAATTAGTTTTGAAAATAAGAATTTCTTCAACATTCATCCTAAAAGAAACGATTAGTAGTTTTGATTTTTGATCTTTGGCAAGCAGAAAAGCTATAAAACAAAAAGGATTATTAAAATATCAAATACAAATTACTTACAATAGAGATGTTGAAGTGCAGGCGCAAATGGTGAAACGTCTACACAGACATTGATTTAGCCTCTGTGCAAAAATGGTGTGCTCAGAGAGGCAAAAATTTAAAAAACACAAAGAAGTAGGAAAACCATAGGGCGAAGACACTAAACTATCAGCATAGATGTTGCAATTTCTACGTAGACGTCGATGCATGTTCTATAGAAAATAGTTAAAATCCTGAAATATGTAATGATCTAAAGAAAAATGGAAAATATTGATTTGTAGAAATAACTAAAATAGACAATGTATGTTTTTGCATTTTTTTTACTCTATATAATTTTTTTTTTGTTATTAAAAAATATTTGTACTAAAAAATAAAATCTTACACAAAATGTTAGTTCAAATGGAGACATTGATTTGTCCCAATGGAGATGTTGAAACAACATCGCAGATGTCAATTTGTAGATGGAGATGTTAAAACTCAACTTTTCTAGAAAACAAAGTTAGTTCCAATCACAGACATTGATCCGTGACCTACGAAAAAAATTTCACAAAAACTTGCAAAAAAATGTTAAATTAAAGAGACTTGGGATCCCACTAGGCATGCCAAAATGAAGAGGGGAAAAAACTAGGAGAAAGATTAGTTGCATAAATCAAAACATGAAATACAAATAAGCATTCAAAACATACAAAATAACCTTGTTATACCTTGTCTTCTCTTCTTCCTTCGATTGAGCTAGAAGTGTAAATGCACCCAATGCTCCACTTGATTTTCTCCTATGATGATGGATTGTGGATTGCTCTCCACTACACAATAAAAGCAATTTGGATTGCATGATGAGTATGGATTGACTTAAATGAGGCAAGATTTTAGAATGATGAGGGTTTGATGGAAGGATTTGTTGCTCAAGGTAGCAGCAACAATAATCAAAAGGTGGATGAATTGTGAGGAATGAAGGCTCCAATGTATAGATTGGAGGGGCCCAAAATGGAGGGTCAGGATTGAATATGAATGAAGGGCTAGGATTGAAAGAAAGTGGGAAAAATTAAGAGGACAAAGTGGGAGATCCAAGGGATTTTTTATAAAGGCATTTCTTGCCTCCAAACTTCTCAAGTAAATGGGGAAGAGTTCCCCAAGCACCTTAGGAAGAGAAGAAGGAATATTAAATTTATTGGGAGAGGACAAGAGAAATTACAAATTCCAAGATAATAGAATATGTGGGAAGATTAAATGGAGAAAGAAATTAAAAATTCCTTGGGAAGAGGGGGCATGGGGAGATTCAAGTAATTTGAAATTCCTTGGAAGAGCCAAAGTTGGTGCATTTAAGGTTTGGAAGGTGGGATAGGAAATCCATTTATGGCTAAGAGTTGACTCATCCCTAATTGAGGTGATTAGGGATGTGCAAGTGATTAAGCAGACAAATTAGGTGAGATAATGAGGGATTAAGAGTGCAAGTGGGAAAATTAGGAGAATGGGATATGAGGAGAGAATGAGTGGATGAATATAAAATTGGAGGAAATGGTAAGCATGATTAAGCTAGGATTAAGGGGGTGATTTGTAGGAATCAAGAGATTATCTAATTTATTGAAATTACTTTGTTGGTATTTTGGTATGGTTTTGTCATTGATGTCAACACCTACTAACACTTATCAACTCTGGCACTTTGGAGAATCAGCAACATTCACCGGCAAGCAAGTGACTTATGCATAGTCACCGATATCTAGTACACTGGTAGGATATAATATTCATCGGCACTTGGAATAGCATGGAAAACACCTGGTTATGTCAAAGACACCATTTGGACACTTTGTCTTGGAGTTTTGGTCATTGGCATATTTTGTATTTTCATATTTGTTGTTACCATCAAATAGGTCTAGGTTATACACTGACAGGTTTATCTTTTCCAGATGAGAATGACACGCTATGGAGATGTCTTATTATTGTTGTAAATGCATCAAGCCAACATGTTGAATCGGTTATTGCATCCGACATTGTTTTATTTGTAAATTGATTCTATTGTAATATCCTTTAGAGCCGACCTACTATAATTGGTCTTAGGTTGTGATATAAATGTAAGATCTTATTTGTAAGATCAAGTGTGGAATGCGAAAAAGAATTATGTGAAGGTATATGTGAAATTAAGCAGAGCCATATACACAAACATCATTTGAAGGTTGAAGGATGGTTTTTGTGAAGACAATCAGAATTACACCAGTACTGAATCCAGCATAGAAAGATGCTAATTTGAGTAGTACATCCTTATTGGATTTAACCATCCAATTGTAGTTAGTGTGACTCCTATTTGTGTTTGAGCAGTGAGCTCCAGGTGATTGGCCTTTTTGCATGTGCAGACCCCATTTATATAGACATACTATCTGCAGTAGTATCATCTGATTGTGGGTAAGGTTTCCCACCATGGTTTTTCCCCTTATAGGGTTTCCACGTACAAATATTGGTGTTATGTGTTGTGGATGACTTTGTCCTTTTGTTTCATGCATTAATCTTTACCGGTATTACAATTAACTGATAAAACTGTCTATCGGCATAAAAGACTGGTTTACTGATATTAATCATTAAAGTTGGTAAAGTTGTTTTTGGTTTGAATTGTTAGACAACTGATTCACCCCCCCCTCTCAATTATCTTCAGGACCTAACAATTGGTATTAGAGCCTAGTCCTCTTTTTGCAAAAGTTTAATAGCTTGAGAAGATCCAATGTATACTAACTACTTCAGGAAGGACAATCCTAAACTTGATGGAATCAACTATAGCATATGGAAGATCAGAATGGAGACACATCTGAATTGCATTGGAAGGGACATCTGGGATGTTACAAAGAATGGCTATACAAATCCTACAACCAGTCAGCCTAATCCACCAAACTTGACTAAAGATGAAGAAAATGATTGCAAAGCAAGAGAAGCACTTTTGAGCACATTAACAGATCAGCAAATTATGGGATTATCAGATAGATCAACTACTAAAGCTATTTGGGATCATTTGGAAACACTGAATGAAGGAGATACATTGATTGGAAAACTTTCAGCTTTTGAAATTGAGGAAGTTATTCATGTTGCTACTATAAAGGTAGATTTAGCTTTTAAGGCATCAACATCATCTACACCATCATTTGACAAATCTGATTGGAAAGCCTTTTATGCAAGAGAACTTGAGGAAAGAAGGAGAGAAAATGAAGAACTTGAAGCACTATTTGCAATAAAAATGCCTAAAGGTCCTGTTGGAAGTAAGTATGAAGGTAAAGCACCCTTTAAATGCTTTAACTATAATAATATTGGTCATATGGCTTCTAGATGCCCTGATAGACATGCTAGACTAAGAGAAGAAGCTAGGAGAACATACAAGCCTAACCCTGAATATCAAAGATACATATTTAAGAATAATAAAGATAAATCTTGTTATCTTGTTGATGAAGGAGTGGCTGATGATTCTGATGAAGCTCTGGCAGACAATGGATGGGTTTTTGTTGCTATAACAGAAGATCAACCAGCACCTACTATTCAACCGGTAGAGCAGGCCCTGGCAGCTAAAGTTGAAGTTAAGGATGAATGGATCATTGATTCAAGATGCTCACATCATGTGACTAGTGATAAAAGTAAATTCTTGAACTTTCAGGAATATAATGGAGGCTTAGTGAGATTTGGAGATGATAAAGCTTGTTTGATCAAAGGTAAAGGTACAATATCTCTTGATGGTAAGCATAATAATGACAATGTTTACTATGTGGAAGGTTTAAAGCATAATCTTTTGAGTGTTGGTCAATTAGTTGAGAAAGGATTTTAGTTACAATTCAAAAATGGAAAATGCAAAATCATGAATAGAACTGGTTTGGAAATTGTAACCGGTAATCAAACTAGAGGTAATATCTTTCACTTGAATAACAGTGAAAAGACATGCTTGATTGCACATATTGATGAAAGTTGGCTATGGCATAAGAGACTCTGTCATGTAAATTTTGATTGCATGGTAAAAATCAGTACTACTAAGGTAGTTAGAGATTTACCTAAAATTGTCAAACCTCACAATACAGTATGTAAGGAATGTCAATTTGGAAAATAAGCTAGAGCTACTTTTAAAAGTATTCCAGAAAAATCAAATAATGCTCTTGACTTAATTCATACTGATTTATGTGGTCCAACTAGAACTAAAAGTTTGCAAGGTGATAGATATTTCATGCTAATCATTGATGACTACTCTAGAATGTGTTGGGTTACTTTTCTTAGAGAAAGATCAGAAGCACTTGGAAAGTTCAAACTATTCAAAGCAATGGTAGAGAATGAAACCGATAAGAAAATTAAATGTCTAAGATTAAATCAAGGAGGAGAATTTACATCTAAGGAATTTAATGCATTCTATGAAGTGAATGAAATCAGAAGACAACTATCAGCACCCTGTACATCATAGCAGAATGGAGTTGTTGAAAGGAAAAACAAGACTATCTTGGATGCAGTTAGAAGTATGTTATCAGAAGAAAATCTACCACATGTGTATTGGAGAGAGGCAGTTAGAATAGTCTATACTTTCAACAAAGTTCACATCAAAGGTGAAACCAGTAAGACCCCTCATGAACTATGGTTTGGTATTACTCCTACTCTTAAATATTTCAAAATATTTGGAAGTAAATGCTATATTAGAAGGGATGAGTATATTGGCAAATTTGATCCTAGAAGTGATGAAGGAATATTTCTTGGTTATTCATCTAAGAGCAAGGCATATAGATGTTTTAACAAAAGATTGTAGAAAATTATTGAGAGTACAAATGTGAAGATTGATGAACAATTCAGAGGAACTTCAAAGTATATAGACTCTGAACCGGCAACAGAAATTTAGAACCTACATTTAACCCACCGGTACAAAATGAAGATCCAGTTACACCAGTATCATCTGAAAATTCCACAATAATTGAGGAACAACAACAAATGAAGACACCTCAGTATGTAAGACTAAATCACTCTAAAGATCAGATAATTGGGAACAAGAATAAATGAGTTATGACAAGAGGAAGACTGGAAAATGAAGAGGTATGTCTTATTTCTCAAATTGAACCATCATCAATTAATGAGGCATGTGAAGATAAACACTGGATTAAAGCTATGGAAGAGGAACTAGAACAAATTGAGAGATAGGAGGTTTACACCTGTTAATCCGACTAGGTACAAATCTATGATAGGAGGTTTACTGTATTTGACACAAACAAGACCTAATATCATGAATGCAATATGTATTGTTTCAAGATTTCAGAGTAATCCTATAGAAAATCATGAATTAGCAGTAAAAAGGATTTTCCGGTACTTAAAAGGCACTACAAATCTTGGATTATGGTATCCTAGAGATGAAAACTTTTAATTATGTGCATACACAAATGCAAATTGGGAAGGAGATGTGGATGATAGAAAAAGCACCACCAGTGGAGCATTTTTTCTTGGAAGCAGATTAATTTATTGGTTGAGTAAGAAACAAAGTTTTACATCTTTATCAATAGCTAAATCAGAATATGTTGCAGCAACAACCAACTGTATACAGGTACTATGGCTTAAGTAAATGTTGAAGGATATAAAGGTAAAATGCAAGGAACCTATTACCATCTATTGTGATAATACTGTAGCAATTGATATATCTAAGAATCCGGTATTACATTCTAAAACCAAACATGTTTCTATCAAACTAAATTTTCTAAGGGAAAATGTTGAAGCAAAAGAAATTAAACTGGTTTATGTGAATACTATAGAGCATATTGCAGATATTTTCACTAAACCTCTACCTAAGGAGACTTTTGAATATCTTAGAGACAAGCTTTGGGTCATACCCCCACTGGTAGAAACTTAGATAGTTGATGATAGTCATCAACCGACAGAAATAACAGAGAAATCGTTTACTCCGGCTTTGATGTGAAAGCTACTTCTCAGGGGGAGTAGTTGGTATAGTGAATTGGTTGGTATTTTGTATCTAAAAAATGGTCTTTATATTGCTTTGCCATTTTATGTCAAAGGGGGAGAGATTGGTATGGAAAAAAAAAAGGAAAACTCATGTCACTCCCAGGGGGAGAGATTGTTACTGTGGGGAGATTATTGGTTTTTGGTATTTGGCATTTCTGTTTTGACACTTTGATGGTTTTTCCATCTTGTGTTGCCATCAATGCCAAAGGGGAATATTGTTGGTATTTTGGTATGGTTTTGTCATTGATGTCAACACCTACTAACACTTATCAACTCTGGCACTTTGGAGAATCAACAATATTCAACGGCAAGCAAGTGACTTATGCACAATCACCAGTATCTGGTACACCGGCAGGATATAATGTTCATTGGCACTTGGAATAGCATGGAAAACACCTGGTTATGTCGAAGACACCATTTGGACACTTTGTCTTGGAGTTTTGGTCATTGGCATATTTCATATTTTCATATTTGTTGTTACCGGCAAATAGGTCCAGGTTATACACCGACAGGTTTATCTTTTCCAGATGAGCACGACACGCTATGGAGATGTCTTATTATTGTTGTAAATGCATCAAGCCGACATGTTGAATCAATTATTGCATCTGACATTGTTTTATTTATAAATTGATTTTATTGTAATATCCTTTAGAGCCGACCTACTATAATTGGTCTTAGGTTATGATATAAATGTAAGATCTTATTTGTAAGATCAAGTGTGGAATGTGAAAAAGAATTGTGTGAAGGTATATGCGAGATTAAGCAAAGCTATACATGCAGACATCATTTGAAGGTTGAAGGAAGGTTTTTGTGAAGACAATCAAAACTACACCAATACTGAATCCAACATAGAAAGATGCTAATTTGAGCAGTACATCCTTATTGGATTTAACCATCCAATTGTAGTTAGTGTGACTCCTATTTATGTTTGAGCAGTGAGATCTAGGCACTTGGCCTTTCTGCATGTGCAGACCCCATTTGTATACACATACTATCTGCAGTAGTATCATCTGATTATGGGTAAGGTTTCCCACCGTGGTTTTTCCCCTTACAGGGTTTCCACGTACAAATATTGGTGTTGTGTTGTGGATGAATTTGTCCTTTTTTTTCATGCATTAATCTTTACCGGTATTACAATTAACCGATAAAACTATCTACCGGCATAAAAGACTAGTTTACTGGTATTAATCATTAAAGTTGGTAAAGTTGTTTTGGTTTGAATTGTTAGACAACTGATTCACCCCCCCCCCCTCTCTCAGTTGTCTCTGGGACCTAACATACCTAACTAATCAAGATTTAGAAGGAATATTGGAATAAATAATTTTTAGAAGAATAATGAATATTGAAGAGGGTGAAAAGCCAAATAAAAGATTACAATAGTTAGAAAATCAAACATTTAAAACATAAAAGAAAAGCCATTATATCTTGACATTTACCTTCTCCTTTAGATTGATCTATGGATGAAGTGAAGAAGTGCCTTTGTCTCCACTTGATTTGATGAGCTCCTTGGTTGAATGTGGTTTCTCTCCAATGCACAACAACTTGGATTGATGGATTATGATAAGTGGGTGATTGCAAAGTTGGATGAAGGATGTGTGTGGTAACTAAAATTGCCTATAGTATGGATGCACAAAATGAAATTCAAAAGCTAGATGAGCAACATAAGATTAATTAAAAAATGAGATGGGAAATAAAGGGGAGGAGACCCCAATTTATAGTTTTGAAGAGGGATGAATGGATGGTTGAGATTGAAATTATATAAGGGTGGATATTGAAAGAAGGTGGGGACATGGATTGAAGGGACATGGTGTAGAGACCAAGAGATTTGTCATAAAGGCATGTCTTGTCTCCACACTCCATAATATACATGGGGAAGAGATCCTCAAATAAATTGGTAAGATGAAAAGGAATTAAAAATTCCTTGGGAAGATGAGAGTGCATGGGAGAATGAGAAATTTTGAAATCCTTGAAATGACCAAAGTTGGTGTATTTAAGGTTGGGGGTTGAGAGGGGACAAGCCATTTATGGCAATTGGTTGACTTTGTGGCTAATCATGAGGATTAGCCACTAGAAAATCATTAGAGAGGGTGATTATGAAAATTAATAAGGGATTAGAAGACAAGTGGGAAAGTTAGAAGGATTTGACAAGAGGAGAGAGAATGAGTGAGGAATTAAAAATTACAAAATAATGTTAAGTGGGTTTCTAGAAGAATTAATTAGGCAAAGTGAGGATTAGAGGAAAGTGATTTGTAGGAATCACATGATTTAGTTAATTAATTTTAATTAATTAATTGAAGGGAATTTACAAGAATTAATTAATTTGAGGACTTTAGAAGAATAGGGAATAATCGATTTATTTAATAAATCAATTATTGGACTATAGTGACAGGTGTATATGGTGAAAATATGATGATGAAAACAATATTGAAAGACCAATAAGATCCAACAACAAACAATCTAACTCCTACAATGAAACATCCACGATACACCGATAGAGATACCTAAGATCATGCAAATCATCAAAATAAAGAAATATTATCATTCACATGTCAAGTAGGGTTTTAATCTCCACTGTCTCCTATCTCCATTGATCTTGTATATTATACTTGCTCTCAGATTTTATGTGTGCACAAGAGCTCAATAAAGAACGGATTGTGGTTGATAGCTTGATCGCAAGAAGACTTGATTGCATATAATCGATTAGGGTTGATAATGAAGGAGAGTATCCTCTTATATAGAAGACACTTTAGGAAATGGAGGGATAATATTAAAAGGTGTAAAGATAAATGGTCGGCTAGGATTAAAGGGTAGGTAGAAGAAATAATTAAATGATAAAGGGAGTAGGTAAGAGATTAATGACATGAGTCATGGGTAGAAAAAGCTAATGAATTAATAAATAAATAAATATTTATTTAATTAATAGAGGAAGTGAAATAAATTAAATAAATAAAAGTATTTATTTAATTTCGGAAAAAGATTATTTAAATAATTAAAAGTAAGTATTTAAATTAGAAAAGGATTAGAAGAAGATAAATGAATTAATTAAATAAATAAGAATTTATTTAATTCATAGAAGACTTGGGATAAAAATAATTAAATAAATAAAAAATATTTATTTAATTAGACTAGACAATTTAAGGTGTCTACAATAGGATTAATTAAATTGAATTTAATTAATTCTGAGAATAATAAAGGATAGAATAATTAAGTTGATTAACTATGTAGAAAGGATAAATTAATTAAATATTTAATTTAATTAATTTTAGACGTCTACAAATATAATTAATTTTGATAAATTAATTATAAGGACTATAGTGATAAAATTAATTAAAATATAATTTAATTAATTTTAAGAAGAGGACTAACATAATTAATTTAATTAATTATATGAAAAGGCTAAATTAATTAAATATTAATTAATTTCTTTTAGGTGTCTACACTATCCCCTCTCTAGTTCTCTCCCTCCCTCTTCACTTCTCTCTCTCCATCACCTCTTACCCATCTCCCTTTATGAACTATCTCCTTTTCTTCTCTCTCCTCTCACCTCTTTATCTCTCTCTCTTTCTCCTACCTCCCTCTCTAGGTCTCTCCTATACTCTCTCCCTCTCTCTCTCTCACCTTCCCTCCTTATCTCCATATCTATCCTTCCCTCCCTCCATCTCTCTTCTCCTCCTATTGTTTCTCTCCACTCTCTCTTTATTCTCTTGATCACTACCTCTCCCTCCCAACCTCTCTCTCCATACCTTTGTTTCTCCTTCCCTCCATCTTTACCTCTCTACCTCTCCCTCTATCTCATTACCCACCTCTCTCTCTCCCTCTATCTTCCTCACTTATATCTATCCACCCTAGGTCTCTCACCTCTATATCTCTCCTCTCTAATTCTTTCCTCTCCACCACCTTACCCTTCTTTCTCTCTTTGTGAACTTATCTCTCTTATTTTCTTTTGTCTCTCCCTCACCTAGCTACCTCTTCCCTCTCTAGTTCTCTCATTCACTCCTTTCCCACCTCTCCCTCTCTTCTTAGCTCCCTCTTTATATTTATTCTTCCCTCTCCTCTTCTCTCTTCCTCCCCTTTCTAGGTCATCACCACTCCCTCCCTTGTATAGGATTTAGATAATAGGTTGTAGGATATAAGGTTTAGGGTATAGGGTACAAGATTGATGGTGCATAGTTTAGGGTACATAGGGTTGAGGGTATTGGTTGTATTGATACCTCTCTCTCTCTCTCTCTCTCTCTCTCTCTCTCTCTCTCTCTCTCTCTCTCTCTCTCCCTTACCTCTCTCTCCCCTCTCTAGGTCTCTCCCTCCATATCTATCTCCCTATTCCTTATTACCCTTATATATATATATATCTCCCTCTCGTACTCTCTCTTATACTCTCTCTATTCCCTCTCTCCCCTTTCTAGGTTTCGCCCTCCTTCCCTCTCCACCTCAATACCTCCCCATCCATGTCTCATTATGTATCTCTATCTATGCCCCTCTACCTATCTATCTCCTCTCTCTCCCATTTAAGTATTTAACCTCTCTCGCACCCTATAGGTATCTCACCTCTCTATCTATCCCCTCTCTAGTTCTCTCCATCCCTCTCCACCTCTCTATCTCCATCACCCCTTACCCATCTCCCTTTACGAACTATCTCTTTCACTTTTCTTTCCCCTCACCTCTTTATCTCCCATAAACTCTAGACCTATTACTCTCCCTCTCTTCTCTCTCGTTCTCCTCTCTAGGTCTCTCCTATATTCTCTCCCTCTCTCTCACCTTCCCTCCCTCCATCTCTCTTCTCCTCCTATTGTTTCTCTCCAGTCTCTATTTTTTCTCTTGATCATTACCTCTCCCTCCCAACCTCTCTCTCCATCCCTCTATTTCTCCTTACCTCCATCTTTACCTCTCTACCTCTTCCTTTTTGTCTCATTACCCACCTCTCTTGCACTTTGTATCCCTCACCTATATCTTTGCACCCTAGGTCTCTCACCTCTCTCTTCCTAGGATCTATATCTCTCTCCTCTCTAATTCTTTCCTCTCCACCTCCTTACCCCTCTTTATTTCTTTGTGAACTTATTTCTCTTATTTTCTTCTCTATCCCTTATCTATCTACCTCTTCCCTCTCTAGGTCTCTCACTCACTCCTTTCCCACCTCTCCCTCTCTTCTTAGCCCTCTCTTTCTCTCTCCCTCCCCTCTCTAGGTCATCATCTCTCTCTCCCTTGTGTAGGATTTAGATAACAGATTGTAGGATATAAGGTTAAGGATATAGGGTACAAGATTGATGGTACATATTTTAGTGTACATAGGGTTGAGGGTATTGGTTGTATTGATACCTCCCTCTATCTCTCCATCTTCCTTTCTATCTCTTATCTCTCACCTATCTCTCTCTCTCCTCTCTATTTCTCTCCCTCCATTTATTCATCTCTCCCTCTCCATCCCCCCTCCCTCCTTACCCTCATATCTATCTCCCTACCCCACTCTCTTATTATCTCCCCCTCTCTTATTCTCTCTCCATTCTCAAGGTCATCACTTCTCCCTCCCAATCTATCTCTCTACTCTTTAGGTTTCTCCCTTCCTCCCTCTCTACCTCTCTAATTCTCCATCCTTGTATCATTACCCACCTCTCTCTATCCACCTCTCTCTCTCTCTCTCTCTCTCTCTCTCTCTCTCTCTCTCCATATCTAGGTCTCTCACCTCTCTTTCCCCTATAGGTATCTAATGCATATCCCCTTACCCCTCTCCCTCTATGAGCTCTCTCTCTCTCTCTCTCTCTCTCTCTCTCTCTCTCTCTCTCTCTCTCTCTCTCTCTCTCTCTCTATCTATCTATCTATCTATCTATCTACGTATCTATCTAATATATGGTGTAGGGCATATAAATTATTTAGGGTATAGGTTTTAGGGAATAGGGTGGAGGAAATCATAGACCCAAGGAAGGAGATAGAGAGGTGAGGGAATACATAGAAGATAATAAGAGATTATATAAAGTGAGAGTGGTAAAGGGGGGGAGAGAAATAGAGAAGGTACATATATAGATATGAGATACAAAGAGAGAGAGAAGAAGAGGGAGAGAGAACAAAGAGAAAGAGAGGGCTAAGGGGGGAGGTATGCATGGAGTGAGAGACCTAGAGAGAAGAGAGGTAGATAGGTGAGGGAGAAAGAGAGAGGGGAAAGAAGGTAGGGAGAAAGGTGGAGAGGGAAGGAGAAAATTGGAGAGGGGTTAGATAGATATATAAGATACCTATAGGGGAAAAGAGAGGTGAGAGACCGAGAGAGAGAGAGAGAGAGAGAGATGGGGGGTTTGAGATAGATCTAGAGGAGAATAGAGAGGTTGATAATGAGATATGGATGGAGACATAGAGAGGTGGAAAGGGAAAGAGGGAGAAATGATGTAGGAGCATCCCCGGTTCACAACAATCTTGCATCAACCAAAAACATTTTTTCTTTTGTTTTGTTTTTTGTTTGCAGTTTTATTTTTCCTTTCTGTGTACTAATTTTGGCTCACCAGATCCTATGGAGTTGGATTCTACTTGAAGACTTGAACATCTTTCTTTCTTTCAAACTGCATCTCTTTTAGATCACTTTCCGACAAGATATTGCTACGTGTTTCCATGATAGTTTCTTGTTACCGGTTGTTCCTTTGTTACCAGTTTCCTGAGACCTATTCTAGTGATCTACCAGAACCCATTCTAAAGCTTGCGAAGCCTTGGACATTGATCTCATTTTTTCTTGGCATGTGGCTGACCTTCTACATTTCATCCTTTGGATTTTGCAGAGGAATCTCTTGGCAAAGGCTGACCTTGTTTATTTTGCACGTTAGGACTTGTTCTTTGAGTTTTGATCCTTTTTGGATCGATTGGATCCTTTGTATCGATATATATTTGTAATCATACTTTAGAATTTATTCAATGGAAGATTAAGAAGTATCAAATAGATAGACTGTGCCTAGAAGATAGATCTTCTGATTCAAGATCCTGGTGTGACCCATTCTACCAGGCTTGTGTGCCGATATGTTGTAACCTAGTTGTTACCAATTGGATGTAATCAAATTTCATGCAATTAAACTATCTATTCTGCATTGTATGTGTGTTTCCATTGTGTTTACTCTTGTTGATTAGTTTGGACTGATCTCCTTGAGGTCCCTTGTCACCGGTGACTACTTCAAGTGGTATCAAACTGAAGTTCATTTGGAGGTTGTGTGTCCTAAAATTTTGTTGTAGGGTGGCAGATTGCAGATCCGACCTGCAATTACAGAGGACTAGTGTGAATCAATGGCACGAAGATGAACTAGGAATGGTGGAGCATGTGGGAATGCAGAACCTACTGTAATGGAGATGTTGCAACAAATAGAAGCCCAATTAGAGGTTGTGGAGACAACCTAGAGAAGAGGTTGACATAATGAGGATGTGAGTGAAGATTAAGGAGAAGAAGCCCCAACAGAACAAGTGAACCTACCGACAATTGATCCAGATGAAGAAAGGTTTTTAAGGGTTTTGAGTAGGGTGAACACTAAACCTCATTTTACCCCACCAGAATATGATGGGAAGTTAGATTCAGATAAATTGATGGATTGGATCTCGGACTTGGAGAAGTATTTTGATTTTGAAAACACTCTAGAAGAGAGGATGGTGAAATATGCCTATACCTAGTTGAAAGGTCATGCATCTCTTTGGTGGGAGCACTTGCAAGTTGATAGGCAAAGAAGAGGTAAAGAAAAGATTAACACATGGGATAGGATTATTGCTAAGTTAAAATCAAATTTTGTCTTGGTGAATTATCAAGTGGATTTATTCAGGAAGTTGCAGAATCTGAGAGAGAAAGAATCTAGTGTGAAGGAGTACACCGAAGCATTTTACAAGTTGAACATCATATCTAGACATGTTGATGATGAAGTTGAATGGATTGTAGATGTCTATATAAGATGAACCCAGTATGATCAAATTGGAGAGTGTTGAAGAGGCTTACCAGTATGCAATAAAGGCTAAAGAGATTGAACAAAATACATGAGCAGAAATAGAGAGGTAGAGGTGGAAGGTTTACCAGAGGAAGATTTAAAGGAGGACGAGGATATAATAGAGGAAGAGGAACCATTACAGATCGGAACCAGGACAAGGAAGTGAGAAAATAAGGTAATTCATACTGAAAGGACGATAGAAACTTCTAGTGGAGGAGAGAACCGAATGGTTACCGGAATGAGAACTTTGGAAGACAAGACAAGAGGACATTTAGAGGAACCTTCTTTAAGTGTGGAGGAGAAGGACACCGTGCATTTGAATGTAAAAAGATAGAGGCTACCAGAAGAGAAGCAGTGGTGGAAGAAAATCCCATCATATCAGACAATAAATCGAAATATGGAGAACTGTTGATGATCAAGAGAGCTTTGTGTCATATCGGATGAGATAAAGAACCCTTGCAGAGGAAAAATCTGTTCAAGACTAGATGTAAGGTATCCAGTAAGTGTTGTAAAGTTTTTATTGATAGTGGTATTTTAGATAATATTGTTTCATAAAAGATGGTGAATAAGTTGAAATTGGAGAGATTGAAACACCCTAAGCCTTATTAGATAGCATGGATTTGGGATGAACATAAATTGCTAGTAAGTGAACAGTGTTTGGTAAAATTGAAAATTGGGAATTATCATGATGAAGTTTTGTGTGATATTATGCCTATGGATATTTGTCATCTTTTGTTGGATAGACCTTAGTAGTATGATAGACAGGAAATACATGATGGAAGGAAGAATACATACACTTTTGTGGCCAATGGGATGAAGCAAACCTTGTTACCTTCGGAGGAACCTTTGAAGAATGAAGTATGTACAAATGCCAAAAAAAATTTAGTAGATGGAAGGAAATTCATGGATGGACTAAGACATGAGAATGTGTGTTTTGCCTTAATTCCTAAGAAGACTAAGAGACCAAAACCAGAAGGAGAGCACTCAGAAGAGAAGAGAGATTTGTTGATAGAATATGAGGACATCATTTCAAATAATGTACCTAATGGATTGCCACCTGTTAGAATTATTAGTCATTGCATGAACTTGGTCCCTAGAGCTAGTTTACCTAACAAAGTTGCACACTGATTGACATCGACAGAGAATGAAGAACTGAACAGACAAGTGCAAGAGCTATTGAACAAAGGTTTGATCAAGGATAGTCTAAGCCCTTGTGTAGTACCAGCAGTATTAGCACCTAAGAAGAATGGAGAATGGAGGATATGTATCGATTCAAGAGAAATAAACAAGATCACAGTGAAATACCAATTTCCTTTGCCTAGGATGGATGACATAATGGACTGTTTGAGTGGAGAAAAATACTTTACAAAGATAGATTTGAAGAGTGGATATCATCAGGTTAGGATCAGAGAAGGTGATGAGTGGAAGACAACATTTAAGACGAATGAAGTACTATATGACTGGTTGGTTATGCCTTTCAGATTGACTAATGCACCGAGTACTTTCATGAGGCTGATGAATGAGGTATTGAAGAAATTATTGGGTAAGTTTGTAATAGTGTATTTGGATGACATTCTGATTTTCAATAAGACAAAAGAGGAGCATTTGTTGTAGTTAAGACAAGTTTTATAGAGGTTGAAAGAAGAAAATTTGGTGATCAATATCAAGAAGTGTACTTTCATGAAGGATGAGTTAGTCTATTTAGGATTTGTGGTATTTGAGGATGGTATGAATATGGACCCTGAGAAAGTGAAATTCATTGTTGAGTGGTCTACACTAGAAAGCATTGGAGAGGTAAAATCATTTCATGGATTGGCTAGCTTTTACCAGAAGTTTATCAAAAATTTCAGTTCAGTTTGTAACCCTATGACTGAGACCATGCGAGGAGATCAGAAGGAATTCAAGTGGACCATCAGAGCAAACAAAAGTTTTGAATTGTTGAAGCAGAAAGTGACTGAGAATCCTCTGTTAGCTTTACCAAATTTCAATAAGGTATTTCAAGTGGATTGTGATGCAAGTGGAACATCAATAAGAGCAGTCTTGAGTCAAGAAGGGAGAGCAGTATCCTATTTCAATGATAAATTGAATGATGCCCAGAAGAGATATTTAGTGTATGATCAGGAATTTTATGCCATAGTTCAAGCCTTGAAGAAATGGAGACACTACTTGTTGTCTAAGGAGTTTGTGTTGTATATAGATCATCAAGCTTTGCAGTATATATATAGTTAGAGTAAGTTGAATCAAAGACATATGAGATGGGTAGAATTCTTGTAGAGTTACACCTTTGTGTTGAAGCATAGAAGTAGAAAATCTAACAAAGTTGTTGATGCATTGAGTAGGAGAAGGAAATTGCTGATAGAGATGAGAGTGACAGTATTAGATTTTGAAGATTTAAAGACCTTGTATGATGAAGACCCATATTTTGCAGAACCTTGGAAAGCATGCAGAGAACTGGTTATGATTAATAGGAGTAAATGGCTCGATTATTTCATTCAGGATGGGATGTTTTTCAGGGGAGTTCAGTTGTGCATACCTAAGAGTTCCATGAGAGAGAACCTAATAAAAGAGAAGCATAGTGGAGGTTTAGCTGGAAATTTTGACTTAAGAGATATGTAAAGAGTTGTAGAGTTTGTTAAGTTGCAAAAAGGTAGTAGTCAGAATGTGGGATTGTATAAACCTTTGATAGTATCGGTAAGACCTTGGGAGGATATAAGCATGGATTGCCTTAGACACCAAAGGAATGATTCTATATTTGTGGTAGTGGAAATATTTTCAAAGATGGTTCATTTCATACCTTGTAAGAAGACATCAGATGCATTGCATGTAGAAGACCTATTTTTCAAGGAAGTGGTGAGATTGCATGGATTACCTCAGAGCATAGTTTCAGATAAAGACACTAAGTTTCTTGGCTATTTTTGGAGAACAATTTGGAAGAAGATGAAGATAGATTTGAAGTTTAGTTCTAGTTTTCATCCATAGACTGATGGACAGACAAAATTAGTTAACCGGGGTTTAGGAAACTTGTTGAGATTTTTAGTGGGAGATAAAACTGGAAGTTGGGATTTGATCCTTGTACAAGAAGAGTTTTCCTATAATAATTCAGTGAATAGAAGTATCGGGAAAACACCTTTTGAGATTGTTAACAGAGTGCATCCTAGAGGAATAGAAGAATTGAGAGACATTAGCAGTTAAGACCAAAAGAGTTCAGAAGTAGAAGATTTTGCAAATCACATGGCAACATTGCATATTCAGGTTAAACAAATTGAAGAAATTCTGGATAGTAGGATTGGGCATAGTACCCGAAATAGTCAGTACAAACAATATCTTATGAAGTGGAAAAGAAAATGAGTTGAATATTCATCTTGGATTTCTTAGGTAGAGGTAGACCACCTTGGTTTCCCTCTTACCCCAGCAAAGTGAGAGGATCACTTTTTTATTAACCCTGGATGTGTGATGTAGGAGCATCCTGGTTTACAACAATCTTGCATCAACCAAAAACATTTTCTTTCTATTTTGTTTTTTGTTTGCAGTTTCAGTTTTCCTTTCTATATGTCCCAGTTTTGGCTCATCGGATCATGTGGAGTTGGATTCTACTTGAAGACTTTATCATCTTTCTTTCTTTTAAACTGCATCTCTTTTGGATCACTTTTTGACAAGATATCGCTATCGATTTCCATGACAATTTCTTGTTACCAATTGTTCCTTTGTTACTGGTTGCTTGCAACCTATTATGGTGATCTACAATAACCCATTCTAACGCTTGTGGAACCTTGGACATTGATCTTGATGTTTCTTGGCATGTGGCCAACCTTATACATTTCATCCTTTGGATTTTCCAGAGGAATCTCTTGGCGGAGGCCGACCTTGTTCATTTTGCACGTTAGGACTTGTTCTTTGGGTTTCGATCCTTTGGATCGATATATATATATTTGTAATTGTTGGCATATGCACACTCCAATGAGACATTGTATGTGATTGAAGGTTTTGTCATTGACGGCAACCTTGCAATCTTATGGCACGGGCAAAAGCATTATACTGGCATCAGCAGATCACACTCTTCACCGGCACTCGGGACACCAGCACCAACACAGAGGCCGACAGGATTTTCGTTATACAATATTTTGTTTATTATTGTAAGAGGACTTGGCAAATTGTAAAATGACTCTTATATATAAAGGAGATCATTGTAGACATTTTGTAATGTAAGGATATAGTGAGGTAAGAGTAGAAAGGAAAATATTAGGCAGACCTAATGTGCGAAATATAGGTCAAGGGTATATGTAAAGAATAGAGTAGGAACCGGTACTGAATCTAGGATTGAAGATGCTATTGTAAAGAAATACAAGTTATTGGATTTGTATAATCCTTATTGTAAGTCAGTGTGACTTCCCATTGAGCAATGAGCTCTAAGCAGTTGGACTTCCTGCATGTGCAGGCCCCTATTGTAAGTAATATTCTCTTATTGGCCAGTGAGTGAATATTGTGGGTCACAAATCCCACCGAGGTTTTTCCCACACTGGGTTTCCTCGTTAAACATCTTGTGTTATGGTGTACTTTTCATGTGGATGTTCTTGATTCTATTTATTGCATTATTTCTTGCATACCGGTACACTGTTATATTGTGTGCTGCATGTTTTAGGTTAAGAAATTCTAATTATCGGTTAGATACTGATTCACCCCCCCCTCTCAGTATTTGTGGGACCCCTAACAATAATCATGCTTTAGAATGTATTCAATGGAAGATTAAGAAGTATCAGATAGATAAATTGTGCCTAGAAGCTAGATCTTTCAATTCAAGGTGTCGGTGTGACCTATTCTACCATGCTTGTGTGTTAGTATGTTGTAACCCGGTTGTTACCGGTTGGATGTAATAAAATTTCATGCAATCAAACTATCTATTTTGCATTGCCTCCACCATATTTGTGTGTTTCCATTGTGTTTACACTTGTTGTCTAGTTTGGACTTATCTCCTTTAGGTCCCTCCTCATTGGTGACTGCTTCAAAAAACCTAGGGAGGAGGAGAGATAGTGTGATGGAAAGCTAATGATGTAGACAATAGAGAGAGAATAAGAAATAGTAGGGAAGGGAGAGAGAGATGGGAATGATGAGGGAGGGGGAGAGAGAGAGAGGGAGAGGGGAAGAAAAGCAAGGAGATACCTAGAAATAGGAGGGAGGGATAAGAGGAAAGATGAAAGAATAAAAAAAGAGAGGACTAAGAGGGAATTGATGCAGAGGTAGACATGGAGGGAGTGAAAGACCTAGGGAAGGAGGAGTTAGAGAGGTGAGGGAGGGAGAGAAGAGAGGGAATGAGTTCAAAAATAAATAGGGGTAAAGGGGAAGGGAGATATAGGGGAAGAGAGGGGGAGATAACTAGAGATGGGACAAAAAAGATAGGTAAGAGAACTAGATGGGGAAAGAGAGATCAAAGACCTAGATGGAAAGAGAGAGGTGATTAATAAGACATAGATGTAGAGGTAGATAGGTGTAGAGGAGGAGAGAGAGGTGATGACCTAGACTGTAGAGAGAGAATACAAGAGGAAGATAGAATAATACAGAGGGAGGAGAGAGATATATATGGGGGTATGTATGGATGAAGAGATAGAGAGGGAGAGGGGAAGAAAGGGAGTGAGATACCTAGACAGGGTTGGGAGGTAGAAGAGGAGATACAAAATAAAAAAGAGAGGATTAAGATGGGATGGATGGCGAGTTATATATGGAGGAGTGAGAGACCTATGGAAGGAGGAGATAAAGAGGTTAGGGGAGAGAGAGAACAGGAGGGAGTTTATAAAGGGACGGGGTTAAGGGGGAGGGGGGGAGGTAGAAAGGGAGGGAGAGAACTATAGAGAGGTACATATAGATAGGTGAGAGACCTAGATAGCAAGAGAGGAGTGAGATAGATAAAGAAAAATAAAGAGAGGTGGGTAATGAGACCTATATGTAGGGGTAGATAGGTGGAGAGGAAGGGAGGGATAAACCTAGAGAGGAGAGAGAGGGTGGGATGGAGAGGTGATGACCTAGACATTGGAGATAAAGAATAAGAGAGGAAGAGAGAATATAAGAGATTGGGGGTGGGAGATAGAGATGAAGAGGGAAAGAAAGGAAGGGAGAGACCTAGAGAGGGGAGGGAGAGAGAAGAGAAGAGATAGAAGAATAAAGAGAGGAGTAATAGGGGATGTATGGAGAGGTATACATGGAGGGAGTGAGAAACCTAGGGAATGAGGAGATAGATAGGTTTGGAGAGAGAGAGAGAGAAGGGAGGGAGAGAGTTCAAAAATGGATAGGGATAAGGGGGAGGGAGAGAAAGGTGGAGAGGGAGGGAGAGAACTAGAGGGTGGACAATAAGAATAGGTGAGAAACCTAGTGGGGGAGAGTGAGGTGGGTAATGATATCAGGAGCGAGAGGTAGTGAGGAAAATAGGGAGGGAGGGAGAGCCCTAGATATGGGAAGAGAGAGGATAGAATGGATAGGTAGGGATCAAGAGACTGGAGACAAAGGGGAGAGAAACAATAAGAGAATGAGAGAGAAGAAGAAAGGGGGAGGGAGTCAAGGATATAAATGGGGGTAAGGAAGGAATGAAAGGTAGAGAGGGTGGGATATACTTAGAGAGGGGAGAGAAATGAGAGAGACAAGAGAAGGAGAGAGATAGGTCTAGAGTTTGGGGAAGATAAAGAGAGTGAGATATAGAGCTAAAGAATGTTAATACGAGCATACTGATTACTAAAGTTTGACATGTTAATTACTGAAATTTGACTATTTGGAATTTTATATGATCCTCTAAAAACTAGAATCTACAATATAACTTCTACAGAGCTGAAACCACTCTCGAACATCCTACTAAAATATACATGAAATATAACTTAAAGTATAAGTAATGTGACTTATACTTAAATGTTATATTTCATGTATATATTCTTCTTCGAGGGTGGGTATAACTTGTTTCCAATTTGGAAAATTTTCCCATTCACAAAAACTTCAATTTAACAATGTAGAATAGTTGGCGAGTGCCAAATTCGATGCTCGCCAAATTGTGAAATGTGAAATTTTTTAATTTGGCAAGCGCCATTTTTGGTGCTCGCCAAATGGTTTGCATTGGAAAAAACCAACCCTATAGGTTGGATTGTACTTGGGAATCCAACCCAAAGGGTTGGATGACCATTTTAGGGTTGAGACGTCATTTTATCAAAAGATTTAAAAAGTCATTCTCTCCATCAAGTTTGCACGTGTTTCAATGCAACTAAAAAAACACCATAATATCGTTAAGCTCTCTCTTAGTTATCCAACCATGTAATTTTTTTCACATTTTCATATTGTTAAGGCTTTCATCTTAAATTTATTTTGTTAGTGTGTTTGTTTTTGGTCAAAAACCAACATGTGCTATTTTGGACATAGTATTTTATACGTTCATCAAATTTTTAAGCAAATTATATTTTTAAAAACTAGTCTCCATTCTACAGACCTTGAAGAAAATAATTAGTTTTGATTAGTTTTTAATGATTTTAAGGGGGTAACATGCTCAAATTTCTATCTTTCAGGATGTGTCCACTTTGAAAATTAGTTAAAAAACATATACTCATTAAAAAATTAGACAAAAACATCTAGCATAAACTAAAAGGTGTTAACTGATTTCTCACCAAATCGATTTTAAAAATTTTGAAAAAAAAAGTTAACATTTTAGGTGGGGGCACAATAGACGCTATGTTATGTTTTTTGCATAAAAATAGGACCACTTTTTGTGGCTCCCCTTTTTGAAGCCCTTAATCTCCACTGTTTTGAAAACAAATTATTAGTTTAGAATGTAGACTCAGAAAACTTTGACTCTTGTTCTTGTTTCATCTTCAAATCTGGAGTGTAACTATGTTCAATTTGTTGTTGAAGTTCAGGCTTTGCTGATTTCAGAAGAAAAAAAAAAAGGTGGTATCTTAAGATCCCCTTTTGGTACCACATATTGGTTCACATACCCTACTATCAATAAATAATTGAGAATTTTTCTTGATGTGACTTGGCTATTATTCTAGTAACCAATTAAATTAATATAAATTCACAATTTTTATTTTAGTATCATTAACTAACAATAAGAAGACTATGTAGTCTGAACTTTCCCAAGAACTTAGTCATACTTCTTATAAAATCATATTATTTAATGTATAGATCACATCTACCAAAGTACAACTCTGCATTTTCTAGTGGCCTTTTTACTTCTAGCATTTACTTGTTACAATAATCATCCTTATATAGTGTTAGGAGTGTTGGCATATGGACACTCCAATTAGACATTGTGTGTGATTGAAGGTTTTGTCATTGATGGAAACCTTGCAATCCTATGGCACCGGCAAGACACTATATCGGCAAAGCATTACACAAGCAACCTTGCAATCCTATGGCACCGGCAAGACACTATACCAGCAAAGCATTACACAGGAAACCTTGAAATCCTATGGCACCGATAAGACATTCTACCAGCAAAGCATTATTCAAGCAAGATAGTGCACCGACATCAGCAAGACCACTCTACACCGGCACCAACACTGACACAAAAGAAAAGATGTATACCGACACAGAGGCTGACAAGACTTTTGATATGTAATATTTTGTTTATTATTGTAAGCCTATTTGGCAAATTGTAAAATGACTCTTGTATATAAAAGAGATCATTGTAGACATTTGTAGGATATGGATGAAAAGCATAAAGAAAATTATTAGGCAGACCTAATGTGCGAATTATAGGTCAAGGGTATATGCAAAGAACAAGAGCAAGAACCGGTACTAAATCTGGCATTGAAGATGCTATTGTAAAGCAGTACGGATTATTGGATTTGCATAATCCTCATTGTAAGTTAGTGTGACTTCTTATTGAGCAGTGTGCTCTAGGCAGTTGGCCTTCCTGCATGTGCAGGCCCCTATTGTAAGTAATATTCTGTTATTGGCTAGTAAGTGCATATTGTGGGTCATAAATCCCACCAAGGTTTTTCCCACACTAGGTTTCCTCGTTAAACATCTTGTGTTATGGTGTTCTTTTCATGTGGATGTTTTTTATTCTATTTATTACATTAATTCTTGCATATCGGTATACTGTTACATTATGTTCTGCATGTTCTATCTTAAGAAAATTTCATTTCCGATCAGATACTGATTCACCCCCACCTCTTAGTATCTGTGGGAACCCTAACAATTGGTATCAGAGCCTGGTCCTCTATTTTCAGAAGCCTAACAGCTTGAGGAAGATCTTAACATCGGTAAAAATGGAAAATTTGATGAAGCAACTTGAAGGAGCCCTTACTGACTATGATACAGAGAAGTTGAAAAATATCAAATTAGAAGATGATTTAAAATCAGCTCAGGATATCATCAGGCACTTCAAGAAAATCTTACTATTACAAGAAATAAGAGAAGAGAACTTTTTGAAAAATTGCAAACTGAGAATGATGAAAAGGAATCACTTAATGATATGATAAGCAAGTTGAAACAAGAGATCATGACAACAAAAAATGAAATGTAGGATATGACTGAGATTTTGCAAAGAGATTGAGGATAGAAAGAAGAATGAAGAAGAATTGACCAAAAGACTAAGTGATGCAGCAAATGAGAACACAAGACTTAGCTATGAGAATGACATGTTGAAGATAGATCTGATGCATACTCAGAATGACTCGAATGAACTAATGAGACAAAAATAAATCTTGGAAAGGGAATTGGAAACTGCAAATCAACACAAAGAAAAATTCAAGAAAAGCTCAAAAGAACTTGGTACCTTATTGAAGAATCAAAAACCGAAAGGTGACACTTCTGGAATTGGATTTGAAGTTGGAGAAAGCTCTGGTACTACAAATACTCAGGATCACAGCAAACCGGTAAGACCTCCTAATACTTACAAATTCAATGGAAAATGCTTTAACTGTAATAAATATGGTCATAGGGCAATGAATGTAGATCTAGGAATTATCAGAATATCAATCCTCCCACCGATCAATGCTCCAAATGCAACAAAATTGGTCATAACTCTGAAAACTGCAGAATGAATGTAAGATGTTATGTTTGTGGAAGATTTGGACATTTATCAAATCAATGCAGAGCACAAACCAGCATAGGTTATGGGAAAGCTATTCAGAAAAATAATGTAACTTGTTATGCATGTAACAAGATTGGTCATATTGCTAAATTTTGTAAAAGTAAAGGTACACCGATAGACAACAAAAGTACTAGCTTGAAAGGTAAAGAAAAGGTTGAAGAGGTTAAGCAAGAATTCTCAAAGCAATGGATTAGAAAAGGTGATCTAAATATTGGGAATACTCCTTCACTGGTAGAGCCAACAAATGCTCCACTGGTAGGACAATGTGATGCTCCACCGGCAGGACAGAGTAGTGCTCCACCAACAAGAAGTTCTTCATCAAATTGAAGAAAATTATCTTGAGGGTTTCACAATCTAATGACACATGTGCTATTATTCCCTCGGTTAGAGAAAAGAAGTTGAAAATCACTCATTACCAACAAATAAAGTTAAGCTAATACATTACCGGTAAGCAATTAATGTGGTAGGTAGCAAAAAAGACTTTATAAAATAAGGTTTTGGCTCCATTTCACTTCACTGAGCATTCAAACTTTCAGAGAGCGCGAAGATTTCCGAGCTAAGGCATCCCGAGCAAAGAGGCAAAGCATTTCAGCAATCAATCCATCCAAAGGTAGAAAAAGGCATTTATCATCATGGCATCCTCCTCTGCACCTGAATTCATAGCAAACCCTACAGTAGTCGAGGTTATAAAATTCCCTAGGCCCATATTTCAGCTAGTTCCCGAGGTAGCTAAGAAAGATGACAATATAGGTGCTTTTTCCCAAATTCCAAAAGGTGTTGTTTATGCAGAAGATCCTAGAATGTATATTCATTGCAACATAGAGGAATTAGGTGATGAAGAAATTAAAAACATGTATAAGACTATTATATGTGACAATTCTAAAAATGTAAAACATGAACATAAAGTTGTTGAAACCCTAGGATTCACTGAAATCCTCTGCATTCCTGAATTTCCCAAGGAAGTGATTAGGATAGTTTTAAGCAGGGTACATGGTTCATTCTTTTGGCTTGATTCAGTTCACAAAATTACAAAGGAAGCTGTGAAAGTAGTAATAGGGTTACCTTCCACCGGTAACAAACCCGACAAGACTAAGAAGGTCTCCAATGACCTAGTAATGAACTTAACTGGTGCAACATCAGACAGAAGGTCTCTAAGGGTTAATGATGTGACCAATATAAATGTTAGATTTGTTAGCATGATTTTAGGGTACAAAGCAACTCATGCAAACAGACTTAACTTAGTTTCCAATTTATGCATTAAGAGTGCTCATGATATGGTAAAAGAAAATGTGAAAATTGATGTATGTGAATGGTTAAAAGATGAGTTGATTGATAACTTAGCCAAAATCAAGAAGGATAAGAAAGGAACTTTTAGATTTGGAAATCTGTTAGTATGTCTGATGCTACACATAACCAAACAAGAAATCTGTTGGTATGTCTGATGCTACACATAACCAAACAGGTTCTCGGCATAGGCAACAAAGATTTTGGATTTGACATACCAGTAGGAAAATAATTATCAGCATTATTCAACAACATGGGTGAAAACAAGGAAAAGAATATCAATGAGTATTTTCAAGCACTAAAGGTCAGAATGAACAAAAGAATCAGACTATCATAGGAAATTGTCAACAAATACAAGGATGATATATGTTTTGTAATAAAAAAGGATGAAATATGGATGGAAGCAGTCATCCCTAGAACAATTTGGGTGACAGAGATGGGTTATGAGACCGATGATCATATCATTGAAACTTATGCCAAAGCACTTCTAGAAGCACCCAGGGAACCCAAGGAAGAAGTATTTGGTAGTGCTAAGACCATAGAAAACCAAATTCAGTCAAAGAAAAGAGTGAAAAAGGTTGAGGCATTTGTGAGAAAAGGATCTAGACAAGCAAAAGCCATAAAGGAAGATGTATTAAAGAAAACCAGCATAACTAAAGATGAGTTGGCAGCCCAACAACCTGAAGCTCATCTATCACCAGTAGGTACTTCCTCAGAAGGAGATATGCCAACAACTTTCAAAAGAGTTGTTAGGAAAAGAGACCCCTCACCGGTAACCACTCTTTCACCTAGAAGGACAAGGCAGAAGCAACAAGCTGTGAGATCTCTGGTCAGAAAGGTCACACCTAAAAGGAAGTTGACCCCTAAGAAAAAGAAAAAGACAAACACAGACTTGGCCCCTCTTGACATATTACTGAATGAGATCACAGAGGAAGGTAAATTGAAAAACATAGGGAAAATTTATGACACCCTATCTGATGGTGAGAAAGGGCAAGTTGAGGAGAGTGTAATATTACACATGGACATGTATAAATTTTTTTTGATGCAAGTCTTAAATGAAATTCCTAATGAACTATACAAAAGACTGGAGGCCAGAAGGAAAGGAATAATTGAATTGGATAATAAAATTAAAATAGAAAAACTACTTGCAGTATATCTAGTAAAATCACCTAAATAAATTGATGATCTGATAGCTCAGGCCAACCGGATAGTTTTTTCCACTGCACACCAGCAAATTTCACCGATGGCATGTAGAGTTACAGAGGTTTCAGAGGAAACAAAAGATGGTTGGGATATATTCTTGGTTGAAAAAGAAAAACAAGAAGAATATAGGAATCCCAAGCCCATTAAGGTATATCAAAAGGACAAAGGGAAAGGTAAAGTTGGTGGACCACCAAATATCAAGATTAGAGACAACTTACCCCCACCTCCTTTAAATACTCCACCGGTAAAAACAACAACTACTGAAGATCAACCGGCAGCTAAGAGTATGGATACAGAGGATAATAATCCTAATCCTGAAGTCCTATATACTGTGAATGTTGATACTCAAAAGATCAACATAGTGGTAGATAAGGATACAACAGATAAATAAGATATAGCCAAAGAGCCTCTGGTAATAGGGAATACAGAGCAACCGGCAGTAGATACAGAGAAAAAGATGTAATCTGGAACACAAACAGAGGAACCAACAGAGCTAAAGGCTCTAGAATAGATGCCACCGATAAGAAATGAAGCAGGAAAACCAGTGCTTAAAGAAATGCAGACACAAACAGACCTACCAGAGGTCAATACAAGCTTGGTCACTTCCACCGGTACTCAGTTTGTTGGGTCACCATCAAATGTGACTGAGGTATTACTTGAATCTATCAAGAAAATAACTGATTATAGCTCACAAGCTTACAAAGTGATAGATGATTCAATCCCATTTTTGAAATCAATAGCTCCTAATTGTAATATAGACAATAAAGATTCTTTAGGACAGTTGGATACACTTTGTAAATATATTTCTTGAAATTTTGAGCAAACAAAGGTAGAATCTGTAAAGGAAATTGTAGAAAAAGAGAAATAGAAATTCTTTGAGGAAGGAATAAAGAAGTGTAACAGGGAGTTCGACACACTTCTACTTGAACTGTGTAATTTGTTAAAAGAGTACAAAAACCTGTATAAAGATACATGTAAAACAAACTTTTTGACTGTAGATATTGACAAAAAGATAAGCAAGGCATAGGATGAGATAAATAAACTTGCAGACAATTTTGTCAACTCACCTGATTCATTATCAGTTTTTGAAGAGGAGATAGAGAATTTTGAGAAAGAATTGCTCAAATTTGAAAGAGAGAAAGAGGCAATAATAAACAAGGCAAAACTTTTGAGATCTAAACTAAGTCCAAGATTGGACTATTTAGCATCTCTGTGGAAGGAAATCTCAGAGGCATTAACATAGGGAAGCAAAACACCGGCAGAGCATTTGCAGTATCTCACTAGTACAGTAAAAAGAACTGAGACATCAATAAAAGATAGTAAGAAGTTTATGGATAGTATAAACTTAATTTTAGGAGATCTTTTTCAGATAATAACTACCAAACTACAAGGTTGAGGTTATGGATTGGTATGACTACAACTCTACTAACCTTTGTCATTGATGCCAAAGGGGGAGTAGTAGGATGAGAAAATTCAAAACATAGGAGTTATATGCTCAGGGGGAGCTCTCACATTTTTGGTAAACATTTTTGGTAACATTTTTGGTCTACACATTTTTGGATATCTTTTTGAAATTTCTCGTGAATGTTGCCATCAATGCCAAAGGGGGAGATTGTTGGCATATGGACACTCCAATGAGACATTGTGTGTGATTGAAGGTTTTGTCATTGATGGCAACCTTGCAATCCTATGGCACCGGCAAGACACTATACTGGTAAAGCATTACACAGGCAACCTTGCAATCCTATGGCACCAGCAAGACACTATACCGGAAAAGCATTACATAGGCAACCTTGCAATCCTATGGCACCGGCAAGACATTCTACCGGCAAAGCATTATTCAAGAAAGATAGTGCACTGGCATCAGTAAGACCACTCTACACCGGCACCGGCACCGACATAGAAGAAAAGATGTATACCGGCACAGAGGCCAATAGGACTTTTGATATGTAATATTTTGTTTATTATTGTAAGCCGACTTGGAAAATTGTAAAATGACTCTTGTATATAAAAGAGATCATTGTAGACATTTGTAGGATATGGATGAAAAGCATAAAGAAAATTATTAGGCAGACCTAATGTGCGAATTATAGGTCAAGGGTATATGCAAAGAACAAGAGCAAGAACCGGTACTGAATCTAGCATTGAAGATGCTATTGTAAAGCAGTATAGATTATTGGATTTTCATAATCCTCATTGTAAGTCAGTGTGACTTCTTATTGAGCAGTGTGCTCTAGGCAGTTGGCCTTCCTGCATGTGCAGGCCCCTATTGTAAGTAATATTCTATTATTGGCCAGTAAGTGAATATTGTGGGTCACAAATCCCACCGAGGTTTTTCCCACATTGGGTTTCCTCATTAAACATCTTGTGTTATGGTGTTCTTTTCATGTGGATGTTTTTGATTCTATTTATCACATTAATTCTTGCATACCGGTATACTATTACATTATGTTGTGCATGTTCTGTCTTAAGAAAATTTCATTACCGGTCAGATACTGATTCACCCCCCCCATCTCAGTATCTGTGGGAACCCTAACAAGGAGTTGATATAATTACTAAGATACAAAAAAATTTAATCAAACCTATGTTGATTTTACATTAATCTAAGTTATCATTTTGAGAAATTGTTAACAATTCAATAGATTTTTAAAAAATATTCATATTAGTATCTATATATCTCATCTTACTAATATATTGGTTTTCATGAATGTCCAAAATATTAAATCATAAGGTTGGCTAAAAGAGATATACAATATATAATTCATAATGGCTACATATGTTGTATGACTTGAAGCCAAGGCCTTTTTGGTGGAGGAGCACCTAGAGCAGTCATGCCTCCAAGAGGCCATTTTGGCACAATGTTTTTGTCATTTTAGTTTGATCTTGTAATAAGGTCTTTTAGACCATTTTGGACTTTTTTTTTCATATTTGCCATTGTGGGGTCAGATGTAATGTGATACATATACTTGTATCAATGTTTTCTATAGGTTGGCATAGGTGGGTTTTATAGCTTTTGGGGAAGTTCAACAGTCATCTATTTAAATAGTGGTCATGAATCATTGAAGATTGTTTTAAAAAATATGAATATCACTTGCCTGGGTCAAGGCAAGGTTGTTGTGAAGATTTTGATGCAGAAGCAATACAGAAGATTCCATTTTTCTATATTTTTCTCATTATTTTGTTGCTACAAGGGTTGTACACTTCCGTACATGCAACAATTTGGCAAGAACTATATTTGATCTATTAGAGACATGAACTAGAAGAATTTTGGCATTGGTTTGATTGAATTTAATTTAATATGGAGTGTTTGAGAGCAAATTTACTAAGAATGCATTCATAAATACTAGGGTTGAGGGTTTTGAAAACAACCATGCAAATAAGACCATTCCACTAATATCATACCTTGAAAATTAGTGGAATGGGAGTAGATAGGTTGTTAATGATGGTAGGGGTGTTAGTAGTTGTAGGGGTTGGATTTAGGGCTTGGTTTGTGTAGGTCTAGGCCTAATATCTATATGTATTAAACTAGAAGTGATAGGTAAGAATAGGGTTTGGTGTTTGGTGTTTGGGTGAGTTGGTGATGCAATCTGGTGATGTAAACTACATAAAGGAACTCCATGTGAAATTTTTGTAACCCTTTAATGAATTTTGGGAGGTTGTGATAGAGATTCCACATACTTGCTTTGTAAAAGTGACCTGATTAAGCTTTAGGACAGACTTACCAGTCAATTATTGAGCCTTGTGTTCCAAATTAACCCTAGCCACAAACTATATATATTATAAAATGGCCAAATGGGTACTCAAAAAGGTTTTCATTTCTATCTAAATATGTTTGTATAGGAATTTATGCTCAAAAACCTCTTTGAGAGGGGTACAAAGAATTAGGCCTAATTGTAGGCAAGATAGCGTTGAATTCACAATAGGGTTTTGATTCAATGAATACCTAAAATTTTCATGTTTCCATATGCCTAAGTAGAGACTAAAATAGTATTTTTTAAAGGATTTGAGGCATTTTCTAAAAGATATGACGAGTGGGCTAGTCTAAAGTAATAATGGGAGGAATTGAAGACCTTAATGAAAAGGTCATTGGTTCAAGCATCGTAGTTGAAGACTTGTGCAAACTAGATTGGTTGAGAATACTCCACCCCTTCTTTACATCAAGTGGTATCAAATAATAGGTCTGATATATGGAAAGAAAGTTTGGTTGCTGCATTGAAGATAAGAGCAAGATGCCTCCAAAGGGAAATGCCATTGCAAGAGAAGTTAGTGAGTTGAAGAAGAAGAATTGGTGCAGGAGCACCTAGTTGAGTAAAACTCCCATTTTTGAGTATTTAATGCTTTTATGTTTTTAAAGTCTTGTTTTAGGTTGTTTTGGGTCATGTTTAGTGGTTTTGATCTCATTTTGGGTTCTAGAGATCAAGTTTTGCCTTTTTTAGGTCTTGAGTTGACAATTTTTGGCAAAATTGTGAAAAAATGCCAAAAAGGTCTCCTAATGTCTTCAAGAGAATTGAAACAATTTTTTTTTAGTGTTTTTAAGCATGTCTAAGTTGTTTAGGAAAGTTGATAAGGCTAGGTTGTCAAACATGCCTTTTTTTAGCAAGAAAAGTTGTCATTTGGCTTGAAAAGTTGTCAAATTTGTCATTTTCTTGCAAAATGAAGTTTTTGAAGCCTCATGTCCATACTAGGGCTTGAAAACCAACTAGAGAAACTATATAAGGCCTCCCTTTTCCTTGGAAAGGTTTGGTGATTGTACTTACAAGAGAATCTTAATTGAAATCATGCTTTTTGGGTTTTTATGACTATTTTTCCTTCCTTTTGAATAACAGTCCATACTGTAGCTATAAAAATCCATATTGTACCTTCTTGGAAGTTGAAATGTTGATGTAATAAATCTTCTCATGTAATTGTTTCATTGGTTTTTCATTTTCAAGGTGTTTGTACAAAAATATTTGTAAATTGTGTACATGTTGCCCTGCTAGGGGTTTGGAGTTGTAAAATGCATCAACTTGGTTGATCCAGGTTTGGGATCCCTCCAATGGATTATTTCAAGTTGATTCATGTGTATATAATGTGCATCTCTTTCGTTTTGTGCTAGAGAGGTGTTTGGAATATGCAATTGAGTGAATACTACGCAAGTGTTTGTCATTTGGCTAGTAGCTTGAACAAAACTCAAAGTTTGCACTCAAAAGTAATTTGGGTGAGCAAATGAATGTGACAAGGGCCTAGAAATTTGGAAAAGGGAATTGAGTATCTTCTTGGATGGCTAGTTTAGCTTGTTCTTACTTAAATCTTTCTCATTTTGTAATCAAACAGTGAGTTCACAGTTTTCATGAATTGTATATGGCAAAATGTCCATGGAATGCTTGAAGAGCATAATCCAAGCCTTGAATATTGAAGGAAATGTAATAGGAGGTGTGTTACATGTTTGAAGACCTCATTGAGGTGTTTTCCCAGTTCCAAACTCTTCATTCTTGCAGGTCCCAAAGTGCAAATGTTGCTGACTGGTAAAAGGTAGAAAAAGGACAGTGGCAGGGCAATTTATTGTTTTCTCACGTGCATGCCAAGTGTTTGGCATTTTTATTGTAGGGAAGAAATAAAGGAAGGTTCCTTGTGATGTGGCAAAGGTCCTAAGCCATTGTGGAGGCTTGAAGAGTGGAGTTAGAAGGACTTTCCAAAACTACTTGCTCCAAACCCTACCAAACCCTCCAAATATGCCACAAAAGGTGGATAGTCCTAAATTTGCACAAACAGTGGGTTAAACCTTGAAAATCCTTGAGAATAGACCTCCCTAACATCATTAAAAACAAGATCCTAGGTGGAAATGCCCATCGTTGGGCTAGGTGAGGAAAAAAGGGCCAATTAGGCCTCCACGGGCTAGTAGCCCATTGTTGCATAACACACAAAAAAAGATAGTTTTTTGTCAAATGCATGAACCCGATGGAAAAAATGAAACTTGGGGCCTATGAAACATAATGAGAAAAATACAAGTAGTCCAACAAGTGTTACTTTGGACCCTTCGACAACGTGCAACCTCATCTGGGGGTAGGTGAGCTTTGTTAGTGAATTTGAGCAAGCCAAGGGTTAAAGACCTCAAACAAAATTGTGAACATTCAAAGGTGAGCAATACCATACTGCCCCTACATTTCCATGTGGAAGATCCCTAGTTCACTTTGAAACCTGAGGTTGAAGGCCCCAAGAGCCAAGCACGAGAAAGTGTAGTTGGAAGGAATAAGAATTTTGAGTAGATCTGTGGATGGGCGAGAGTCATCACCAAAAAGGGAGTTTATTAGGCAAGTAAACCATGGAGTACTTGGCATTACAACAACAAGATAGATGGAGTAGTCATACACAACAAGCTCTACAAGTCTTTGGCTAATAAATTGACCCTTAGTGAACAAAATTAGCCTTGTGAGCACTTTCCTAGTCAGCTCCCTATCAAGAATGCTAGGGAGATGAGAGAGCTAGAGGAAATAATGGATGCAAGGATTGAAGCCCTAGAAGCCAATCAGAGAAGAGATGAGGTCATGGGATATGTAAGTAATCAAGGGGAAGATGAAGAGTCCCAAGAAGGGTTTGAGGAGAAAATGGATCCTGAAGAACTAAGGATGGCTATCCTTCTAAAAGCAGTCAAGGGAGAGAGTTACAAGCCCAAGGTGGACTTACCCATGTATGGATGGAAGTTATATGGAGAAGAGATCCTAGACTGGATAGGGGCCTTGCCAAACCATTTTGAGTCTGAAGATGTGCAAGAGGATCAGAAGGTGAAGGTAGCCAAATCAAAGTTATTGGGACATTCTTTGTTGTGATGGGACTTTGTGCAGACTGAAAGAAGGAAGAAAGGGAAGCCTAAGATAACCTCATGGGATATGATGGTGGAAAAACTAAAGGGGAAGTTTCTACCAGGAGACTATAACATGCTATTATTCAAGAGACTACAAATATCAAGTAAAAAGAGTTGGATGAGTTGAGTCTTACTACACCAAGGATGGTAGAGGAGTGCTACAAGTTGGCAATCAAGGCTGAGGACAAGTTAAAGAGGAAACAAGACAAACAAAAAAGAGGTTGAGGCAACAGTTTTAGAGGTAGAGGCTCCTTTCAGGGAAGAGGATAGCCCTCCAAGTCACAAGAAGAGTCAAGCAATAATCAAGAACAAAATACAAGCCAAAGGGGAAATTTTAGAGGAAAGAGTCCAAATGGTAGGGGAAAGTTTGGAGGATAAGGAAGAGGCTCAAACACCTTTTTAGGCAAGTTCTACCAATGTAACTAATTTGGTCATCAAGCATGGAACTGCTCGAAGAGACAACCCTCTACTTCTCATGGTGGTGAAAAGAGAACTCAATTAGTGCATGAAGAAGACAATGAAAGTGTTAATTCTCCTTCCCAACATATTTCTCCAGAGATAGGTGAATCCTTGATAATGAGAAGGACACTCATTAAAGTGCCAACAGTCAAAGAACCTCCTCAAAGAAAGAAATTATTTAGAACCATTTGCAAATCACATGGAAAGGTATATATAGTTGTTATAGATTCAAGTTCTACTAATAACTTGGTGTCTTTGGAAATAATAGAGAAGTTGAATATGAAGAGAATTCCTCATCCCACCCCCTACAAGGTATCATGGCTAAATAAGGGTCAACAATTCTTGGTTAATGAACAAGGATGGGTAGAATTTAACATTGGAGGCTACAAAGACAAATTTTTGTGTGACATCATTCCTATGAATGTTTGTCATCTACACCTTAGAAGACCATGGCAGTATGATAGGAAGGTTAAGCATGATGGGCATAAGAATGTCTATGTGCTAGAGAAGGATGGAATTTCATTCACATTAACACCACTCCAAGAGGAAGGTTTTGACAATTAGTTTGGATCTAGTGTTATGGTATTTGGGGAGAAATAATTCTTGAGAACATTGAAGGAAGAAGGAGGACAAGGATATGCTATCATAATCAGACCAAAGATAGCTTTGACAACAACATATGTTGATGATGTTCCTAAGCAAGTGCAGACCTTATTAAATAAATATCAAGACATAGTGGTAGGTAAACTTCCTAATACTCTACCACCTATGAGAGATGTGAGCCGCCACATAGATCTTATACCAAGTGCCACCTTGCCGAACAAAGCTGCATACAAGATAACCCCTCAACAAAATGAAGAGATAAGAAGGTAGATCCAAGAATTGTTAAACACAAGCCTAATAAGGGAAAGTTTAAGCCCATGTGTTGTCCCCATCATGTTAGCACCTAAAAAGGTAGGAAAATGGAGGATGTGCACCGACTTAAGGGCAATAAACAAAATCACCATAAGATACTACTTTGCCATACCTAGAATGGAGGATTTGATGGATTTTCTTGGATGAGCATGTTATTTTTCAAAAATAGATCTAAAAAGTGGCTACCATCATATTAGGATCAGAGAGGGAGATGAATGGAAGACTGATTTCAAAACAAATGAAGGCTTGTATGAATGGCATGTCATGCCATTTGGACTCTCAAATGCACCAAGTACCTTCATGAGGCTAATGAATGAGGCCTTGAAGCCCTTCATAGGTAAATTTGTTGTTGTTTACTTGGATGACATACTTGTTCTTAGCTGGTCTAAGGAGGAGCATTTGCAACACCTTGACATGGTTTAGAGGAGACTACACGAGGAGAAGTTGATGATAAACCTCAAGAAGTGTGAATTCATGAAGGAGGATTTGGTATATCTTAGTTTTGTGATCTCCAAAGGTTCTTTGAAGATGGATCCCAACAAGGTAGAGGCAATTCTTAGTTGGCCTACCCCTAAATCAGTAGGAGAGGTAAGGAGCTTCCACAGGTTGGCTAGTTTTTATAGAAAATTTGTGAGGAATTTTAGCCATATTTGCTCTCCCGTTATTGACACCATTAAGGCGGATAAAAGGAATAGATTTATGTGGACTAATGAGGTAGAGGAAAGCTTCTAAATTTTGAAACAAAAGATAACAAACCAACCTATCCTAACATTGTCTGATTTCAACAAGGTCTTCACCATAGAGTGTGATGCAATAGGGGAAATTTTGAGCCAAGAAGGTAGACTGATAGATTTCTTTAGCGAGAAACTAGGTGAAGAAATTAATAATTATTCTTATTATGCTTTGGAATTGTATGCCATGGTTCAATCTCTAAAAAAATGCATACTATTTAGTTCCTAAGGAGTTTATTGTTTTGTTTTTTTGGGAAAAAGTGGCAAGCCACTGATATATATATTAATAAGAAATCTGATTCAAGATCTCAATAGGGAAATAATCAGGAAGAAAACCCTATATCCTTGCTCAAATAAAATGAAAAAGAGGAAAGGAGGCTATGAGAAGAAGCCCCCCGAAGATCTAGAGAGATAGATAGGACTTGCCCATAAAATGAGCCTCTTGGAGGCCAAATTTAGAGTAGCAGGTCAGGACGAGATCGAAAGAAACCTTTAAAAATTGCCCCTCACAACCGGTTATCATGAAGATTGGGAAGCAAAAATCTAGTTGTCAGAACACTGAAGAGCTACCACAACCGGTTTTTGAATGTGTTGTACTAGAACTTAGATACCGGTATGTCATCCTCGTGACCGGTTCATAAAAGAAAAGCCTCCATTACTGGTGCTAGCCGACAAACTAAGAAGATGGATTCGCTACCGGTTCTGATATACCAGTGGAAATAAATGCATAAACCAACAATGGTAAACAAGGGGTAGTCAAAATGTTTTTTGGGTCATACCGATTGCCGTCAAATTTTCCACCCATCAAAAAGGAACATATTCTAAGTAGCAAAAAACAAGGCCAAAATAACTTTACTCATCTATGTTGGCATCCTCCTAGGTCTGAATTATAGGGGTATCAAAGGTGGGCATAATGGAGGTAGTCCATCCCATGGCTTCATCCTGCACCAGTACGTTGAGGTTTGGCACCCTATTGTAGCCCATCCCCTTTCCACCAGTTACAAAATTGACAAACAGGGATCGTCGTTTTCTATTTCCAAGATCAACATGAGAGCCCCAACTTTAATTTTTACTTTGTGCACAATGTGGTCATCCAATTGTGTACTGAATTGATGCAGGTCATTCTTCACATGGTGGAAGTTTTGTCGTTCGAGGGCATGTTTTATTTGGTCATAAAGTACCATGTAAGCATGTCTAGATTGAATAAAGTGACATGGAAATAGGCCCCCAAGGAAAGCCGACCCCTACCATAGATTATATTTTACCAGGGCTTCATGGAACGAGGCCGGTGCAAGAACATATTGTCTTACCAGCTTAAAGAACACTAGTTCAAGCAGAGGAATAGATTGCAAGAGATCCAGAGCATTTGAATAAAAAGAACTGAGAATTTGATAGGGATAAAGAATCATTTTGGCTTGAGAGGATAAAATCTCCTCACCAATGAAGTCTTTAACAGCTCTTCTCAATTGTGGATTGTGTAGAAGAAAAAATTGGTTGAGGTCCCTATCATTGATGTGTCCATGAAAAGCCGCCAAAGGTTATGAAATTTGCACTGAAACCCAGTTGTTCCATGGAATATACTCCCAATGCATTTGCCTGCACCCTATGCAAGAGCTGCTCTCCATATTGCAGAGCACTGAGATACTTCAAAAATTTAAAAGATTTCAAAAATTTCCACTGAGAACTGTGTATATTAAAGCAAGATGGTTCCATTTATAAACAAAAATTACCATCTCAAAGTGCAATAAATGATCGGACTTTAGGATCATGTTTGCGATTCTTGCATTAATTTATGATCGTAATGCAGTCAAGAGGATGTGTGAGAGGCCTAAGTCTATTTTGCCCCATGTGAAGTGATGTTATGAAAGTCCTAGAGTACTCCGCACTAAAATTTCATTCATACCATCTACAAAATGCATTTAAAAGCATAAATGCTAGTGTCCTATTAGCCTTCTTGTTCACAGGCATCAGTTAAATGCTCACATGCAAAAATTTATTAGGAAGTAATTTGTCATTTGAGTGTTGTACTTTCCTTTTGTACCAATTCAAGCAATTTGGGAATTGAAGACAGTTTAGTGGGAATTGCAACTAACTCAACTGAAATGCCATCGCAATCCATATTTGCTAACATGTCAGCAATGGATTGCCCTCTCTTAATGTGTGGTTGATAATGTAGTCCGAGAAAGTGTCGAGAAGATCCAAGGTGTGCTTCAAAACATACAATAGATGCCAGGTCTTAGATCTTTTCAAGGTAATTGAATTGATAATAACTAATGAATCCCCTTCTATGTGTATATTAGAGAAGCCACACTTCCTTGCTAACACTAGACCATCTAGTAAGGCATTTGCCCCTACCAAGTTATTGTACCCAGAGGGATGGGTGAAGCTTGGAAAGGACACATTTTGCCAAATTGATCTCGAATGCAAACTCCAATTCCTGACTTCCCTGGGTTTCCATGGGAAGAGACGTCAAAGTTGATCTTAAAGAAATTAGGTGCTGGGGGTACCCATTTTATGGATGACCTATCTCTCACATGAGTTGAGGACCAGTTCAGGGGAATTCCTATTGGCAAAATAATACCGTTCCATGATTTTGCAATTACCTTATCCCACCGGGTAAATGACTGGATGTCCTTGGAATTAGTGAGAGAAGAATTTATGATTTTGCAATCGAATTTTCCAATTTGATCAAAACTTGATCCAGAGAAGAGGATGTTTTTTCTAAAAATTCTTTTGTTCCTCTCCCACCAAATGGCCCAAATAATGTGAGCAGGAGCACATTTCCAAATGCCTGAGAGGGTTGATGTAAAAAATAAAAGAGGCCAAGAGTTAAACATATCCCATAGTGATTTCAAAAAGGGCAACATAACTTGGAATTTATTCATGATGAAGAACCAACATTGGGAGGCAAAGGTGAAGTGTAAAAATAAATGATCAACTGATTCTTCCTCTAAGTCACAAAATACACAATTAAAAGCTTGAGTAATGCCTAGTTTTACTAGTCTATCTGATGTTAGGATTCTTTTGTTCAACATTAACCACACAAAACAACCTACTTTTGGTAGAACAATGTCATTCCAACTGAAAGAGTATGCCCGACTACTTACCTTATTGTTGCAACCCTGTTGTAAGGCATTGTAACTTTCTTTAATTAAATATTGCCCTGATTTTGAAGCTGCCCAAAATAACACATCATCTTTGTTAGACATGAGAACTGTCCTATTCAATAAAATATTTTCCAATGAGGAAGATTGTTGGTTGGATATTGGGAGAAGAGTGGGATCTTTCCAGATTATTTTCCCTGAAAATATTTCTATAGTAGACACATAGTCACTCAATTTTGTACCCCAATCAGGTGTAGCTATATTCATAATGTCTTCCATGTTATCCAATTGAGCAATAGGAGGATGCCCACACCATGAGTCTATCCAGAAGTTAGCACTGAGACCATTATTGATTTGCCATGAAACATACTTAGATATTAGATTTCTTGAATCCATCATAAAATTCCAAATAGTAGACCCCTTTGGAGGGTCTAAAATTGTCAACACTCTTGATGATTGAGTGTTGTCCAAATATTTAGCTTGCATAATCTGGCACCATTTGGAAATAGGATTAGTGTACATTTTCCAAATCAGTTTCCCTCCAAAAGCCTTGTTGCTATGCTTCAAATTGTGAAGTCCCACTCCCCCTTGGGATTTTTGGCATGACATATTTTCTAGAGAGGCTAAGGGGATTTTCCTTTCATTTGTCATATTATTATTCCATAGAAAATCTCTAATGAGTTTCTGTAATTATTGAATGATGGATGAGGTAGATTTGAGAACAAACATGTAATAGTTTGGTATTGTTGTTAACACTGACTTGATAAGAAGGATTCTACTTGATAGTGAAAGCCAACTTACTTTCCAAGCTGAAATTTGTGCCTTGATTCTACCAATGGCAGCAGACCAATAAGAAGGTTTGTTTGTGCCCATAAAAAAGGGGATGCCAAGGTAGGAAGATGGAAATTGGTCCATTGAGAAGCCCAAAGCCTTGCATATTCTTAGTGACAAGATTGAAGGTGTGTTGAAAATGAAAATCTTAGACTTGGCAGCATTAATTTTCTTACCCGAAGCAGAAGAATAGATATCCAGTGTTTGCTTGATGAGCTTGGCTTCTTTTAGAGAAGACTTACCAAATAAAAATGTATCATCAGCAAAAAGAGAGTGAGTTATTGTTATTAAAGTACCTGGAAGAGTGACACCAAGCCAAATCCCTTTTGAAGATTGAAAATTGATGTATCTGCTCAAAGCATCTGCCATGAGAATGAAGAGAAAAGGTGATAAAGGGTCACCTTGTCTTATTCCTTGTGTACCCTGAAAAAACCTTGAGGGATGTCCATTTATTAGAATAGAAAAATGCGCACCTAAGACACAAGTTTTGATCCATTTGCATCATTTGTCTGAGAAGCCAAATTTTGATAATACTTTAAAAAGAAAATCCCCCTTAACCCGGTCATATGCTTTCATCATATCAAGTTTGACAAAAAAATTTGCTTGTTGGTTTTCATGGATAGAGTGTAAAACCTCATGTGCTACTAGGGCTCCTTCCATAGTCTCCCTACCTGGGACAAAACCCCCTTGTTCTTGTGAGATAATCTTAGGTAGAAGGTAATGCATTCTAAGGTAAATGGCCTTAGTTACAATTCTATAGATTGTGTTACAAAGAGAAATAGGTCTGAACTCTATGAATGTTGATGGAGAAGGGGTTTTTGGGATGAAAACAATATTTGTTGCATTAAAACTTTTTAGCATTGCTCACCTTTTCCTGGATTCTTCCATTACCGCCTGATCTCCTGTTAGTCCAAGTGAAGAGACCATTATTGGGGATCACATCCAATAAGTTGTTTTCTATGGTGAAACTTAGAAAATCCTGCATAGATCATGTGGGTGGGAAGATTCCTCCTTGTTTTTCCTTATGAGACAATATTTCATTAAAGTCTCCTCCAATGATAAAATTTTGTGCTTCTTCTTGTTGGAGTAAAAGAGTCAGTTTGTCCCATAGGTCTTTCTTTTCCTAAGTGGGGATGGGGCCATAAACATTAAATATCATAAAGGTCATGTCATAGCATACTGCTTTCAACATTTGCCAATTGTGATCTTGATCTAATAAGTGAACTTGAACTTTTTTAGGATTCTATAATATAAGCAATCCTCCTGAGGCCCCAACACCTTGCATGTGGGCAGATCCAAATTATGTCCATTTAGCCATTATTTTTTGATATATTTCCTGTGATAACTTCGTTTCTTGTAGTATAAAGATGTTAGCCTTTGAAGAATCAAGGTGAGATTTGATTCTCCCTCTTTTGTCAAGAGCATTAATGCCCCTGACGTTCCAAGAAATCATTTTCATTATGAAACGGGAGTGCCTTTTGCACTCCTTGTAACTCTTTTTGATACCTTGAATTTTCTGTCTAGAGTACTCTACACACCTGCCTCTATTTCTTCTTGAATCTTCATAGATTTTGGTTTCCTACCTCTTTTTTGGGGGGTTGTAAACACTTCTGATTTCAAGTTGGGGCTCTGCTCAATCGATAAGGATTGTGCATTGTCAAAAATAAAAAAATTTGTCTCACCATCTTGTGGAGGGGTTTCCATTTCTTCCTGCCTAATTTCCAAGGGGAGTTCCCCTTTATCTGAGAGGTCAATAGTTGAACAACAACACCTTGTTTTTCGTAAGGGACACATTAAATTTGTCATACTAACACCTCCCTCTTTTGCAATCTCCTCAATCATAGTGGTAGATAAATTGGACAGGATATCATCTGCTACTTCCTGGATATGACCCTCCTTATTTGAGACAACTATCCCTAAAACTGATAAATTATGCATTAAACTCTGAATATCAATTGGGGATTCATTGAACAGTAGGTCCTGAACTATAGCTTCTCTGTCATCAGATGTTTTGTCACATAATTGGAGAACGGGTGTGGGCATGGAGGCAGATTTATAGCTATAAAGAATCCAGCTATACATGATAAAGAAATGGGTCAACTGATTAATCCACTGAACATAGGATGGCCCAAAATTTAAGGCATTCTGAGGTTCAGAGGGATCATTACATGGTTGTACAAGATCAAAAGAAAAAACTACCTCACGTTGGTGGGCAGTGCACAAAAGAGGGTTTGAGCAATGATTTTTACAGACTAAAAGCTCTGAGCGCTCATGACCACTATAGGAATTAGTGAAATGGCCTAGTTGATGCTGATATTTGTAGATGACCTCTACATTATCCAAAACAATGTCTTGATGCCACAAACCCCATTTTGATGTGATGGTTAAGTACCTTGGTAGGGTTTTATCTGAGGCAAGGAGAAGGCAAACTCTAACATCTCTTTGGATTGTTTCAAAGGGTATAAGATTGTGAGAAACAAAGATGCCTAGTTGATTGGCCATTATCTCCACAATATCCAGATCTTTGTATTCTAAAGGCAAACATGAAAAAGAGATCCAGTGGGGGTAAAATCTACAAAGATTAGCATCTAGTTTAAAACTTGGAATCTAGGATAAGGTAAAAAGACCAGCCCCTTGACAAAACCAGCCTTTGTTTTTATGAACTGCATCTCTATCTTCAGATGAAGAGAACAGAGCTATAAAAAATCCCGAATGACTGTCAATGAAGAAAATGTCACGAAGACCCAACCAGTGACTATTTGCCCATGAAATAAGAGTTTGATAGTGGAAGCATTCTCAACCAAAGCCCGAGTCGGAATGAGAAAAGAGGAGTCCACCTCTTTAAAATTTGCCTATTTTCTTTTCCATAGAAGGTGTGCCGGTTTCGACTTGAGGGGGTCTCCATGATCACCTTGTTGATCTGCTCCACTCTCCCCTTCGGTGAGACAATCCTTGAGAGAAGACTGTTGAGATGCTTTGCAGATGTCGAAAATCGGTTGTTTCTTTTGGTGTTTTGATCGAAATGCATTCAGAAGGGGAAACTTTTTGACAGGATTTTGAAATTTTTTTTCCTGCCCAAACGAATTTTGAAATGATGGGCCATGGTTAAAAGAAAAAAAATCCCACCCGAATGATTTTTAAAGAGGTGCTGGTGGTGGCCTGGCTGTCCTCTAGAGTCCTTATGAGCCCCTTGGTTGAGAGAAGCTCCCTGGACGTAGGTGTTGGAGTTCAAATGATTCTGCAGATTTCCTTTTACTTTGTGGGGTTGAAAATGAAACGAGCGGGTCGGTTGAGCAAGAGGACGATTGAAAAAAGTGTTGGGGCTATCTGACTGGTCTTTTAGACATGCAAAATGATTCAACCATTGATCCCCTGAAGGTAAGTCTTAAATTGGTTTGATAAAAGGTTTGTCCATGAAGATTTTGGCGAAGGGATTGATGTCAAAATTTGGGTATTGGCCGAAACGAGGGGCATCCTTTGTCTATCCTTGGCGAGCCTGATGAGGGACACTGAAACCTTTCCACCATCAACTATTTCCTGCAACCCTGCTTTGAAGCCTTGCTACGCCCTGCCATCCTGCACTGGCATCTTGCCGCCATCTTCCATTCCTTGGAACCCTGTTGTGAATCCCTAGAATGTGTGAACCTCCTCCCATCTTCCGTTCCTTCTGGGGGTCTATGACTCATATAATTTAATTAATTAAGGAGTTTATTGTTAACAAGAACAGTTTTTGGATTTGATTATATATATATATATATATATATATATATATATATATATATATACTTGTACAAATATATGGTTGTATGTATATATATGCATGCTTACATACATACATACATATATGTGTGTGTGTGTGTGTGTGTCTATATATATTTATATTTATATTTATATATATATTTGTACTTATGTTTGTTTCCACAATGTTATTGGTATACAAATATGTATACCTATACATATATACATAATAAATGATTGTATATTATTGTGGGTATATCTATACATATACGCTCACCTTTTGTATATATGCATATGTATACATATTTGCATTAATTAATTTTCCTAGAGGTTAGCCCCCCTTTTTATTTTATTTTTCTATTTTTTTAATATTGATTTCTTCTCCTCTTTTCATTTGTCCTTAGTCTATCCTTTTTCTTATTTCATTTTATTTTATTTTTATCATTTTCTTCTATTTTAGTTTATTTTATTATTTTTTTTTTTATTTTTTTTTTAATTTCTTATTCTTGGCTCTTTATTGGTGTTTTTCAGTTTATCCTTTCTTGTCTCCTCCTTCGGTTTTTACTGACAATCATGCTTTGAGTTTTTTAAATAGCCAAGAAAAGTTGAGTCAAAGGCATGTGAAGTGGGTGGAATAAATACAAATCTACACCTTCAGCATCAAACACAATAAAGGATAATCAAACAAGGTGGCAGATAATTTGAGCAGAAGGGTAATGTTGGTTCATGAGATCCATCTCCAAAGTGTAGTTATTAATGCCTTGAAGGGTATGCATGAGAGTGATGATGATTTAAAGAATATATATGTTGTTTGTAATTAGTTTCATGGTGCTTTTCATGAATATTTTTCTGATTTCTTGATTCAAGAAGGATTGTTGTTCAAGGGTGCTCACTTGTGTATACCAAATTGTTCTAAGAGGGATAATTTGATTAGAGAAAAGCATTGTGGTAGTTTGAGTGGTCATTTTGGTCTAGAAAAAACCTTGGAGCAGGTGAGAAGGTTCTACTTTTGGCCAAAAATGAAAAATGATGTCAGAAAGTTTTGTGGAAAAATGTGTAGTTTGCCAAAAAGCCAAGGGTTCAAGCACTAATGCAAGTCTCTATCAACCATTACTAGTCCCTAATAGGCCATGGGAGTTCATAAGCATGGATTTTATTTTAGGGTTGCCAAAAAATCAGAGAGGTCATGATAGTGTGTTTGTTGTTGACCGGTTTAGTAAGATGGCACATTTCATACCATGTAGGAGCACAAATGAATCTGCCTCACATTGCAACTTAGAGATTTGAGTGGTCTTGAGAGGAGTGTCGAGGGGGAAGAGTTTACAAGAGCTATGAATGACATACATGAGCAGGTTAGGTAGAATATCAAGAAAAGTGGTGAAAAGTATAACCAATATGCAAATTTGAAGAGAATGGATGTTCAATTCAAAGTAGGAGATCTAGTGTTGGCACATTTGAAGAAGGAGAAGCTACCAAAGGGAAAGTACACTAAGCTACAGATGAAGAAGATTGTGCCATGTAGGGTGGTCCACAAGTTTGGAGCAAATGCCTATGAGATAGAACCCCCTCCTAGAGTGGCAATCTCACCAATTTTTAATGTTGTTGATCTCTTTCCTTTTAATGGTTCTATGAATGCAGGTGAAGATGCAAATCTAGCAAGAGATGAAGATGAGGATTGGGTCAAGGATCTACCTCCTTGTGCACCAATGAAGCTTGAGTGAATTTTGGATACCAAAGAAGCCAAGAGAACAAGTCATAAGGTCTATCATGAGTACCTAATGAAGTGGCAAAGCCTTCCTAAGGAGGATGCCACATGGATGATAGAGGAGGATATACTGAAGCATGGGACCAAAATCCAAGACCTAATCTTAAAGGAGACTTAAGATTATTCTTCACCATGAGTGTATGGTGCAGGAGCACCTAGAGCAGTCATGCCTACAAGAGGCCATTTTGGCACAACATTTTTGTCATTTCAGTTTGATCTTGTAATAAGGTCTTTTAGACCATTTTGGACTTGTTTTTGTCATATTTGTCATTGTAGGGTTATATGTAATTTGATACATATAGTTGTATCAATAATTTTTATAGATTGGCGTAGGTGTGTTTTATGGATTTTGGGGAAGCTCAAGGGTCATCTATTTAAATGGTGGTTATGAACCATTGAACCTTGTTTGAAATAATATAAATATAAGTTGCCTAGGTTTAGGCAAGGTTGTTATTGTGGATCATAAAAATGGAACCAAGTAACTATGACCTAATCCCACTCTCATGTACACAGTAAAATATGAAAGAGCCTAAGGAGATATATCACTTTGACTAATTCTTGTAGGGAAGAGAGAGTCAAGGAATATCTCTTAGGGTTTCTATTCCTTTGTTGTAATGAAAAGTAGATATGCAAAATATGATGCCATAATCAAATATACTAGGAGATGAAAAATGAATCACACAGACTAAAAATGCTGATTATGTCTAAACTAAAACTGAGATACAAAAAGTAGGATTAAAAAATGGACTCAAATCTACACTTGATGCTAAAATATGATGCAAATTGGGTAGCACCAAGGCACTAGAAACCTTGGTCCTTGTGCTGACAAGAAGCTGAAAGTCTAGAACTATGGTCTTGAGGGCCTGAGGTGCAGATCTGGCAGATAAAGCTACAAAACCTTGGGGACCAAGGTGCCACACCCTGGTCCTATCCCAGGGTACCATGCCCTGGTCTCTATGATTTGAGATGAAATTCTAGCACCAAGATGTATTTGTATCTTCCTTCGATCCCGAAAATCATGTGTCAGCAAAATTCCTTGCACATGCAACTTGAAAAAGGGTGTCTAGGTGGCTATATAGGGTTTTTCCTTAGTCAAACTTTTTTTTTTGGTCGTTTCCACCTCCACAAATAGCTGATAATTTTTGTAAGAATCTTGTGTGTGTGCAAGATCCTAAATGAGAGTGATAAAGAGTCTAGAGTTCTACCCTACGATTTGGAGATAAAACCCTAAATGCTTGTAAATGTGAATACAAATGCTTCAAATTATAGATGAAAGAAGAGATCTACAGAATGAATATAAATCAAAAAATGAAGCTTATGCAAAGACATGAATATAACACGAAACCATACCAAACCCTAAGGGAGAGGTACAAGCCAATCAATAGTTAATGATCTCCTATTATTCTTCAATGTCTTCGAAGCTCCTAATGGATGTTGAAAATGCTTGATGTAGACTTGATGAATTCTTGATTTGTTGTTGTAGACTTCATATAACCTACACTTTAACTTCATAAGAGGATCCTTAAATTGCTATATCTTAGATCCTTCAATGAGGGAAGGAAGGCTTTATGTAGGAGACCCTAACTTTGTTTTGAGTCATAGGATGACCTAGAAATAATATTTCCCACCAATCTCTTGGATTTGAGTATTAAAATACCACCAAAACATGCTCTCAAAATTTGGGGAGAAAAAGTCAAGACCGGTAGGTAGCTACCTAGTCCGAACACATTGTCCAACCAACTTTTCGCCAAATTTTTGAGGAAGAAAGATATTGTGATTTTAGAGAAAATTCCAAGAGTATATGGGAATTTGCGACATTTAGATATGCAGAATCAGGCCTTGAAGGTCAAAATAGGACACAATTAGGATATTTGATGAAATGTTTTATTGGGAGAATAAAATAAAAGGGGCACACTTAATGTAAAAGGGCCCAATTTTATGATGTGTAGAGAGATGAATGAAGATGTTACATTTAATTAAATTGATTAAGTAAATGTTTAAGGAGGAATTGAAATGCAAGATGCAAACACAATAAGGTGGGTGCTAACCTAAGCATGGAATTGTACTACCCAGTTAAGGGTGTACAATTTACAATGCTAGATTTAGCCCCCACTTTAGAAGTCATATGACATTACGTGCATATTTAAGATAAAGTATAGAAAAGTAAACATTCATGAAAAGGGATATTACCCATAAGGTGTCGGAAGAAGCCCCCAGCGGTATCTACAGTACACTATTAGGAACCGCACCCTAGGATACCACTTGTTAGATAAAATCACAAAATCACCTAATTCTTACTAGGGAAGTTATGAAATTCAAGGGTAGCTATATGCCCCCCTAGTTTGGCTTGCTTATTATTGAGATGAAACAAGCTATCATGTTTACCATGTCGAATTATGATCAAAGGTGATGACAAATGTTCGCAACAAGGCCTTATCAAAGTGCATCATGTAACATTTGGTAGGGAAGATAACTGAATCACAATTCCAACACCACCAATAATTTAGAAATCAGAGTTCTCTAGATCAAGATATGAAAGATTTAATTAGAAAAGCAAAATTTAGGTTTTCTAAGGAAAGAGAAAAGTGCATACCTCATAAATAGTGAAAATGACACTTTAATTATTCATTTTCTCACTTTTTGTCTTATTTATAGTCGAGAAGCCCACATAGCACTCACGATGCCTTGAAGACGATCTGAGATGCCTACTCAATTGGAGATCGCATGATAGTCTAGCATCATCGATCAACCACTTGATCAGGTGAGTGTACTAAACTACCTTCATACTTTTTGTTGACTTCTTGTTGACTTAGGTTTGACTTTCTAGTATGGAGGAAAGTTTGATTTCACATGTGCCCCTAGAGGGGCACCATGGTCCTACTAGGGCACCCTGGTCTTCCAAGAGCACCCTGGTCCTTCCATGGCATCTTGGTCCCTGAACAGGATGACCAAGGGCTAGCATAGGATTAGGCTTTCTAATGTTGAGTTGATTGAGAGAATGATACTGATTGTTGATTGTCTGATTTTTGCAGAAACTACCCTGTATGTGAGAGCACACTATCAAACATACATATCAGACTCTACAGAGTCAAATTCCCTAATTGTCTCAGGATGACAGAGAGTTGCTTAAGGTAGTAGGGTTGTGGTACATATGCAACATGCCATCCATGAAGTTCCATCTAGTGATGCTTATGGCACTTATGGAGAGATGGGACATAGACACCTCCACATTTATCCTGATAATGGGAGAGATGATGGTTACGCTTAAGGATGTGTACCACATACTGAGGCTTCCCATTAGAGGATACATGGTGAGATATTAGTGTTGGTATTATAACAGACAATGGGAGATTGTTGGCATTTCAATAAGGATATTGAGAAGGTTGTTGATAATTATGGATATAACTGATTAAGGATGTTTACTATCTTGATAATATTATTTTGTGGTTGATGTCAAGAAATTGATTTTCTGATTTAGTATGATGTTGCCATATCTTAAGAAGTATGTTTTGAAGAGAATTAAGATGTCAATAAAAGACACAAAAAGAATGTGATGAATAAGGGGAGGATTAAGTTATTCAATGGGCAACTATTACCGAGTTAGAAAATGATGAGATCATGTTGTTTAGATTGTTTTGATATCCTAAATATGCTATTATTTGTAAGGTTAATACTATACTATGTTACCGAACAAGGAACCTAGTCGATAAACCCTAAGGTTATCGCTATCGGTTAATGAAGGCAGAATGTCTACCAAGTGAAGTTTAGTATTTACCGAGTTGCAATCGAGTAATAACATAATGCATTGGATGAATACATGCATTATTTAATGAAGGAAGCTGATGAGCTGGATATGATTAAATGATTGATACAATGTGTATGAAGTTTGTTAAGGATCTATGGCAATGGAAGATCGATAGGAAGATCTATAGCTCAGATTGAATTGCAATACCCTAGCACAAGTTCCAAGAAATGTATGCAAGTTCCAAGGCAAGGTGAAACATTTTTCAGATCGAATGATACATTGAACCTGGTCAAGTTTGAAGATCTGATGGCTAAGATTGATCATGGGAAATGTGATCAAGGAGATTAAGCGGTTAGCAAATTGTTTATAAATAAGGAAATATTGATAAACAATGCATGCGAGCAAATGTAAGCACAGGGATGCTACATAGTGATTACCGAGCACAGAAGCTTGAAGACCTATTTGAATAATAAAGTAAGGAGCCCATCAAAGGGACAAGATAAGTCCTATGACTAGATTGTATTGAACAAAAAAGAATCTACTTTAGCATTTTAGATGCAAAGTTGTAGACATACTCATTACTGTTGTTTATTTGTAGGTGACAGAAAATCTCTTAACCGAGTAGACTTAACAGTCTTATTTGTAAATCCTCTAGCAAGGTGACATTCTGATTGAGTGTTTGAAACCCTTTAACAAGGTCACTTCTAAAAAAGTGAAGATCCTAACAGATCTGAGGGAAATCCCTTAACCGGGTCACATCTAGCAATGTGTTTGTAATCTTTAACAGGATTTGCTTTTAACTGAGCATACTCTAGAAGAGTATATTTCTTAGTGGGTCCAAAATCCCACAATGGTTTTTCCCTATTTGGGTTTCCATGTTAAATCTGGTGTTGAATGTGTTGTGATGTTATCCGTTTATAAGTTTGCATGTTATACAATTTTGGTTACATATATCTGTTAAAGCTACCAAGGTTGAATCTATTGATTTCATGGAAGTTTAAGTTTGTATGATTCAACCCCCCCCCCCCTCTCATCTTGTTAGCTTGGCATCTGTACTTAACAATTAGTATCAGAACTATCAATTGGTATCAGAGCTTTGGACTCCAGAAGAAAAGTTTAAAGGTACTTGAGGCAAAGATCCAAAGATGTATAAGATGGATGCACCGAAGTTGAACAAGTCAAGTTTCTCTACATGGCAAAAAAGGATGAAGCTGCACCTATGAGGAATTGGAGAATATGTTGTATATTATTTGGAAAATGATTTCATTACACCTAGCACCTATCCATTGACAATGGAAGAGATAAAGGTAAAGCAAGAACATATTCAAGCAATGATTGAAATAACATCTGCATTGACTGACTCAGAGTTTACTGATCTAGAAGGCTGCAATGATGCAAAGGCATTGTGGGACAAGCTCATATCTATGTATGGTGGTGATGAACATGTTCAAAGAGCAAAAGTGGATAGTCTAAGAGGACAACTTGAATCTATGAGAATGAATGAAGGTGAGAACATAACTCAGTAGAGTACAAGGTTAAAGGAGATTGTCAATCAAATCAAAGGAGTAGGTGGAACTATTGAAGAAAAGGATATAACAAGTAAGTTGTTAAGAACCCTTCTACTAGCTTATGCAATCTGAGTCTCTGCAATCAATGAATTGAGGTATGTACCCAATATGCCAGTTTCTTTGGATGCTACTATTGGTAAGCTACATGCATTTGAGTTAAGTAACTTTGATAACAGTGGGTCTTCGGTAAATAAAGTTGAGTCTGCATTTAGTTCTTTTCATCTTGATGAATCTAATGATTACAATGATAGAAAGTATAAGTACTTTGAAGGGAATCATAGTGGAGCAAGTGAAAGATTTCACAAAAACATGGTGGAGGTACACAAACTTTATTAAGAAATCAGAAAGCAAGAAGAGTTTTAAGCACTATTAGCCAGAAGGCTACTGAGAGGAAAAGGTAAGTACAAAGGAAAGTTGCCTTTGAAATGTTTTAACTATGATAGAATAGGACATATGGCTTCTAATTGTCCTGACAAAGAATCCAGTGAAAACAGAGATTACTGAGATGACAGACAGAAAGATAATCATTACAGAGGACACTGAGACTTCAGAAGAAGAGATAGAAAGTCACGCCTAATAGATGATGAGGAATCTAATGATGATAAATCAGATGAAATTGATACATAGGAAGTTGTTTATGTGGCTATCAAAGATGGATCAGATGAAGAAAGGTACGAAGAAAAAGCTTTAATATCTCACATAAATACTAATGATTCTTGGATCATAGATAGTGGATGCTCACATCACATGATAGGTGATAAACAGAAGTTTGTTATGTTAGAAGATTATGATGGAGGTTATGTAAGATTTGGTAATGATGCACCATGTCTAGTGAGAGGTAAAGGATCTATAACACTTCTTGACAATGCTAAATGTAATGATGTTTACTAGGTTGAAGGTTTGAAATACAATTTGTTGAGTGTAGCACAACTAAACAATACAAGATACCGAATAGAGATTCAGAAAGGAATTGTCAAAGTTCATGACAAGCATGGAAAGTTAGCAACTACCGAGATACAAACAAAAGGTAACACATTTCACCTTGACTCAACTCGGAATAAGAGTCTATATGCAAAGATAGATGATACTTGGTTATGGCATAAAAGGTTTTGTCATGTAAATTTTGATAATCTGATCAAAATAAGTAAGAAGCACCGAGTAAGAGGTCTACCGAGTCTTGAGAAACCTAAGAATGCTATATGCTGAGGATGTCAGATGGGTAAGATGACAAGATAAAGATTTACAAGTAAGTCCTACACTTCTAAGGGAATTTTAGATCTTGTGCATACTAATCTTTGTGGTCCTATGAAAATTCAGAGTTATTATGGTGATAAGTACTTCATATTATTTGTGGTTGATTACTCAAGAATGATGTCAGTAATGTTTTTAAAAGAAAAAATAGAAGCTTTAAAAATGTTCAAATGGTACAAGGTAAGAGTTGAAAATGAAACAGGAAGACAACTGAAATGTTTTAGATCTGATAGAGGAGGTGAGTTCACTTCTGATGAATTTAACTTATACTTAAATGATCATGGTATAAAGAGGCAAGTATCTGCACCGAGAAGACCCCAACAAAATGGGATAGCCAAGAGAAGAAACAGATCAATTATGGATTGTGCAAGAACCTTTATGATAGAAAATAAGGTACCTCAAACATTTTGGAGAGAAGCAATCAGCACTACAGTTTACACCTTGAACCAAGTACAACTGAAGAAAGGAACCTTGAAGACACCATATGAAATCTGGTATGACAAGAAACCTAATGTAAGTTATTTTAAAATCTTTGGAAGTAGATGTTATGTTCACAAAGATGACAGAAATGGTAAGTTTGATCAGAAAAGTGAAGAAGGAACATTTCTTGGTTATTCTTCTAGAAGCAAAGCAGTTAAATGTCTGATCAAGTCATCTAACAAAATAGTAGAAAGTGCAAATGCAAAAATTGATGAATTTGCAGAAAGAAATGATGAAGGAAACTCCAAAGAAACAAAAGATTATGATGAATTTGTCTATGTTCAATTGACAAGTCCTACGGAGAGCACTGCTGAAGGAAATGAAGAGAATATCGAGTTACCGAGTGATGAAGAAGATCATACAGAATCTACCGAGCCTATATTAGCCAAGTATGTCAAAAGGAATCATGCATCAAGTCAGATTATAGGAGATAAGAATGATCCAGTGATGACAAGGAACAAACTGAGATAGAACACATGTCTGACATCTGAATTTGAACCAAAGATAGTTAAAGAGGCATTTAATAGTGAAGATTGGATAAATGCTATGAAAAAAGAGATTGATCAAATCAAGAAGAATGACACATGGACACTAGTCCCAAGACAGAAGGACAAAAATGTAATCAGTACAAAGTGGATTTTCAGAAACAAGCTGAATGAAAAAGGTGAGGTCATTCGAAATAAAGCAAGACTAGTTTGCAAAGGTTATGCTCAAGAAGAGGGAATTGATTATGGTGAGACTTTTGCACCTATGGCAAGACTTGAAGGTGTAAGAACATTGTTGGCATATGTTTCTTACAAGAATTTCAAAGTATATCAAATGGATGTCAAATCGGCATTTCTGAATGGTATATTAGAAGAAGTTTTTATTGAACAACCTGAAGGATTTGTTGAAGGAGAGAATAAAGATCAGGTATGTAAACTGAACAAAGATTTGTATGGTCTGAAACGAACACCTAGAGCATGGTATGAAAGATTGCACTCTTATTTAATCAAGATTGGTTTTATAAGGATAAGTGAAAACAACAATATGTACATGAAGAATGATGAAAATGGAATACTGATCTCAGCCATATTTATTGATGATATTATCTTTTGTGGAAATGACTCTTTATGCAAGAACTTTGGAAATGAAATGAGCAAATAATTTGAGATGTCATAAATCGATGAGATAAAGTATTTTATAGGTCTACAGATACTGCAAATGAAAGATGAGATTTTTATTACTCAATCCAAGTACATAAAGGAAATCTTGAAGAAATTTGGAATGGAGGATTCAAAACTAGTAAGTACTCCTATGACTACCAACTGTAAACTATCAAAGAATGATGAATCTACATCTATTGATGAGACACTTTACTGATCTATGATTGGAAAGTTGCAATATGTTGTTCACAGTAGGCTAGATATAGCACATGCAGTAGGTATAGTTGCAAGATTCTCTGCAGATCCCAAGGAAACAGACATGACAACAATCAAGAGAATTTTTAGATACTTGAAAGGCATTGAGGATTATGGCTTAGTATATCAGAAAGGAAATGACTTAGATTTAAAAGTTTATACTGATGTTGATTGGGTAGGCAACATAGATGACAGGAAAAGCACAAGTGGTGGAGCTTTATTTTTAGGAGAAAGACTAGTGAGTTGGCTTAGCAAGAAACAAGGATGTGTTTCACAGTCAACAACCGAAGCTGAATATGTTGTTGTAGCATTGAATTGTACCAATATAGCATGGATCAAACAACTATTGGAAGGCATAAATGAGAAAGTTACCGAGACAGTAACTATATTCTGTTATAATACTAGTGCCATTAACATTTCAAAGAATCCTATAATGCACTCTAAGACAAAGCACATCTCTATCAAATATCATAATCTTAGAGAAGAAGTGGTGTTGGAGTATGTTAGTTCAAAGGAACAAAGAGTAGATATTTTCACCAAACCACTGCCAAGGGACACTTTTGAGTATCTCAGAAGTAAGTTAGAGGTCCTACCCCTATCTTCTACTCATTGATCGAGTTCAGTGAAAGCATCAATTCGATGTCTCTAAAGAATATCCTTTAGGAGTTGATGTTGATTTACACACTTTAGGAGGTTTTCTAAAGTTGTACAGGAAACAATACAGGGAACAGGAATGATAGACAATGCTCTGATCAAGACTGAGTTGATACCAAACAACAAAGGATTACTTCACACGGGAAGAAATTATGTATTAGTTTTCTTTTGACATTGTTGTCAAAGGGGGAGAAGACTAATGTATGGGGGAGAAGACTGATGACAGGGGGAGAGCATTTTAGAATCTCATAGTAATCCAAATCTGAATCAATTAGGTCAAATCAATTGGTTTTGCCATCAATGCCAAAGGGGGAGATTGTTGGCATTTCAATAAGGATATTGAGAAGGTTGTTGATAATTATGGATATAGCTGATTAAGGATGTTTACTATCTTCACAATATTATTTTGTCTGATGTCAACAAATTGATTTTCTGATTTAGTATGATGTTGCTATATCTTAAGAAGTATGTTTTGAAGAGAATTAAGATGTTGGTAAAAGACACAGAAAGAATGTGATGAATAAGGGGAGGAATAAGTTATTCAATGGGAAACTATTACCGAGTTAGACAATGATGAGATCATGTTGTTTAGATTGTTTTGATATCCTACATATGCTATTGTTTGTAAGGTTAATACTATACTATGTAACCGAGCAAGGAACCTAGTCGGCAAACCCTAAGGAACCTAGTCGGTAAACCCTAAGGTTATCACTATTGGTTAATGAAGGTGGAATGTCTACCGAGTGAAGTTTAGTATTTACCAAGTTGCAACCGAGTAATAACAGAATGCATTGGATGAATACATGTGTTATTTAATGAAGGAATTTGATGAGCTGGACATGATTAAATGATTGATACAATGTGTATGAAGTTTGTTAAGGATCTATGGCAATGGAAGATCGGCAGGAAGATCTACAGCTCAGATTGAACCACAATACCCTAGCACAAGTTCCAAGAAATGTATGCAAGTTCCAAGGCAAGGTAAAACATTTTCAGATCGAAAGATACATTGAACTTTGTCAAGTTTGAAGATCTAATGGCTAAGATTGATCATGGGAAATGTGATCAAGGAGATTAAGTGGTTAGCAAATTCTTTATAAATAAGGAACTATTGATAAACAATGCATGCGGGTAAATGTAAGCTCAGGGATGCTACATAGTGATTACCGAGCACAAAAGCTTGAAGACCTATTTGAATAACAGAGTAAGGAGCCCAGCAGAGGGACAAGATAAGTCCTATGACTAGATTGTATTGAACAAATAAGAATTTGCTTTAGTATTTTAGATGCAAAGTTGCAGACATACTCATTACTGTTGTTTATTTGTAAGTGACAGAAAATCTCTTAACCGAGTAGACTTAACAGTCTTATTTGTAAATCCTCTAGCAAGGTGACATTCTGATTAAGTCTTTGAAACCCTTTAACAAGGTCACTTCTAACAAAGTGAAGATCCTAACAGATCTAAGGGAAATCCCTTAATCGGGTCACATTTAGTAATGTGTTTGTAATCTTTAACAGGATTTGCTTTTAACCGAGCATACTCTAGAAGAGTATATTTCTTAGTGGGTTTGAAATCCCATAGTGGTTTTTCCCTATTTGGGTTTCCATGTTAAATCTGGTGTTGAATGTGTTGTGATGTTACCTATTTATGAGTTTGCATGTTTTACAATTTTGGTTACATATATTTGTTAAAGCTATCAAGGTTGAATTTGTTGATTTCATGGAAGTTTAAGTTTGTATGATTCACCCCCCCCCTCTCATCTTGTTAGCTTGGAATCTATACTTAACAATTAGTATCAGAACTATCAATTAGATAGGTCATACACCATCTTCTTTTAGGAGAGAGAAGATGTATAGCATTGGATGGGCCATGCCCAATGAAACTAGAGGATGGATTATGATTCACTGGTTACTACATCCTATCGACACCATTCCACTCATGAGGAGACTCGTGATAGCCACATTGGTGCTAGCCATATGCCTTTATGGACAAGGCAGACACATGCATGGAGATCTCACTTATGCTATTTGAGTGATGGAGTAGCGATGGACAATGTTCTCCTGGGGATGGAACATATTGGCTTGTCTTTACCATGACTTAGAAGGTTATATCTACGAAGAGGGATGTAGTTTGATGACATGCACCCTTCATCAGGTTTGGATGTTTGAGCATATCACATGCACTAGGCAAGTAGGAGTATCAGTTGATATTGGCTCAAGTAACCTTAGAGTATATGCATACCCACTCACTAGACCATGGCAAAATGGTGACTTGTTGCATTGGAGGATTGTGGTTGATAAGCTAGGATCAGATGTCATCACTTGGAGTCCATACCGACACATGGCTCATTGGCCAGGCCAAGATCATCAACTTTGTCTTATGTAGATAAACCGCTACCTTGAGGGTCACCACAACCATATTATAGTCCCATTCTATTTCGACCAAGTCAAGCAACAATTTGGGCTAGAGCAAGGCATTCCATCAGATGTGCTAGTACTTATATGCCATTCTCAAGTGATCGTGAGACCGAGAGAAGTTCCTAGGCCTTGTAGTGATGAGATTCAGATGATTCTGATCGAGATGTTGTGGTCCCCTTTAATGACGATGTGGAAGCTCACCGCTGGTACATCACATGGTGGGACATGACTTACCCCAGAGCCATTTTTCCTTTAGACTATCCAAGGGGTAATCATGGGCTATGGAGGTGATTAGCTAGATCCACTAGCGAGCATCATGAGGCATCTGAGGACCCAAGTGATAGAGACATAGTAGATCACAAGGATGAGAGAGTAGAGGAGGAGGGAGAACAACAAGATAGAAATGATGATGACGATAACAAAGGAGGTGATAGAGATATCGGTGGGGAGAGAGATTGGGATGGGGATTATGAGGATGATGACCCACTAGCTCCACTAGCAAGGAACATGAGACATCCAAGGACCTGAGTGATGGAGACATAGTGGATCACAAGGATGAGAGAGGAGAGGAGGAGGGAGAATAACAGGATAGAGATGATGATGATGACAAAGGAGGTGATGGAGATATCAGTGGGGAGGGAGATCAGGATGGTGATTATGAGGATGATGATTTGGAGGAAGGAGGAGAGGAAGAGTGTGAGGAGGAAGGGGAGGAAGGGGAGGATGAGGAAGGAGTAGAGGAAGAGGAGGAGGAATATATTCCCCATCACTTTGGGGATGACACCATAGCCCTAGATCCACCAGCAGTGTTAGCTAAAGGAGAGGAAGTTGATCTCAGGAGACCTACCTCGATCTTACACTGATCATCTCCTACAACACAGCCTATTAGAGTACAAAGACACTACAAGCATGGAGAGGGCAGTGACTCTAGATCAGAAATAGTTGTAGCAAATGATCCACACTAGCAGGTGAGAAATCTAGGTGAGGGTCTTTTATTTTAGTGAGTTTTTTTGGAATTTTACATTATGATGTATATTTGATTTGATTTTTTTATTCCGTCTTCTACAATCGGAGTATAGGAGTGGTGGTCCCATATCTAGTAGACCCTATCTGATATCGTCATTGTTTCACAATACCTTAATCTTCGCATATCATGCATAGACCTCAAAGGAATGCCAGACAACATGAGGATCTATTCAACTTAGTTCTAATAGAGCTAGAGATCAGATGAGAAGAGGGGGAGAAGCTACAAAGTGAGCTAGTAGAGTCTCGACTAGAGTTGGCCATGTATCAAGGAATAATCATGGATCAAGATAGGGGGAGCTCTTCCAGGAGTCACTCATGGTCCTCATCCCATTATACACCCATGGGACCACCATGACAGGGACCCAAGGGCTTGGGTAGTCACCAGCCATATATAGTGTTGATATAGCAGAGACCACATTTTGTATCTAGTGGTTGATTTTGTAAATGATGATGTACCTTAAAACTTTGGATGATATATGTATACATATGACGATCTTAGCCTCAAATGTGTTCTTTTAATTTGGAAAAACAATGTATGTATATTATTTTGATTAAAAGTAACAATTTTGGAAATGTACATGTACATCTCATTTAATTCTCAATGATTGATTTTTCAATACCTCATGATTAAATTGATACATGTGTGATCTAATTAAATACAACATTGATGATGTAGATGATGTAATGAAATGTGTTTAAGTTAAGGACTACATAATAAATGTGATATAATTAAGGGTTTTAATTAAACACAACATGATGCATCGTAACCCTAAACACATGAAGAAAATTGCACGATAATGTAGCATATAAAAAGGTAAATTCCTAAAAATTTACACAATGAATTCAAGATGACCAAAAATCTAAAACATGTTTGTCAAGAATGAAGCAATGTAGATAAAATATCAATAATTTAATACTACATGCTTTAATGAAGACATGCTACCATATCATACAATCCTGGGGAAAAGATAAGAAAGGAAAAGAAAAGAAAAGATTAGGCATAATATCTACAAAGATGCATAGCATTTATGGGCTTCTTAAGAGGCGTACCTTCCATACTGCTATTTTGTAGGCACCTGACCCATAGAATTCAATGATGATATATGGTCCTAGCAGATTTGGGCTAAATTTTCCTCTTTCTTTAGGTAAGGCATTCATGTTACACTAGTTCTGATAAATCACAAGGTCTCCCATTGAGAAGGAACATTGAATAACCTTATCATTGTAACTTCCCTGCAAGGATTTGTGATATGCTTGAATATGCTCAAGAGCGTTTATACATTGTTCATCAAGCATTTTAATTTGTTGAAGTCATTTCTCTTGATAAAAATCATCGTCGACTATACCCTTAAGAGAAATTATCAGTGAGGGAATCTCTAACTCTAAAGGCATAATAACATCAACACCATAAATAAGATTGTGGGGAGTAGTTCTCGTAGCAATGTGATCACTTGTTTTATAGGTCTAAAGGGCATAGGTAAATTGGATGTGCCAATCCTTACCATGTTTGTTTACAATCTTACGGAGAATTTGTTCAAGGATTTTATTGGAGGACTCAACTTTGCCTTTAGATTGAGGATAATAAGGTGTGGAAAAGCGATGTTGAATATGGTATTTCTCAAGAAATTTCTTCACATATTTGTTCTTGAATGAAGTCCCATTGTAAGAGACCAAAGTTGAAGGAATTCTAAATCGAGCAATGATATTATCTAAGATGAATTGACATATTACATCAATAGTGGTGGATCGAAGAGGAATCGCTTCTACCCACATCGTAAAATGATCTGTAGCAATTATGATGAAAGTATACCCTTGGGATGAAGGAGGAGAAATTTAACCAATAATATCCAAACACCATATAGAAAAGAGCTAGGAGGCCACTTGTGACCTAAGTTCTTGTGCAGGAGCTTGAATCAGATTGTTGTTTTGCTGACACTGATGACACTTCTTAACAATGTTCATATTTGCATGAAGATTGCATTAATGATTTGTTATATTGTCATTGATGTCAATTAACCAGTAATGATGTTGTTGTAATGTTGTTTTGTAACCATTAGGAAGAGCTAGTGAAAGGAAACTGTAACTGGTAGGTGATTTTGTGGAGTGACCCGGTATCGCTAAGTATTGGAGAGTTGAACCAGTAAACCCTACCTATTGTTTTGATAAACCCTAACTGATTAAGTTTGGTGAACTGGTTATATTGGTTTATGATCTGATGATGAGCAGTAATGATTATGACATGTATGCAAATTGTATGAAGAGAGTTTTAAAGTGATTTTGGTGCGTTGAGGTAATGGTTTTTTGTCTTGGGAATGAGCAAGTATACTGCATGTAATGCAAAGCGTGTGATGAGTTACTAAAATCGATGAAGCAGTGATCAAGGAGTGATCGGGGCTTTCTTCAATGATGTGTAGAGATTGTTATGTAATCCAACGGTCATACTTGAACCAACTTGTTTGTAATCTCTATGAGAACTAGGTTTTTGTTGTGTTACCGACCTAGTTGATTTATTTATAAGGTCGATGAGTTGTTTAGTTTTAGTGTTGGGAAAGTTCAATTGAGTGTGTGGTTTTTGAACCAGATGATGTATCTGTAGTTTGAGTAAAAGGAAGATAGGAGCATGAAAAGGATCTGAACAAGCAATTGTAGTGCTATTCTAACATATCAGCAAACTCCTATTGTTTTATAACAATTACAACAGATTGAAATCCCCTAACTAGGTAATCTCTAACAAACTTGGTGTTATTGAAATACTCTAACAAGGTGATCCATTAGCTTGGATTCTAAATCCTTTACCAAGGTTACTCCTCATAGGGTATTGCTTCTAATAAGGCATTATAGTCAATCCCTTAACCAGGTGGTTCCTAACAAGATTAGTTCTTAACAGGAATTTTTGTAAAGCTTTAACATGCTTGGCTCCTAACAGAGTGAACTTCTGAAGAGTTCAAAATTCTTGTGAGTCTCGTCTCATCGTGGTTTTTCCCATTTGGGTTTCCACGTCAAAAATTTTGTGTCAAGTGGTGAATGTTTTTGTGGTTATGTTTTATTATGGTTGATTTGCTTAACTACTTAATCCACTTTGATAACTCATGATAACCGGCAATAATATGAAGTTTTACTTATATCAATAAAAGTATTTGGATGTTTGTATGTTACAAGTTGATTATGGTTATTTGTTATAACAATCAACCGGTTTAGCTTGACAGTGATATTGCATTGATAGTTCTAAGTTTACTTTAAGAGTTTGATTTTGAGATTGGTGAATTTTTATCATTTTTTCTATCTACTGATTCACCCTCTCTCTCTCAATAGTTGACTGGATCCTTGTTCTTTCATCATACCATCAATTGGTATCAGAGCATCTTAGGTCCTCTAAGGTCTAAGCCTAATAGCTTGAGGTAAAGATCTTGTAGATCACGATGAAGGAGGAAGGTTTGAAGTTTAATAGAGAGAACTATAGGATATGGAGTGACAGAATGAAAATTTATATCAAGAGTCCTGGAAATCAATACTGGGAACATGTTAATACTCAATATGTTGCACCTACTAGGATTATGACTGATGATTAGAAGAAAGACAAACAAGAAAACAATCAAGCAATGGAGGCTATTATCAGTTCTTTATTTGATAATAACATGTGAAGATTGCCAAGGAAGAGAGTCTAAGAGGGAAGTTTGATGACATGCAGATGGATGAAGGTGAGAATATCCAACAGTATGGTCAGAGGATAAAAGAGATAGTTGGTGAGATCAAGAGTGTTGGTGGTAAAATGGATGATGCCATAGTGGTTAGTAAGGTATTGAGAACCCTGCTACCGGTCTACGCTATCCGAGTTGCAGCCATTCAGGGGTTGAAATCTATTGACAAAACCAAGGTAACCCTTGACTCAATCATTGGTAAGCTTATTAATTTTGAATTAAATGGTTATGATGGTAGTATTCAAAAATTAGAATCAACATTTAGAGCTTCTATTTCTAAGCCATCTATGAGAGAAAGTAGAGATGTCAGTCATAGTTATGAATCTAAACCCAACAAAGAAGTTGATGATGAAGACAGTTTGGTTGAGCTTGAAGCATTATTGTCCAAGTGGTATCCTTGAGGTACCAACAAATGTATAGGTAAATTACCTTTGAAATGCTTTGCATGCAACAAGATTGGACACGTAGCTGCTAACTGCCCTAATGGTGATAATGAACACACACGAGACAAATTGAAGAAGTACAAGAGAAAAGGAAAAAGATATTGTCTTATTGCAGTTGATGGTAGTATCACTAATGAGGAATCTGATGGTGATGCTAATGAAGATATTGTGTTTGTATCCATTAAAGAAGAAACATCTGATTAGAAAGCTTTAGTTTCATGAATGGATAATTCTAGTGATTAGATCATTGATAGTGGTTGTTCACATCACATGACCGGTGACCGGAGCAAATTTCTTTCTTTGAAGGAATTTGATGGCGGAGTTGTAAGATTTGGTAATGACTCACCCTGCATGGTTAAAGGTAGGGGAACTATTTCTCTTAATGGAAAGAGCAGTGCAAATGATGTCTACTGGGTTGAATGTCTAAAGAACAATCTGTTGAGTGTTGCCCAACTCAATGAAAGAGGTTATCTATTGGAGTTTAAAAATGGCATGTGCAAAATCTATGGGAGCAAAGGTGAACTGATTGCAACCGGCAAGCAGACTAAAGGTAACTTGTTTCACCTGAATCCTAAAGTTTGCAATTGTTTAATTGCTAAAGTAGATGAAATTTTTCTTTGGCATTGGAGATTTTGTCATTTGAATTTTGATAACATTGTTAAAGTGAGTAAGTCAAAGAAAGTGAGAGGTTTTCCTCAATTGGACAAACCAGTTAATGATCTATGTAAGGAATGTCAGTTGGGAACGATGACATCCTCAACTTTCAAGAGCAAGTCTTTTTCAGTAGAGCATCTGTTAGATTTGGTTCATATAGACCTCTGTGGATCAATAAGGACTAAAAGTATTCAAGGTGATAGATATTTCATGATCTTCACTAATTATTTCTCAAGGATGATGTGGGTCACATTCTTGAAGGATAAAACATAGGCAATTGGTAAGTTCAAGGCATTCAGGGCCTTAGCTGAAAAGGAGAGTGGAAAGAAGATAAAGTGCCCGAGGACAAATCAAGGCGGAGAATTCACTTATGAGTAATTCACTAGATATTATGAAGAGAATGGTATCAAATGACAACTTTCTACACCAAGCACACCATAGTAGAATGGTATTGTAGAGAGAAACAACTGGTTAGTTGTTGAAGTTGCTAGGATGATGTTGATACAAGGATGTGTAGCGAAAATGTTTTGGAGAGAAGTTGTCAGCACAGTTGTCTACATAATGAACAAGATTTTGTTAAAAAGAGATAAGGACAAGACTCCTTATGAATACTGGCATGGTAGATCACCTAATGTTGGTTATTTTAATATATTTGGTAGCAAATGTTTTATTAAGCGAGGTGACTATATTAGCAAGTTTGAGGCTAAAAGTGATGAAGGTATATTTCTTGGTTATTCCACCAAGAGTAAGTCCTACAAGTGTTTTAACAACTAGATATAGATAATCATAGAGAGTGTTGATGTTTGAGTGGATGAGTATCTTGAAGTCTTAAGGGAACAGTGTAGAGAAAAATAATGAAGACCCTTGCATTTTGTTTTTGGAACCAGAACTTGTGAAACCTGAAATTGGTAGAGCAAATACTGATGTACTAGTTCAACCAGAACAGGTAGATTCAAAAAAAGATGATGATAATGAAGATGAACCTGAAGATAATGATCATGTTATTCTGAGGTATGTGAGACTCAATCATAATCTTGAGTAGATTATTGGAGATAAGGATGTTGGAGTTTTGACTAGAAGAAGAGTCTGAGAGAATTCTTGCATGATCTCCACTATTGAGCCTAGAACTGCTAAGGAAGCTTTTGGTGATGATCATTAGGTTAAAGCTATAGAGGAGGAGCTTGAAAAAATTGAGAAGAATAACACATGGACTCTATTACCCCGACCAGTAAATAAAAATGTGATAGGTACTAAGTGGGTTTTTAGGAACAAGTTGAATGAGGATGGTGTTGTAGTTTGCAACAAAGCTAGATTAGTTTGCAAAGGTTATGCACAAGAAGAAGGAGAAGATTATGGTGAGACTTTTGGACCAGTGACCAGATTGTAAGGTGTCAGGACTTTACTAGCTTTTGCAACTCATAAAGGATTCAAAGTATATCAAATGGATGTGAAATCTGCATTTTTTAATGGAATACTGGAAGAGGAAGTATACATTGAGCAGCCAAATGGTTATACTTTAACTGATGAGAAAGACATGGTATGTAAGTTTCATAATGCATTATATGGATTAAAACATGGTATGAAAGGCTTCATTCACACTTGATGAAGATAGGATTTCAGAGAACCAGTGAAGATAACAACATATATCTCAAATCTAAAGGAGATTAAATACTGGTTAGTGAAGTGTTTGTAGATGATATCATATTTGGAGGAAATGATGACATGAGCAATGACTTTGCAAATGAAATGAAAAGTGAGTTTGAAATGTCTCTAGTAGGAGAGATAAAAAAAAATTCATAGGTTTGTAAATACAACAAATGAAGAGTGGTATTTTCATCACACAGTCTAAGTATGTGAAAGAGATATTAAAGACATTTGGTATGAGTGACTGTAAACCAGTTGGGACACTAATGGTTACAGATTGTAAGCTATCTAAGGAAGATGAGGCCACATCTATTGATGAGAAATAGTAATGGTCAATGATTGGAAAATTGTGCTATGTTGTTCATAGCAGACTAGATATAGCTCATGCAGTTGGTCTAGTTGCAAGATTTTAGAAGAATCCAAAGGAAACACATTTGATAGAAACCAAGAGGATTTTTAGATATTTGGAAGGTACTGCTGACTATGGATTATGGTATCCATATGATGGAAACTTTGATTTGAAGGTGTACACAGATGTAGACTAGGCAGGTAGTGTTCATGACCGGAAAAGCACAGCCGGTGGAGCATTCTTTCTTGGAGGAAGACTTGTTTCATGGAGTAGCAAAAAGCAGAGTTGTATTTCATAGTCTACAGATGAAGCTGAGTATGTTGCACCTTATATGAATTGTACCTAGGCTATCTGGATGAGGCACATTTTGGAAGGTTTTAAGATGAAGTTTATAGAACCTGTAAAGATATTATGTGACAATACCAATGCCATAAATATTTTAAAGAACCCTATCTTGCATGCACAAACCAAGCACATTGAATTGAAGTATCATTTCTTTAGGGAAAAAGTGCAGAGTAAAGATGTGATCTTAGAGCATGTTTCTACCAAGGAGCAACTTATAGATATCTTTACTAAACCTCTTCCTAAGACTACTTTTTAGTATCTTAGAAGTCAATTAGGGGTTGTACCCCTTCATGAGGTAAATTAAGCATGATGTAGATTACATCAGTCCTGGAGCTACTTGAAGAATTTTACAGTAGGATTGGTGTAGAAGTGGAGTTATTCCACAAGGGGAGCATCAAGTTGCAGGTTGTTGATGTTGAACAATGAAGTTTTACATTGTTGTCAAAGGGGGAGAAGAATTATGTGATTATTGTGAGAAGAATTGTATGATTGACATAGGCAAGATGTACAACTAGCTAGTAACTGAAGACAAATTGAAGACAAACTAAAGACAAGATGAAGACAAGTAGAGTACATGGTAAAATGTAACCCAGGATTCTTATTCACAATCACAACAATCAATGGTATTGATATTTGTATTGCCATCAATGCCAAAGGGGGAGATTGTTGGCATTTGCATGAAGATTGCATTAATGATTTATTATATTGTCATTGATGTCAATTAACTGGTAATAATATTGTTGTAATGTTGTTTTGTAACCGGTAGGAACAACTAGTGAAAGGAAACTGTAGCTAGTAGGTAAGTTTGTGGAGTGAACCGATATTGCTAATTATTGGAGAATTGAACTTCTAAACCCTAACTGATTAAGTTTGGTGAATTGGTTATATTGGTTTATGATCTAATGATGAGCGATAATGATTACGACAAGTATGCATATTGTATGAAGAGAGTTTCAAAGTGATTTTGGAGCATTGAGGTAACGGTTTTTTGTCTTGGGAATGAGCAAGTATACTACATGTAATGCAAAGCACGTGATGAGTTACTAAGTTCAATGAAGTAGTGATCAAGGAGAGGTTGAGGATTTCTTGAATGATGTGTAGAGATTGTTATGTAATCCAATGGTCATACTTAAACCGACTTGTTTGTAATCTCTATGAGAATTAGGTTTTTGTTGTGTTACCGACCTAGTTGATTTATTTATAAGGTCGATGAGTTATTTAGTTTTAGTGTTGGTAAAGTTGAATTGAGTGTGTGGTTTCTGAACTGGATGATGTATTTGTAGTTTGAGTAAAAGGAAGATAGGAGCATGAAAAGGATCTGAACAAGCAAGTGTAGTGCTATTCTAACAGATCAATAAACTCCTGTTATTTTCTCACAATTACAACAGATTGAAATCCCCTAACTCAGTAAGCTCTAGCAAGATTGGTGTTATTGAAATACTCTAACAAGGTGATCCATTAGCTTGGATTCTAAATCCTTTACCAAGGTTACTCCTCATAGAGTATTGCTTCTAATAAGGCATTATAGTCAATCCCTTAACTGGGTGGTTCCCAACAGGATCAGTTCTTAACAGGAATTTTCGTAAAGCTTCAATAGGCTTGGCTCCTAACAAGGTGAACTTCTGAAGTGTTCAAAATTCTTGTGAGTCTCATCTCACCGTGGTTTTTCCTATTTGGGTTTCCACGTCAAAAATATTGTGTCAAGTGGTGAATGTTTTTGTGGTTATGTTTTATTATGGTTGATTTGCTTAACTACTTAATCCAGTTTGATAACTCATGATAACCAGCAACAATATGAAGTTTTACTTATATCAATAAAAGTATTTGGATGTTTGTATGGTACAAGTTGATTACGGTTATTTGTTATAACAATCAACTGGTTTAGCTTGACAGTTTTTATCTTGACAGTGATATTGCACTGATAGTTCTAAGTTTACTTTGAGAGTTTGATTTTGAGATTGGTGAATTTTTATCAGCTTTTCTATCTACTGATTCACCCTCTCCCTCTCAATAGTTGACCAGATCCTTGTTCTTTCATCATACCATCAATTGGTATCAGAGCATCTCAGGTCCTCTAAGGTCTAAGCCTAACAACTTGAGGTAAAGATCTTGTAGATCATGATGAAGAAGGAAGGTCTGAAGTTTAATAGAGAGAACTATAGGATATGGAGTGACAGAATGAAAATTTATATCAAGAGTCTTGGAAATTAATACTGGGAACATGTTAATACTCAATATGTTGCACCTACTAGGATTATGACTAATGATCAAAAGAAAGAGCAACAAGAAAACAATCAAGCACTGGAGGCTATTATCAGTTCTTTATCTAATGCCGAATATGTTGATGTTCATGGTCTAGAGACTGCACATGAGGTGTGGAAGAAAATTGATGAACATGTGAAGATTGCCAAGGAAGAGAGTCTAAGAGGGAAGTTTGATGACATGTAGATGGATGAAGGTGAGAATATCCAATAGTATGGTCAGAGGATAAAATAGATAGTTGGTGAGATCAAGAGTGTTGGTGGTAAAATGGATGATGCCATAGTGGTTAGTAAGGTATTGAGAACCTTGCTACCAGTCTACACTATCCAAGTTGCAGCCATTCGGGAGTTGAAATCTATTAACAAAACCAAGGTAACCCTTGACTCCATCATTGGTAAGCTTACTGGTTTTGAATTAAATGGTTATGATGGTAGTATTCAAAAATTTGGATCAACATTTAGAGGTTTTGTTTCTAACCCATCTATGAGAAAAAGTAGAGATGCCAGTCACAGTTATGAATCTAGACCCAATAGAGAAGTTGATGATGAAGACAATTTGGTTGACCTTGAAGCATTGTTGGTCAAGTGGTTGCCTAGAGGTACCAGCAAATATAGAGGTAAATTACCTTTGAAATGCTTTGCATGCAACAAGATTGGACACAACATATTTGAGGGTCTAAACATGAATTTTTGATTTGGCATTTTACATATTTGGATTTGCGAGTATTTTTAACACATTTTGAGCACAATTTGGATTACATGCTGACAATTTGTAATTTTGATTTTGCAGATTCGGTTTTCAAATATCCTGTTTTGGTGTGTATATTCATCGACAATGAGGTTAATCCATGGGTTATCAAATATAGATAGAGAACATATTAATTTGTGTGGTTTTGGGTACCTTTTACAAATGTTGGATATCCATGTGAAGCACAAGATGTTGACTACATTAGTAGAGCAGTTTCATTCAGAGCATAACACCTTCCATCTACCAGTTGGAGAGATGATGATTACATTGGTGGATGTGTACAGGATTCTGAGGATTGTGTTTGCTGGGGACAAGGTTGATTATGATTCTACTTAGCGACTGGGTGTCTTAGCATTGAGACGGATATTTCATGATGAGACCATTCTAGAGTGTGCTATCACTTGGGATGATATGATGAGTAGATACAGTGATCAGTATCCTCTTGCATGCATTCTAGTAGGTATTATTGTATTTTTTGTTATGCTTGATAGAGGACAACAGGGTTTTCTTTGTGGTTGGGCTAGGATGCTTGAGAGACTGTTGTCCTAGCCTGAGAGATTAGGGTGTGGATCATGTTTGCTTGTCCATATGTATCATGAGATGCATGAGAATGTGTATCAAGAGGGGAAGAGCATGGCAGTCAGTGTTTTAGTTCTACAGATATGGGCATGGGAGCATATCCTAGTATGCAAGATGATAGTGGATGATTTGAGAGAGGTGCACTAGCTTGTTGTGTATTGTTATTCAGGTTATGTTACTCAGCCCTATCTAGGAAAGACTGACTATTGGAGGAGGTAGTTGGATGATCTGATTGTCATAGTATGGAGATTGTATATGGGTCTAGAGTTGTGGGACAATTGGAGAGCTCATAGGAAGGACATGTTCATGACTCGGCCTCTCATTGAGTGATTTGTAGTATCTAGGGTGATGAGGCAATATGGGAGACCCCAGGGTATATCCCAGGAGCTCATAGCCTATGCCCGATATAGAGAGGAGGGGAGATGAGGATGGGCACCGAGGCTATCATATGCACTGAGCATGTAGGAGCTAGTGGGGTTACAATGATAGAGGTGGGATTACCTAGAGGATGTTGTAGATATGGGGGTATTTCCCCAGTACAGAGATTGGTTTCAGAGATATCTTTTTCCTCAGTTTACAGATCCTGAAGAGAATGCACCTCTTATAGAGGAGGTTGAGGATAAGGCACTAGCATAGGCACAGGTACTAGGTCAGGTACAAGGATAGGGGTAGGGAAGAGGGTAGGTATAGGGATAGAGAGTGGAGGTATCTAGGTGAGCAGGAGGTGATCCTGGGGCTAGTAGCAGCAGGGTACCAGCTGGAGCTAGACAATGATAGAGAGGGGAGGGTGGATCTCTAGGGGTCGATGGGTTTGAGGCTGGTGGTGCTAGGGTAGCAAAGGGTGGAGGTGAGGAGGAGAGAGAAGCTCCTAGGTAGGTTAGGCAGCGGAGATATGAGAAAGGAGGTGGGGAGGGAGGTTGAGGTGCTGGGAGAGAATAGGGGGTACCAGATGTGGTATGGTCTCTGAGGACTAGATTGACAGGTTTGTAGTCATAGTTGATAGTGGTGCAGACATAGCTTGCAGAGTGGGACCGAAAACTTGCTGAGATCAGAGTAGAGTGTGATGCTCTCCAACGAGAGGTGTTACATCAAACAAGCTAGGAAGCTTACTATGTTGCAACTTATAGTGTAGCGGTCCTAGTAGCATGGTAGGTTGTTCCATATTCTCAATATATGGCTCAATCAGAGGGAGATAGGGTACCCAGACACGATGTCAGTCAGAAGGTACCACCTCCTCCACCTGGTGATGAGGGAGAGGTAGAGAGCTATCTTTTTTATATCGCTTAGATTTTGTTATAGACCCCATTTTTGTAGCCTATATGATTCTTGCTCCGATGAGACATTGTATATGACAGTTGATATCATTTGTACTTTGAGACACTGAGATTATGATGATATATATGATCTCTTGATTTGATTTCATCGTACTTGTGTTGATTGATTATGATATGTCTTTCTATATGCTTTATTCTATATGTATGCATATCATTTCAGTATGGATGTATGGATGTATGTAATATGGATTTTTGTTTTTGTTTCTTTTTCATATGCAATAAATGATGAAAATGAGTAACTATTAATGCAAATGTTTATTTTTTTTATGCAATAATATGATGCAAATAAATATATGAAATGTATGGACCTATATAAGATGCTCATGTATGCAGCTAACATCTCAATACACAAGTACTCGATTGGAGAAACAATAATGAAAAAGAAACCACTTAGCTGAGAAATGATGATTTTTTTAGACTCTCATTCAAAAGATAAAGAGATCATTGTTATCATGCCGAAATCACTTTAAGTGCATAAAATTTAGAATGAATGCAACCTAAACCTAGTCACTGGATTTGGTATGCTTCATTTTCATCACTGAGCATTTTACAAACACAATAGGCAAAATATAGTTCCTTTCTTATCATATGCAATATTAATTATCTTGTCCGCAATGACCATTTTTTCGTTCATATCCTTGGAAAAATTATGCATGCATCTAGATTGTACATTAAACAAATTCCCTCAAAATAGACAAAGAAATGATGCCAACCTCCTTGTAGCATACAAATAAGCGGAGTCGAGGTATGTGTGGTGATTTCACCTTGATGTGAAGGCACTTATCACAGACACCCAAATGATTAGATGTTTTTAGATCATCAGAATCACCCCTACAAGCATAAAATAAAGAAAAGTATTATGCCCCCAATCCTAGTACCTCTTAGTCAAGATAGACTTCCTTGAGTTACTCAGAGCAAATAATAATCGAAAACCAATGTAAAAGACAACACACAAAGAAATTTTCAATCATATCTCAAATTATTTAGTGATTGTTTTCAGTAATCTTGTTTTGCTTGTTTAATTAGTGATAAAACTCTTCCTATAGTTTGGAGACAGATGACTAACTCAAATTGGATGACCTGATACTACCAACAGAAAGATGACTTGGTTGAATTACTTAGGACATGTAAATTGATCAGTAGATTACCCTAAGACTAGGACATTGATCGTTTTCATGCCATGAGGGTTCCAAAAGAACTAGGATGTCACAAAAGCAACTAAAAGTTATGTACAAGTGAAAGCAAAGATGCAGGAAAGAGGGAATGAAAATGGGAAATGTCAAATGTGCATTTATAGATGGAGTCCTTGAGTACAAGAGGCGCCTGTTTACCAGGTTTTTGCCTGCTTGGCAAAGATCCTTTCTCTTTTTTTTTCTTTTTTTTTCTTTTTTTTTCAGGACATTTTATGATTTTTAGGATTTTTTGCAGGACATTTTAGTTGTATAGGTTACTCGAGTGGAGAATCTTAAGTGAATAATTTCTTCAAGTGGATGGTGTTGATTGGTTCATGGAGCTGTTCTCCTTTCAATGTTGAGAGTTGATAGGAACCAAAGCCAAAGACTGCAGTAACGATGAAACCAGTTGGGTTCAAACTTCCCTTTGTTGTCTTAAAACTATTGATTTTTAGGATTTTCTCTGAAAACAAGGTCACCAACCTGAAATTATCTTTGTCAAACTTTCTTGTTATAACATCTAGACATTCTCTTTTGGTAGGCTCTCAGATGATTAAATTCCACTTGTCGACATTCATCTAGCAACTCAAGTTCTTGCAATCTAGATATTATGTAGTCTTCATCAGTAACAAGACCTTGCAAAGAAACTCTCAAAGACAACATTTCCACCTCAATAGGTAATACTGCTTTAGACCCATACACCAAAGAAAAAGGTGTAGCCCCAATAGGTGTTCTGATACTTGTTTTCTAAGCCCATAGTGTAGGATTGAGCTGCAGATGCCAATCCTATCTAGTTTACTATTATGTGTACTATAGTCAGCAAATTTTTGTTAGATGCTTCAACTTGTCCATTACCTTGAGGGTAGTAGATGGATTACCAATGTTGTTTGATTTTGAATTTTTCACAGAGATCATCTAGATCTTTGTTTTTGAACTATCATCCATTGTCAGTCACAATGGAAGAAGGTATCCCATACCTGCAGATAATATAGTTAAGGATAAATAGAGCTACTTGTTTACCGATTTCTTTGATTAGAAAAATCGCTTCTACTTGTTGACGACTATTTTTGACACACCCGCCAATAGTCAGGTAGCCAATGTGAACACTCACCACCTCTCCTGAAAAGCAATAAGTTTAGGAAAACTCACTACTCCAAGGTTTCTATAGTCGGGTCATGACGGTAATGGGAAGCCCAATGGTTGATGTGGTTGTACCTATTAAGGGGCTTGCTAGTTGAAACTAAATCTCGTTGATCGTTAATGGCTTAACTTCCTCTTTTTTTTGTATTTTTATGATTTAAGATTCTCTGAAAAATAAACTACGAAGAGTAAAGGAAACCAGAAAACAACAATGAAACCAATTCAATAAAAACTTACCAACTACTCAATTAGTTCCCTGCAATCCAAGAAATTATCAAATATTATTCAAATTAGCATTCAACAACGAACCTCCAGTAAACCTGCAAAATCATCAACTTCACAGACTTATGGAAATAAAATCATGAATTATATCACCTACCACAATAATTCTTATACACCACTCACGTGCGCAATATGATTCATAAAGAAATAAATAGAAGATCAAACCATGTTGCTAATTCCAAATAATAGACATTACCAAATTTCATAGAATATAGACATAGATTAGGCAATCTACAAGCCGCTTCTTGTATTAATTTCAAAGAATGTGTAACAAAAATGACTCAAATTCTTAACAATCTGCAAAATAATCTAAAAATATCTAAGTGGGCAACAAATCATCAATTTGGGGACCCTTACAAATGAATCCAAATTCTCAATTTATGGATTTTTCTACCTTACTATCTAGGAAATAAATTTAACCTAAATTAAGAACTCAAAACTAGGAGTTGCAGTTAACTTGCAAGTTTCTGCCTCTATACTCCAGTTAACTACTATGAAATGGAGGTTACATGAGCACTATGAAGACCATGTTGTGTGAGCCAGGCTTTCGTAGTCATGCAGAATTTTTCTCAAAACTGGAACACGAGTTGGAGCTACCATCGGAGTGCTAGTGGATATGCCATGCAAAATCTCTTCTTATAAATCCTTCTATCTTTAGTAACTATAGGTTCATCTTCTACTTCTTTTTATAAGATTTATAATTATTAATAATGCATGCAACTGCTTGAACAAGAGGGTTAGCTACATGATTAATTCTAAATTTATACTTCCTTGAAACTTCATCTGCATGCTTATTTCCCTTCTCTAACTCCCCTATTATTTCAGCCACTTCTTGACATTGGGTAATCAGGTATGTGTATCTATCCATCAGTGTGACATCGAACTGAGCTGGAGGTCCTAGATGTTGGGCCTCATATGCATCCCACTAATTCAATACTTGTTCTTCCTCCATGATCCCCGTATTGGTTAACCCCAACCCAAAAGCTTCGAGCAAATGCTTTACAAAATTCTCATATTTCAAAATTTCCCTAAGGAGAGGGACTCAGATCTCTATCACATCCTTCACATATTGCTAAAGAATTTCAATCTACAGTTCCAAAATGTATGCGTAAGATTGCAAGTTCTTACAACTATCTCCTCCTAAGAGGTCCTCCTCCATTATTACCTCTTCTCCTAAATGCAAAACTTTATTCAAAATTTGAAACTGCTTACTAAAAATGCTTAGTTTTCATTCCCATTGCGTAGAACAAGAAGCTAATGCTTTGTCTACCCATACTGCCTCCCAGTATACCCCCATGGTATCCTGCAAAAATAACCTAATCTTGCAAGCATTTACCTAAGCCCATGATTTGGCTGCAGCAGCCATGCATCTCACCTCCATTAATGCTTTTACTTCTCCCTCTGGCAGTGATGAGGTTGAAGGTAGGTTGTTAGTCCTACAAGAGTCTATAGGTTTACTAATCTCTACTAGCAACTGCTTATATTTCCCCATTTGTTCTTTAAGCTCTATGTTGGAGGTACGCTCCTTTTCCACGCGCTCCCTGACAACATTGGTGGCTAGTTCTTAAGTGTCTAACTCTCACCATTTTGTTTTCTTACCCAAGTTTACTTGGGATACTTGGTATTTGGGAGAGGCTTGACCTTTAGTCTGGAGTGGAACTGCCACATCTGTAACCACTTCACAAAAACTTATTCTTGACAAATGATGCACAATCTTTGGTTTCTTGACCTTTTGGGGCTCCTCCGTGATTACCTGCTACAATGTCACCTTAGGCAGCTCTAATTTTCTCTTTTTCTTCTCAAAAGTAGATTCAAGCCATGGTGGTATATCTTTATCTTTGTCACCTTGATGTGACACTATGTCGACAGTTACAATATGAACATCTACTTGTTCCTTTGCTTCATCCCTCTCTTCCGCATCTGTTTGTTTAAGATTTTGAGGTGAAGCAACTTGACAAGCTAGATTAGTTTGGAGAGAAATATTAACATTCAGTTGTTGTTGCTTATGCAACTCTCTCAACTTAGCACTGACCTCTTCATTGAACGTCCTCTCTTCCTCATCCGCCTCTGCTCCACCTTGCCCGATAGTTATGTCCTTAAAGAGGTCTTCTTGATCCTAGGGGGTTAAGACTAATATTTCATTTAATAGATCTTCCACCTCATCTCGTTCTTTCTCCCCTCCAAGTGACTGTTGTTCATTGGGTTGTTCCTCTTCCTAGTCTAAGTCTGATTTGACATTCTTGCTGATTACCTCCTTAGTGGCAGACCTAAATCCTTGTATCTCAGGCTACCCTATGGCAGCATCAATTGGTGGTGGTATGGGGGCATTGGTAACTGGAACTTGTGCAGAAGTTTTTGGAGGAGGTTGAGTGGGCACATCTTCATCTGTTTCTATTCCTTCTTCTTTCTCTTGACCACCTTCTCCTACATCCTACCCTATAGTTGTCCTTGGTGGAAAGACTTCAGCGAGTGGCACTGCTCCTAATCCATCTGTTATCCCTAGGTCTGCATCCTTCTTCAACAACTCAGACATCCTCATCTTTTCTTTAAGATTTCTCATTAGATCTTTGGTGCTATCTTGGGGCCCCTCTTCTTCATCGAGGTCAGTAAATGTAATCTTTCTTGAGCTCAATCTTGTTTTCTGAGCATACTCCTTATAACCCCTTGACTGGGGAACCCCTGAGGTAGACTCTTTTTTCTTTCCCTTTGAGGCACGTGGCTTGAACCTTTGACTTAGACATTGTTTGTTCCTATTGATGATTACTTGGGAGATCTTTTCTATATTCACATCCTCATTTGCAGACCACCTTATTGGGGAGAGGGGCCTTTTATCAACTTCTTGTTCTTTGTAGGCAACATCAAGCAAGTCTCCATCATGCCTTGGGTCTTTAGGGAGATTGGTTTCAATTTTAAAATCCGTTATGTGAGGCACTGCCAACCTGTTGTAATTTTTCTCTCTCACTTCAAAACTGTCTTGGAGGTTTGCCCAAAAATCCTCCAATCTAGGATTATGCCCCTCATATGTCTTAGGCATAGTTTTCTTTAGCTTCCTATAGGGATCATATAATTCCCTAGTATAATCAAATTCTTTAAGATTCAGATCTTGGAGATTTGGCTCTACCAACTTTGCCACCTGTATCTTGGAGCAAGAGAAATACCCAATAGACACTGAAAAGTCAATCCCTATTTTGTGCTTGGATGACAGGAGAGATTGGAGGCCTCGCAGCTGCCTAGCATATTCTAATAAAATAATCATGTCATTACAGTACCTTGGGAGTAGCATTGGGTTTCCAGTGAATCCACTGACCCTAATGTAGGTGGAGCATGGGTTTTGGATAAACCAACATGCCCACTCTCAGATGATAGCCATGGCTTTTGGGCTAATCCTGAATCTTGTATCTCCCGTCAGTTTAATTATTATAGGAAAAATGAAGGCATCATTGATCCTCTTAAAATGGGCCTTTGCATTGATGAGGAGAAGTTGGGAATAATATTCCCATACCTTTTTCTGACCTTCTTGTTCTCTTAGTTGACCTTCAACCTGTAGGCCTAGAAATTTGCCAGCTCTTGTGGCCACTCAGATGACATAAGATGTAAATAAAAATTTCTTGGTCTAGTGAACCTCTTTCATCTGTTTGCATATGTTGTCTGAAAGGATCTAAGGCCAGTCAAAATATTGCTTTCCTACTAAGATGGTTATCATGAATCAGAACATCCATGGGTGAAAGTGTTTACAGTTGGGTTTGCCAAAGGCCTTGCTTAACATGATGATCAGGTCTCTCTGAGGCTCCTTAAAGTCTGCTCTTAGTATCTCTGTGGCCTTTAGACCTATTTTCCTTTCTTCCTTCAACCAATATTCATTCATGTGCCTCTTGTTTGAGGTTGCATTATCATTCCATACCTTCAAGGCTTCCTCTTCAGTCTAGAGGAATATCTCATCTCTGGTTGGGATGTTGAACACAAATCCCAACATATCAGGGGACAAATCTATCACTACTTTACCCTGTACATCTGTGCACTTCCTGGTGTCAGGGTCATAAAATTGGGCAATTATCATTATAAATACGGAAGCTTGCACCAACTGTGGAAAGATGGTATCCTCTACTAGGCTTGATATCTTTATTCTCCTCTATGGGGCTTCCAACCTTGGCTTGTCCAACTGGGTTTTGATGTCCTTGATTTCGATGTGCCCGATCTCAGTATTAGTAACCCATTTAATTTGATCATCCAACTTTGAAGCATAAACCTACCCTTGGTAGTGGTACTTCATGGTTGTTAGAAGTTGATCAATATCAAGATGAGTCCATCTAATTGCTTGAATCTGCAAGAAGGAAACAAGTGTCAGTACATTATACAAAAAATGGAAAAATTCATTCACCTCAGGACTTCGGGGTTCCGGAGTTCTGAGGTGAGTAATTTTATCTTTAAAAACAAGGACTTCGGAACTTTGGGGTTCTAGGCTAGGCAAAATTTAAGAAATTTTGGAACTTTGGGGTTCCAGGCTGGGGGGTATGTAGTTCAGACTCATCTTGGGACTCTGAGGTCCCGGATCAGATACAAAGATACCCAAAAGGATTTTAAAGAAGAGCTCATAAGAATGGACCTTGGGACTCTGGGGTTCTAAGGTAGGGTGTATTACTTATTCAAAGGGGTAATCTAGACTCCAAGATCCCAGGGTTTCGGGTTCATCAAGTGTTAAGCTCAACAATAAGCTCGTAACTCTAGGGTTCCGGGGTTGGGAAAAGCAAGAAACCCAGAACTCCAGGGATCTGGGGTTTTGGGGGCGGAACTAGGGCACATGGGAAAAAGAAAAGAAAAAACAAAAACAAGAAAAACCCATGACAAAAAGGAAGATCTAAACTACAAACGATGAGGAGCGAAAGAAAAATCACCAACCTGCAAGAAGAATTGCCCAAGAACATGAAAGGAACTTGGAAGGCTGGAGGCACGAAGAAAGAGGCAAGAAAACAAGAGCTCTGGAAGGTTGAATGCACAAATGAACTTTTAAAAGTTAACTATTCATATTTATACACCCCCCCCCCCCCCCCCCCCCCCCGAACCTGTCTGTACGAGCACATTAAACAGGACCTCGGGACTTCGAGGTTCTAGAGTTCCAAGGTCGACATAAAAACCAAAGAAACAAACACCTCACCTCAAGACTCTGGGGTTCCGGGGTGAGGGAGAACAAGCAAATGAACAATCAACCTTGGGACTCTGGGGGTCCAGAGTTTCGAGGTTGATGAATAAAAACACAACCTACCTTGGGACTCTGGAGTTCCAAGGCAGACAACACAAAACACACCTTAGGACTCTGGGACTCCGGAGTTCCGAGGTAGATGAACAAAGTGGACAAGAAAAGGCACCACCTCAGGACTCCGAGGTTCTGAGGTAGGTGCACCAACAAGAAAAAAAGACGCACCTTGGGACTCTGGGGTTCTAGGGTAGGCAAAGAGAAACTAAAGAAAGAGAGACCTTGGGACTCCGGGACTCCGGGGTTCCGAGGTAGAAGGAGGAAAAAAAAAAGAAACAAAGCAGCACAAAGCAAAAAGGGGACCCATATTTTCAACACAAGGAAACTAATGGGGGTTAGGTATGTAGGGCATAACACTACCCACTTAGTGAAGTACTCAGTGGCAGTTATGATAAACTTGTGTCTGTTAGATGATGTAGGATAAATTTGGTCAATGAGGTCGAACACCCATTGTTGAAAAGGCCAATGTGTAATGAAAGGTATGAGATCCCTTGCTGGAGAGTGTATGAGATTCCCATGTAGATGACACTTCTCACAAGTTTTAGCAAATTTTATAGCATCTTTCTCCATATCTGGCTAGTAGTAGCCAGCCCTTAGTAGTTTTCGAGCTAAACTTAGACTATTTGAATGAGATCCACATATATACCTTCATGGACTTTAGATAATGCGTGTTGGGACTCTTCAGTTTCTAGACACCTAAGCAAAGTACTATCCAAACCTCGCCTAAATAGGTCATTAGAGATGATGACATATCATGAAGCATTTCAAATTAGGTTCCTTTTCTCATTACAGGTAAGATTAGCAGGGATAATTTGGTCACGCAAGTAAAAGTAAATGTGGCTATAGTGAGATGAGTCATGTCCAATAATAGGACAGACTATTTGGAACTCAAGAGAATCATAGGTAGGATAATGTAACTCTTCCACCAAGAATTCATAGTAAAAATTAGATTCTTGTAGCTATGGTATATATGCCAAGGTAGCCATAGCATCTGCTGCTCTGTTTGTTGATCTGGGAATCTGCTAAAATGATACAAAAGGTAAAGTATTCCTTGAGATCATAAACCATTCTCTTATAGGGCATCAGTTTCTCATCTCAAGTCTGATATACATCATTGATTTGGTTGATGATTAGCTGAGAATCTCCACAGATGTGTAATTCAAAAACTTTCCATTCGATAGCTAGCTTGATGCCATTTACCAAAGCTTCATATTTTGCAATGTTGTTTGTGCAAGAGAAGAGAATCATGTAAGCCTTTGATATTTAATATCTTTGAGGAGTAATAAAAAGTATTGCAGCATCAGAACCATGTTGAGTGAAAGACCCATCAAAGAACATTTTCCATGATCGTTGAGTAATGTGCACGATGGATTCATCCGGAAATTCTATGTGCAAAGGTTGATTGTCTTCAAGAGGAGCATCAACAAGTTGATCTATAATGACCTATCCTTTGATAAATTTGCACTCTACATATTCAATATCAAATTCTATAAGAACCATGATCCATTTAGCCAATCTTCTTGTAAGTGTTGCTTTGCTGAGAAGATATTTGAGCGGATCAATCTTAGCCACCAGCTTGATAGAATGTGCAAACATGTAGTGTCTTAATTTCTGTGATGCAAAGACTAATTCCAAACAAGATTTTTTTATTATAGTATAGTTCATCTCATAGGACACCAGGGTTCTACTGATATAATATATAGCTCTTTCCTTTTTATTTTCATCCTATTGTGCCAGAAGTGCCCCTAGTGATGTATCGGTAGTTGATATGTATAGAATCAATGGTTTACCTTGAATTGGTGGCATCAATATAGGTGGATTACAAAGGTATTCTTTGATTTGTTGAAGATGCTGCTCACATTCCTCATCCTAGTTGTATGTTACTCCTTTCCTTAATGCTTTTTTGAAGGGTTGAGCTTTGTCTGCTAGCTGAGATATAAAGCGTCTTATTGATTGGAGACATCCTTGTAAAATTCTCATTTGAGTGATGTTCTTGGGCGGAGGAATTTCTATTATGGCTTGGACCTTCACAGGATCAACCTTAATTTCTTTCTTTGAAATAATGTAACCAAGAAATTTCCCTGATGTCACTCCAAATGCACACTTTTTAGGATTTAGCCATAGCTTGAATCTTTCCATTCTATCCAGTATGAGGCCTAGCTCTTGGATATGTGTGGATCATTCATGGTCTTTACTAGGGTGTCATCAATATAATATTCCATGTTTTTGTGCATCATATCATGGAAGATAGTGGTTACTGCTCTTTGGTAAGTTGCTCCTGCATTCTTTAGTCCAAATGGTATGACGTTCCAATAGAAGGTTCCCTATGCACATGTGAAGGCTATGTTTTCTTGATCCTCAGGAGCTATCTTGATCTGATTATAGCCAGAGAATCCATCCATTAATGAGTACATCTCATATCCAATAGTCATGTCCACTATCATATCAATGTTGGGTAATGGAAAATCATCTTTTGGACATGCTTTGTTGAGATACTTGAAGTCTATGCAAACCCTAATAGATTTGTTTACCTTTGATACATGTACTATATTTGATATCCATTCTGCATAGTCTATAGCTTTGATGAATCCTGCTTCGAGAATCTTTTTTAGTTCAACCTTGACTATCAATGCCACATGAGGATGCATCTTATGGAGTTTTTGTGTGATTGGTTTAACTCATGGTGTAATAGAGAGATGATGCATGATGATATCAAGATCTAGGCCTGGCATATCGGAGCATGTCCATGCAAAGTTGATTTTATTTTCTGAAAAGAGGTTGCTGAAATCTTTTAGCTCTTGTGTTAATAGTGATTGACCTAAATGGATGATATGTGGTGTCTCTTGACTTCCAATATTTACTAGTTGAGTTGGTTCAATCAATATTGAAGACCTTTCTTGGAAGTGACTTGGCAGCATATCAAGTATCTCACCCTCAGGTATTCTGAAAGTGCCACAGTGTGGTTTTTGCCATCAAATCTCTTATTTTTCTTTTTTTGATTTATGCGACTGAGATACCTAATGTGTGTCTCGATCATGTTCTCACTTTGTTCATTGGTGGAAGAGTCCATTGGTTCAACTGCATTGAGATACCAGGCTAATGTGTAGTCATTGGCAAAAGTAGGTATATTCAAAGGTTGGTCATGAAGAGTATAGTCAATCAGTTCAGGATGTACCAAGGATAAAGTTTTAACAGGTTCAAGGGAATTCATAGTATTACCATCATAACTTCAGGCCGATAAGTCAAGTTCCAAAAAACTACCTTGCATAAGTGTCTCGAGACCAGGAAGAGTTACAACACGATTATTAAAGTACATATTAATATTTAGTGGACCTAACCCAACAGACCTACTCCTAGCATCATCCCCTACTTCAAACTGGACTACATATCATGGTGTGATAGTACCAAGGTCAGCAGATAGAATCTTGACATTCATGACGGAGTAGTCATAATTTGATGTTGAATAGGTATTATCATAAATAGAGCTTCTGTCAGAGTTATCAGAGTCATAAGATGAATTTTCTGACTCTTCTTCAAGTGATTGAGTAAAAGTATGTATAGCATCAATATTTACATCTTTGATGCTACAAGTTCCTTCATGATTTGGTTCATTGATCACTTGTATTTGACATACCTGTTGACAGAAACTTGATGGTTCTGTTAGTCTATGTTGTCTTTTCCATTCGTCTTCCTCTGGAATAATAACTAGTCCTAATTCTGTAGCTTCTAATTCTTCTTTTGTAGTTCCATACCTGGTTTGTTCTATCTCATTAGAGGGAGATATAGTAGGTGAATAATTTTCTTGCACACTTCCTTCTTTCAGCTATTGTTCATAGTCTTCTTGTATTTTTACTCTGATCTCCTCTATTTCCTTTTGCAACTTTAAGAGGAATTCCTCTTGTGCTTCATCTATGATATCACTAGATTCTTTGGGATTTTATGTAGTAGATGTATTTGAGAGATGATCTGCCCCATTCATACTCATTCGAGTCAATTTCTGAATCATCTATTTGTTGTCTACCTATATATACGACCATAATATTTAGTGGTGCAAACAACTCTTTAATTCCTTCGATTTCTTCTCTTATATCTTCTGGGATTTCTACTCCTTGTAGTGTTATTGCTAATACAATTGGAACTTGATTACCAGTTGTTTCTTCTCTCTTGATTGCCAATTCTTCTTTTTTATTTTCATACTCTTCTTGAGTTTGCTGAGTATTGATTTCCTATGATGTTGAAGGTAGTATCTTTTTCCTCCACTTAGGTTGATGGTGAGAAATATGTTTATGATCTGATGAATTTCTTGGATTGTATCTGAGTCTAGCTTTATCATTTGTAGACTTAGTTTGTAGCTGAATAGGTTCAACAATACCTTCTTGACGCTTGTCTAGAGGACCAGTACCTGAATATCCCATGTGTTGAATCATCTTATAGCCTGGACCATATTGTGTTAGGGAAATTTCATAATGTCCTATTTCTTTGTTTGTACTATCTTCTTTGAAAATCTATTTGAGAACAACATCCTCTTCTATTTCATCTACAAGGGAAGTAGAGGACTGTACAAAGAGACCATAATTAATGACATTTGGAGTTGGAGTTTGTGGCTTCATAACCTCTTATGGTTTTCTCGACTGTCTTGGCGATGGAGGAAGAGACATTAGTGAAAGTACAGGTTCTATTTTGTATCCATCCATGCCAGTATCTGTGATTTTTAATTTCTTTTCTAAATCTTTCATCAAAGTTTCTGAACTTTCAGCTATAGAGGTTGCTCTGTTATGAGTAACAAAATCATCAGTACTCTACGTTAACGCATTACATGTATAGCTTGTATCAGTAGGAATACTGACTTCAACTCCATCAGAAGGAAATTTCAAGCACTGATGACATGTAGATGGTACTAATTTCATTTCGTGAACCCATGGCTTGCCTAGTAAGATGTTGTATGAAAGAGGAAGGTCGAGCACCTGAAAGATAACATCTCTTTCTACAGGTCCTACCCTGATTGGTAATAGTACTTGACCTTTAGAGGTTCTTTCTTCTTCATCATAAGCTTTGATTTTTATTTTCTTTGTTGGATCAATGACATTTTTAGAAAAGCACAGTTGTGTTGAAAAATTGTAGGTACAAATATTCAACCCAGTGCCTCCATCTATCAAAACACATTTGACTTGGTGTTTATGGATCATAGCTTTGATGTGTAATGGCTGGTTATGCAGGTGATTCAGTGAGTTATCATCTTCTTTAGAGAAAGTGAGGTAATGAGGCGAATTCAGGTGACCCACCATAGATTGAAACCGATCTACATCTAAATCTTTAGGGACATTAGTAGTGAGTAAAGTTTTGTCCAGGATCTCTCTATGAGTAGAAGAGATCTTAAGCAGTTCAAAAATGGATATTTGAGCATTGGTTCTTTTCAATTATTCAATAATGCTATAACCAGGAGAGGATGATGAAGCCATTTGTTTAGATTTAGCCATGATTGTATCTGTTTGTCTGTTTGAAGAAGTTGGTAGGTTTGATGTTGTTTGAGAAGAAGTTGAGGAGCTAGCTCTTTGGAGAGTAAGCTTCTTTTGAGCACGGGTCATAGCATTTGCAGTTTGTGCTTGATTTTGTTTATCTTTGATTATGATCACATTTCAATATTCAGGTTGGGAGGATTCAATCATGTTGATCACATTGTCATTGTTAGTGTAGGTGTAATTGACTTTGGCACCTCCCTGGATTTTGAGGAATCACCTTGTTCATAAGCAGGTAAGAGATATTTAAAATATTTGTGATCAGCATTAGTCATGTGATTTCCAACAATAATTTTTCCAGCATCAATGAGGTCTTGAATCTCATGTTTGAGCTTCATGTAGTTGTTTGTTGTATGACCCTTGTTTCGATGATATTCACAGTATTCATTTTCCCTCCACCATTTAGGTTTAACTTCTAGATCATATGGCCTAGAGTTGTCTACCAATGTTATCAGGTCATTCGCTAATAAAGTCTTAAAAGTTGATTCATATGATTCTTCTAGAGGGGTAAAATCGTGTTTAGGCTTTGAAAGCCAAGGTTTCTCTTTAAACCATTCTTTTGATTTTTTTGGAGGATTTTCTGCAGTAGTTTCAGCCGCTTTAAGTGTTGTGTGCCACTAGCCAAATTAAATATTGTGGTTTTTTATTTTGCTTTAACAGTGTCTACCACTTCATCATTAACAATGTTTTTGTTGTTATCTTTGTCGTATTTCTAGTATTTGTTCTTTTCTTCAGAACTAGAACCTTGTTGTGTTTCTTTCCAAAGTGATATATCTCCTTTCTTTATAAGCACATCTTCCATTCTGAGGGCACTATCTACCATTTTGTTGAATGAAGGGTACACTTTCATTTGGATACTATATTTCAATTTAGGGATTAGGTTATTGACGAAGATATCCATCTTCTCAGAATCTGGAATAGGCCGTGAATATCTAGAGAACATCTTTCTCTAACGTTGAAGAAAAGTGAGAAAGGGCTCTCCTATTTTCTATTTGGTATTGCAAAGCTTGATCACAGTGGTTGGATGATGAATGTTATATGAGTATTGTTGTAGAAACAATTTGATTAATTCCTCAAAAGTTTTGATTCCCATAGGTGGGCTTGAAAACTATTCCATAGCTTGTCCTCCTAAACTTCTCGAGAAAAGGCGCATGAGATATGTTTGTTCATGCTGAATTCGATACATAAAGCAAAAAATTATCTGACATGGTCTTGAGGGTTTGCATTTCTATCATATTTGTCAAACTTAGGAATCTCCACTCTTGAAGGAAATGGAGGCATGTAAAAGGTTTTGTCAAATAGAAATGGGCATATTGTGTCTAGAGAGTATTGCTTTGACGATTTATCCTTATTTTTTAGTTTTGTGATTTCAGTCTGTAATGCTTGCAATTGTTTGTTTACTAGCATGAAAGGTGTCTCTTCCTCTTTTCTGATAAGGGTTTCAATATCATAATCAATAAGAAGTTTGGTGCCTTTCTTTGCTAGCTCTAGAAAATGCTCTTCCTTTTCCCTAGACATGATGATCTTCATCATCTTTTGGAAATGTTTATTGTTTAGACATTTATTTATAATAGTTTATGTAGGTTCAGAGGCTTTAGAATCACTTGATTAAGAATCACTATCAGTAGCATGGGTGTTAAGGTTGTCATAAGTATCATGTTTAGCAACTTGTCTTTCTTGTGTTGCTCCAAACATGGTTGGAGATAAGGGTTGATAAAAAATTGGTAGATTTGACTATGAAGGTTTATAAGAGATGGGTTCTTCTACAAAGAATGGATTATCATTTGATGAAAAGGATGGTCCTTTACCTTTGTTAGTTTTCTTACGAGAACTTCTAGTTTGAATAGGTATTTATGACTGATATGACCAAGAGCTAGATGTGATGCAGAAGTCAAGATCAAATTGAAGCTAGTTGTTTGTTTAATGTAGTGATTGAGAGAAGTAACTAAGATTTAGTTTGGTTTCAGGAAAGATCTATCTTGTGTAAGACGTGGTCTAAGTGACTTAAGTTTGATAAGTAGTTGATTGAAATAGCTGAGAGATGATCGACAAAATCATGCAACACAATGGTAGGGGTATGCTATCAAGATTATTTATGCTCAGAATTATGATGACCAATTTTATGCTCATTGTAGACTGATTTAGGCAAGTTTGACCATTCTGGACTGACAAAATCAGGAATTCGTACAACAGAGTTTACAGACCCAGACAATAGTTTAGTATCCCCCGGATGATAAAGATAGTTCCTCATACAAGATTCTACCTGAATTCGTATGCCAGTTTACACTTTTCAGACTCACAAGAACCTTTCCAATGACTATGCCCCATAACATAGTGACAAGTTAATACCATTTATTCCATGATTGTACATAATATCCATCCACAAGACTGGTTTGCACAACACAAAAGGACACATGTGAGCATGTCTAATGCTCGGTCAAGGTAACATATACGATCCACATCTCTATGCCCGCTCTCAGAATAAATACATGATCAACAAATATCCAACATCTCACTCAAGGGCTTGATGGTGCTAGGATACACCATAGCGGTGCTACCTTCCATACAAGTCCCTCGTGAATATCCCTTGCATTCATAATAGGAAATCATCACAAAACAAAGATAAACATAATCATCAATCACAAGTGCATTCATTGCAATGAATCTATCCTAAGACACATTCAATAGAGACATGAAAATGAAGCATACAAAACTAAATATTATGCAAACCGGATGACAATTTGAATGCTCCTTCCATGCGGCTCCATTGTTCTTCTTTCCTCTTCAAATAGTTGTGGATCTCACCTACAAGTGCACACACAATTGAAAGCAAGTAGACGGGATTCTTGGTCAAGAGTACTAGAAGCTTAGATTTGATAGCCTGATTATCAATTACTAATTACCAAATTAAGGGGTTTGATTGAAGAAATTCATCCAATTTATAGAAGAATTGGAGAGATGACAAGATTAGCATGATTCAATTCAAATGGAAATTGCAAATCAATTATGTCAATTATGACAAATTATGACAAATTATGCACTTTCTATGCAAAATTTGTTGATTGATAATTCATGACAATTTATGACAAATTTCTATGTCAAGAATTGATTGATTGTCAATTATGACAAATTATGACAAATTTCTATGTCATTTCCATGAACTTAGGAGAGAAATAGGAGGAATTTGAAATTAGGAAATTAGAAAATTAAGAAATTAGAAAATGAGGAATTTAGGAATTAAGAAATTGACGAAAATTAGAAATTAGGAATTAGGTAAATTAATTAATAATTTATCATTTATTAATTAATTCACAAAGAGGAATAATTAGCCAATTAAATGAAGATTTAATTGTAATGAGAAGACTTAGGATAAATAAGTAATTTATTAATCCTAAAGGAAGAAAATGATAAGCAAGGTTAAATGACTAAATCACGAAACCCTAGAAGGTGAATTAGCAATGTGAGGATGACAATTAGGTCTTGATTGAAGATAATTAATGTCGATCATGATTTTGATTTTGGATTGATAAATGACCAATGTGATAAATGATTTGATAAATGCGCCAATTGACGAGGAACAATGACAAATTGATCCAAATTGACATAATTGAGACAGACAATGATCGATAGCGAAATGATCGCAAAATGACAAAATTGACAAGAGGACAAGGATTGATGATAAATAGATTGCAAGATGACAAGATTAAAAATGACCACGATCGATGATAAATTGACCGCAAAATGACAAGATCGAACATGACAATGACCGATGACAAATCGATCATTAAACGACAAGATTGAAAATGATAAAGATTGATGACAAATCGATAAGAGGACAAAACCCTAATTAGGATTGACGATGTCCAAAATGATAAGATTAATAAGAGGACAAAACCCTAATTAGGATTGACGATGTCCAAAATGATAACAAATTAGCACACACATTGATGCGATAGGATGAAATCGATCAAAATCATGATTGGATAGTGTTGTCGACAAGACCAAATTCGAAAGTGAGACGAATGAAGAATGTAGAAGAATGACTCGATGCTCGCAAATGATAAAAACCAAGTGCGTGACATAGGAGAAATGGTAATGTGACGCAAAAACCTAAAATGAGGCAATGCGCAAATGTTAAAGTATGACTCCGCAAGCGTTGACCATTTTTAGGTGTCTACATTTTGCCCCTCTTTGAGACAATGCGATTTTAAGCGTTGTTTCAAAGAACAATAATGAAAATGCCCCAGACGCTGACAATGACATATGAAAATGCCCCAGACAATAACAATGATATATGCATGCCCCCTCGAGGAATTGGCCGGAAACATGCAGAAAAGAGGCCAATTGATCGATAAGAATGACTAAAAATGATAGGAGCAAACAGACTGCCAAGACTGATACCGAATGCATGAAGGACAAGCAATTTAAGATGCAAAAGACCGCGACCAACATAAGATGGAGAGGGTGCACGTCCATCTATGCACTGACAAAGATCTATAAATGAGGCAAAGAGAATGAAATTTGCTCATTTGCACTAGACAAGGAGGAGAATTTGTTGCTCTGGACAAGGACACTTGCAGATAGATGGCGAACATTCCAATAGCGGATCACTTGGGGGAACGTGTACGCACATTCAGATGACCGGAGGATGCAGGAGTAGCGGTATGTATCTCGAAAACCCATGTTTTCAATTTGATGAATTTGACTCATTTGCGGGACATTGTGGGGCCCACAGGGGATACAAAAGAGGACTTCTGCGCTTGTGTAGTCTAATTCTGCGCTTGTGTCATGTCTTCTGCGCTTGTGTAGGAAGACACAAGCGCAAGTTACCTGACACAGGCGCAGGTTCTCTGACACAGGCGCAATTGTGCACTAAAAACCCTAGTTTTGGTCAAAATGACATGCAAATGATCGGAAAAAGGGGGAATAAGGGTAGGATAGGTCAGATTAGATGAAAAAAACCCTGATTTGGACATGAAAATGAGGAAATGCAACCCGTAGGAGCAAACCCTAAAACTGACAAAATTTGCCCCAATTGTGATGCAGAGTCGACAGTATCCATTGATCACACGGGAGAACCGACCGGATTGCTTCATGTTATGACATAGACTCAGGAGCACAGAGAGAGATACCTTAGCAAGACTGGGGATATACTATGTCACATTCATGCCCGAGATTAGGGCAAACACAGGACTGCTTACCGCATTGGCAGAGCGATGGCATTTAGAGACCTCCTCATTCCATCTAGCGACCGGAGAGGCGATGGTGACACTGGAGGATGTATGGCGTATCCTCCGCATTCCGATTCATGGAGAGATGATAGAGTATGACCTAGTGATAGGGAGAGAGGCATTGTGCAAATTGTTTGAGTACGATGCAGATGATCTGGATATCATCAAGAGGGAGATTAGCTGGGAGACTATGGCATCAGAGTATGATCGACAATACGTGGTGATAGCCGTGGTGATAGCATGTCTACTGGCAGGAGACAGACGAGGACATGGATTCCCTATTGGATGGGGAAGAGTGCTAGAGTGGATGGCGACAGAGGGGACGGTGTATGCGTGGGGACCATGTGTGCTTGCTATGCTATATTTTCAGCTGCATCAGATAGCATATCAGGGAGTGCAGACATTGAGTTGTGGAGTTACACTGCTACAGGTATGGGCATTTGAGCACATAGCCATATGTCGACCGATTACAGAGAGACAGGTTGTACCACACTGACCATATGTGTATTGCTATGGTGGAGCACTGAGACAGGGTCCATTTGGATACATATTATACTGGCGACATGAGCTAGACAGACTGAGAGAGTTCATATGGAGGCCATATTGTGATTGTCCGGGATGGTCAGATGATAGTGATGAGCTACCCTATTGTAGACAAGAGAGGTACCTGATTGGGTGACCAGTGATTCGCCAGAGAGTGATTGAGATGTACCTGCCAGAGAGAGTCAGATGACAGTTTGGAGAGATGCAGGACGTACCTAGGAGGACTGCATGCTTTGCCTGATCTCATAGAGAGACGAGTCAGTGGGGGAGTATGATTCAGCCACACATAGCATATGCCGACTTTGCAGAGCTACAGCAGAGACAGTGGGATTGGAGGTCAGATGTGGCAGACGCCGGGATGACAGATGAGTATGATAGATGGTTTGCACAACGACGACCAGTGCCATTGATAGATCCGGACATTCCAGTACCGAGGCGACAGGAAGACTTCCCACTCACAGGAGAGGAGGGAGATGATGAGGACGAGGAGGATGAGGATGGGGATGAGGATGATGGAGGGGATGAGGATAGAGATGAGGATGGCGGGGATAAGGAGTAGGAGGATGAGCTAGATTCAGGCAAGCATGAGGCATTACAGGACATACCCATAGAGCCAGGGACAGCTAGGATAGAGGAGATGGAGATATTCAGGGCTACCGTAGTGAGTCAGCAGGATCACATTGAGACTTTAGAGAGAGAGCATGATCAGTTCAGAGCGGAGATAGCTAGACTCACAGTGGCTTGAGATGCAGTGATGGCTCAAGCACAGCGAGAGGGACAGAGAGTCACTGAGTTCATTGGGTCGATTAGGGATGCCAGTGCACAGGAGATGGCACAAATGCTGGTAGAGACCGGAGAGGAGAGACTGTATTGGAGGACACTATATGAGAGTGCAGTTCCTCCAGAGCGGAGAGCACCATCATATCGGGCACAATCGAGGACAGAGAGCAGGTCACGCTCTCAGAGGTCATTGAGAAGCATGGGGGTGAGTGGACCTATGAGACCACCGCAGCCAAGACCAGGAGGGACATCATCCGTGAGACATGGTAGGGATGAGGAGGACAGAGGGAGCACCCAGTGACAGAGGCACGTGCTCCTTATGATAGACAGTGGACATTATGTAGTTTGACATGTTGTAGTCAGCCTGCAGGCCATACTTAGGACAGACAGTCCAATTTTGTACTCCGATATTATTTTGACATATGATATGATATGCATCAATATGATGGGATGCAATGTGTTATGACTTATGTGATTTTCCATGTATGGATGACTTATGTACTGTTGATGTACCAACATGTATGGATGTATTTTTTGTGTTTTTGATGCATTGATAATATGAAATGGATAAAATGCTTGATATGGTGCATGATGTAATGCAAATGTACTAACCAATGAATGCAGGATGCAGCATGTATGTTTGGGGAAATCGGAGCACTAGACCGAACTGACTATCCGAATTGATGGAAGAAATGTTAGTAAGAAGAAATGAGATAGGGGAGAGTTAGAAACGAAGAAAAACTTGCTTTCAGTAATGCACTTTGTAGGTGAGAACCTTTATTTTTATGTAGAAAAATGGATGCGTAGCATCATGGCATTGAAGGCCAGAGCTGAAATGCAACCCTTTTTGCAAAAGACAGACACATCACAGACAAACGACAATCACAATCAAAAAAGAAAAAGACCATGAGCCATCCCGGTCACTCTAAATCACTTAGTGACATCATCAAGCAACATAGGAACATGATCGAAGCCAAAAATAAATCAATTAAAAAGATAAGATGCACAAATTCCAACAAATCAAACAAACATCTTGATCTTCATTGTCAAAAGTTGAAAGTGCTGATAGGACGATCATGCTGTCTGGTTTCAGGACATGCGGTACCCCGTCTAAGATAGGACACAGTCTGGTTTCGAGTATACCACACCCTGTATAAGACCCATGATAATGTGCCAAGGACGAATGATTTTGAGGTTGATTGATATGACAACTCGGATCAGTTTGAATGTCTGTTTTGAGTGAAAAAGTTCATCTGTTTATGCGTGATTTCATTAAAGCACAATGTGGGATTGCGAGTCGTTGGATGGATGCTCAGGGATCTGTCTTATTCACAAAAAGAGATCCTTTATTGACAAAATGCTTGTTTTTGGATTTTAATGTTTTTGCAATGTTTTTGTGTTCATTTTTTCAGGACTTTTTATGATTTTTAGGGATTTTCATTTTTTTCAGTTTTTAGATATTTTTTCAGGACATTATTCGATTTTTTTGAAGATTTTTTCCAGGACATTTTTAAATGTTTTTGAGATTTTTTCAGGACATTTTTAAATGTTTTTGAGATTTTTTTTAGGACATTTTAAAATTTTTTAAGGATTTTTTCAGGACATTTTTAAATGTTTTTGAGATTTTTTTCAGGATATTTTTAAATGTTTTTGAGATTTTTTTCAGGACATTTTTAAATGTTTTTGAGATTTTTTTCAGGACATTTTTAAATGTTTTTTTTTTTTAAATTTTGCCCCCAATGTCTAGCAAGGCAAGGAATATGACAGGTGAATAAATAGGCTTGCTGAAATGATGGTGGATAGAGGGAAGACAAAGGCCTTTTATCATGGAGACAATATGGATGCAATTTTCAAGAGCTATTGCATGATGGGACAAGAGACTGGATATGACAATGTAAATCAGTGACATGGCATGAGGGACATGTCAAGAGGTTTTTTTGAAACTATGTTTTGCATTTCATGTCTTTATGTCAGATCAAGATCAAGGAATGAAAAAGAGTGTATGGATAGTGATAAGATATGAATAGGATAAGCAAGACCAAGAATGGATAAGGGACATGGATTGAAGGTCAAGATAGGATACAAGATAGTGGCAGAAAGTTGCAATAAGACAGGGAATATGGATGAAAGGTTATAATAAGCAAATGGATAAATGACCAAAAGCTATGATGGACTAAAAGTTGCAAACAAGATCCTTGATGCTCATGATGATCCTCAGCCTTGTCAAGATCAAAGGTGGAAAGGGAAAATGGACATGAGGGACAATAGGATATGAAGGGTAATGACATGGTATGATAGGATAATGAAGGGCAATAGGATATGAAGAAGGAAACCTGCCCCCAAGTGTGATGTGCAAGAAGTTCATAAATTACGCATGACGCCTGTTTGCCAGGTTTTCATCACGGTACTTGCCCAAAGCGCCTGTTTGCCAGGTTTTCACCAATGGACGAATTATTTTTCTTTATTTATTTATTTTTTTGTCACTTTTTTTTTTTTTGGATTTTGACTTTTTCAATAGAAGATGGACACATGATAGGGGATGGAAGAAGGACTCAAGTGTCTTTTTTTTTTTGGATAGTAGCCTTGAAATAAATAGACCATGACCTTTGAAAGTATTCTCAAAGACGTTGGTAGGATAAGGACATGGAAAATGAGATGAAACTAAGGCAAGGATTTATGCAAAGGATTGGATCCAAGGGATGGAAGGATGGAAAATATGCATTGGATAATGGGTAGGGTATTGGAAGAATTGGGCTTGAGTGGATGGAAATGAAGGCAAGATCGAAATTGGCACACACCTTGACGAGTGGTGGATTGATGGAGGAAAAATAGATTTTGGATATGGAGATTTTGAGGAAGGAAAGGCTATGGATTTTGGGACATAAGGGCCCAAAATGGATGAAGAAGGTGATGGAGGAATAGCAATTTTGGATGCCAAGTTGGATGTTTCTTTAGGCTTTTGTGCTTCAAGGAGCCACTTAGGGATCCACATGGTTTTTGATTTTTCATGCTTTTGTGGTTCCTTAGAGTGCATTGCTTGCACAAGGGATTTAGGAACCCATATATATTTTGACTTTGCTGTATTTTGCTCAGTGGGCCTTTGTGGCCTTTTGGATATATTATTTTCTTTATAGATCATATTGTTCTTTGTTTTGACATGTCGATTATATTGGACATGTTGATCCTTGAATACATGTGGATTTTTAGACTTATGACTTTTATACTTGGCATCCAAATTGCTTGGAGAGGGAAAGGAATGCATGGATGGATAGGAATGAAGTGGACTTCTTTTGGATGGATGAAATTTACTCAAGGATGTGTGCCTTTGCTGACCTTGCATAGAGGATGAAGGGATATAAGGACCTAAGATGGATGGAAGGTGTGATGGGGAAGGGATATGTTTTGATTTTGATGGAGGGATACCAACGTCTTGAGAGTGAGTTGTGTAGACATGACCCTTAAGATCTTCTTTGATATGGAGGGATTCTTGCTTATGGAGATCTACTCCTTTGCCTTTATGAATATCTTGACTTGTAGGATACTCTTTGCTTTGAGAAGAAGACGCGAGTCCATTATGAGGTGGATATGATATGAGAGAAATAATGAGATCTTGAAGTGGATCAGATTGGACCAAAGTGGAAGAACCCATTATGCATGTCGAGGGTTCATGAACATCTTGCACTGACACGTTAGAATCATGAGTGGGATTAGGATCATGAGGAGGACTAGGATTATGTAGTGGACATGGATCAATGACAAGCTCCTCATAAGATGGAGTGGGAGGAATAATGGAATCCTCAAAAGAAATGGGATCTTGGGGTGGACACGGAGGATTAGGACATGGAGATGGAGGAATGATGGCATCTTGTGGAGGAATTGAAGGAATAATTCGATCATGACAAGGAGGAAGATCATTGGAATCCTCTTTAAAGGTGCTTTGCTCTTGACTTTCAATGGGATCATCGGAAATGATGGAAGGAATATCTTGATCTTTCTCAGGAAGTGGAATGTCAATGGGATTTGAAAGGACATTTTTTTCATGAAATGGAAGGGGATCATTTGGGATTGGATGAACTGAGATATCTTGATCTTGCTCGGGGAATGAAGTGTCAATAGGACTTTGGATAGGATGGACAAGAATAGGGGAATCATCATAAGTGTCTGGGGAAATGGGATCCTGGTCAACAATTGGATGGGATGATAAGGTTTCGGGATCTTGATCTTGATCTGTTTTAAGACACGTTTCTTCATGTTCTAAATTATCCTCTTGACATGAGGTTGGACTTTGGATATGCATGGAGGATTCTGACAAGGAATCAATGTTTTGGCATGAAGGAAATGCACTTTGAACATTCATGATGGATTCTGGCAAGGAATCAATGCTTGAACATGAGGAAGAGGGACTTCGAATGGGCTCCTCTAAAATAGGTAATGGCAATAAAGTGCATGGTGGCATTGGGTCTTGTATTTCTGAAACATGACAAGGATGTGCATCATGAATTGGATTATCTTGGAAATCACCTATGGATAGCCCTTGGGTAATTGCATCCTTGGGTGTATTGTTTGATGAGGACAACATGGAAGGTTCTTGGGAAACTTCTAAAGGTGTAGGGATAGATGCCAATGGAGAGTCAATTTGTTTGCGAGGGGATGAGGCATTGCTAGACATAAGTGTATTATTTTGATCTTCCTCACAGAACTCACTTGGTAATTTCCTTAAGAGCATTGCAATAAAGCCACCTTTCTTTCAAGGTTTTGACATGATTGGATCTGGAATTTGAACTTGTTTTTGGTTTGATGTCATGTTTTGATATTGGACTTGGTTCAATTGTTTCGACATGTTTGAAACTTGGGTTGGTGTGTGCTGCAACCTTTGTTTTTGAATGTTTGGTTGTTGTTGTTGATACTGAGTTGTCCATTGAGTTTGTTGTTGATACTTGATAGTCGGTTGGACATATTGTTGAGATTGGACCATTGGTTGTGTTGGTTGTATATGTTGAACAATTGGTTGAACCATTGGTTGTATTGGTTGAAAATCTGATTGATAGTAAACACCTTCTTGTTCTTGTTGTGGAGGCACATAATGTTGAAATTGATGTTGTCTCTTTTCTTGAAATTGTTTCATCATCTCTATTTGGGAGAGGAGAGCTGGTATGTCGGATCGTTCAATAAGAGATCTTACATCAATTGGCTCAATCTTTAGATTTCGACCTAGAAATTTTTGAAACATTTTGGACATTTGTGATATATTCTTCTGAATTTTTTCACTCTTTGTTCCAATATCTCCTCTTCTTGAGCTAGTTTCTCCTCTAGTTTTTGTATTTGGACATTTACATCATCATGATAAGTTTGATCAATATTGCCTTGTTGTTGGGTTGGATATAATTGTGATTGCCTTGGATTAAAATTTGATTGCATTGTCAGTTGATATGTCAAACTTTGTTGCATCATTGGTGCTTGGAACCTTGTTTCAATAGACATGTCACTATGCAAATGCAATATTTTTGGAATTTTTCAAGGATAATGTATGATATGAAACTAAATGCGAACTAAATGAATGAGAATGCAATCTATGGCAAAAATGCAACCTATGTTTTTGGTTGTTTTGGAGATTTTGACAAACTTAATGAATGCAAATCTAAGAGAGGACCCTTAGGAAATTGGAATGATGTCTAGACCTCAAAGGACAAAAGGACTTAAGTGACAAAAGGACAAATGACAAAGTCTCCCCTATATGCTTGGATACTAAGCTAGGTTTGACCAAATGACAATAATGACATAAAGAGAAAAGGTTTGATAAGGTCTAGACTTCTTAACAATGACTTAGGGTTTATCAAAGATTTGGATTACTCAAGTATGGCAAAACCTAGTTTTGAGACTATATGGAAAAGGGACAATTACCATGCAAGTGACCCTAATATGATATGGTAATGATCTAAGCTTAATGAAGAGACCTAGGGTATGCAAATATGAATGTATGACAATGGTATGACTTTAATGCAAGATGACACATGCAAATGGATGACTTTTATTGATATGCGAAAGGAGTATGACTTAGGTGAAACCTAACCTTGGTACTTGACAATGAACTTTGCAAAATGCAACCTAGGATGAACTTAAATGTAAGTGACATGAATGTTGAGATAAGATTTTGAACAATGTTTGACAACCATGTTTCAAGGTGCTTTTTCGAATCTTGTTGAACTTTTGTTGGATGAATATCTCTTGTGTTTAATCTTATGTTGGATCAATTTTTTTTGTTCTTGAAATGAGATACAATTCAACTTTTGACAAGCAAAGAATAAAAGATATTGCAACTTAGACTCAAGACAATCATGCTCATTCCCACATTTCTTATGGTAGGCAAGGACATTAGGTACTTGAGAGGTAGACTCATTATGGGATTCAAGGAGAATACATAGATGCTTGACCCCACGGGCTCCCCTCCACAGCACTCACTTCTCAGGGCAGCCAAGCATCAGTCCCCATGGAAATCTCCCCATGGCGAACTTAGTATCTCTTCCAAGTATCCGAACTTGTCCTTCTCAAGCAACTAGAAGGGTTTTTGGTCTCTAAAAACAAGGTGTTTAGTAAGGATTTCTGTTAAGTGTTACTCCTTGATGTCACGCAAGCATGATTGAGTAATTAAGCCCATCAAGATACCAAACAAATGTAGTTGCGCAAGCACGATTTAGACCAAGAGGCCCTACTTAGATGTTGATATGAGAAAGAGTCCAAGGGTCATCACTTCCCAAGTAACTGCAATTCCCACGTAACACTTCCTTCAAAGCTTTCGCTCATCGGGTATTTTTTTATAGTGAGTTAGAATGCCAAGGAATTCTAGCCGTACTCACTTTGGGTCGTTCCCTTCTCACGATTATCACTTGCTTGCAAAAGCAAAGTGGTCGGGAAGGCAGGCCCTCTAAATGTGACAAACAATCAAAGACACGAGCATGGTATCGAAGATCTGGATTTCTGATCACCCTAAGAAGGATGAGAGCATACTCTCCTACTCCAATGTCACACTCAACAATCAAAGCAGAAACATGTTCATTCCAACCTATTTAAAAATCACTAGGTGCCTAAAAATTAAATACAAACACAAGGTTTGATTGTTTCTCCAAGGCAACCTGCAAAAACCTAAGTTAGAAGTTTGATACGCTTATTCTTTGACTTTTGAATCTGCACAAAGCGTGTTAGTAGTTTGATTTATTGTCTTTGCCATGTGTATGCCAAGATTCTGCACAGATAATTAGTACCAAAAACCAAAACACAGAAAACAGAATGCAAAAACTAAACAAATTTCAAGTAAAATACTGCATTTTTACCTCTGTTCTGGACTTTACACAGGCGCAGAAGTCATGACACAGGCGCAGAAGCCATGACACAGGCGCAGGATTACACAGGCGCAAGTTTCTTGACACAGGCGCAGGTTACCTTACACAAGCGCAGAATGCATTTACATAGGTGCAGGTTTTTTTTTTTTTTTTTTTACACAAGCGCAGAATGCATTTACATAGGCGCAGAATGCATAACACAGGCGCAAGTTGTCTTGCACAAGCGCAGAAGTCTCTAGAAAACCCTGCACGACCCTGTTTTTGGGTTTTTTGGCCTGCAAATCAACTCAAAAGCACTCAAAAACACAATAAAGGGATTAGAAGGTTAGTGTTCACATCGGGTTCACCAATTAATGTACGTTAGGAAATAGGAAATCATCAAAGCATATATCAAAATACTAATCATTAGCTCAATCACAAAACTAAATGCAATGAATCTATCCTAAGACACATTCAATAGAGACATGAAAACGAAGCATACAAAACTAAATATTATGCAAACCGGATGACGATTTGAATGCTCCTTCCATGTGGCTCCATTGTTCTTCTTTCCTCTTCAAATAGTTGTGGATCTCACCTACAAGTGCACACACAATTGAAAGCAAGTAGACGGGATTCTTGGTCAAGAGTACTAGAAGCTTAGATTTGATAGCCTGATTATCAATTACTAATTACCAAATTAAGGGGTTTGATTGAAGAAATTCATCCAATTTATAGAAGAATTGGAGAGATGAAAAGATTAGCATGATTCAATTCAAATGGAAATTGCAAATCAATTATGTCAATTATGACAAATTATGACAAATTATGCACTTTCTATGCAAAATTTGTTGATTGATAATTCATGACAATTTATGACAAATTTCTATGTCAAGAATTGATTGATTGTCAATTATGACAAATTATGACAAATTTCTATGTCATTTCCATGAACTTAGGAGAGAAATAGGAGGAATTTGAAATTAGGAAATTAGAAAATTAAGAAATTAGAAAATGAGGAATTTAGGAATTAAGAAATTGATGAAAATTAGAAATTAGGAATTAGGTAAATTAATTAATAATTTATCATTTATTAATTAATTCACAAAGAGGAATAATTAGCCAATTAAATGAAGATTTAATTGTAATGAGAAGACTTAGGATAAATAAGTAATTTATTAATCCTAAAGGAAGAAAATGATAAGCAAGGTTAAATGACTAAATCACGAAACCCTAGAAGGTGAATTAGCAATGCGAGGATGACAATTAGGTCTTGATTGAAGATAATTAATGTCGATCATGATTTTGATTTTGGATTGATAAATGACCAATGTGATAAATGATTTGATAAATGCACCAATTGACGAGGAACAATGACAAATTGATCCAAATTGACATAATTGAGACAGACAATGATCGATAGCGAAATGATCGCAAAATGACAAAATTGACAAGAGGACAAGGATTGATGATAAATAGATTGCAAGATGAAAAGATTAAAAATGACCATGATCGATGACAAATTGATCGCAAAATGACAAGATCGAACATGACAATGACCGATGACAAATCGATCATTAAACGACAAGATTGAAAATGATAAAGATTGATGACAAATCGATAAGAGGACAAAACCCTAATTAGGATTGACGATGTCCAAAATGATAAGATTGATGATAAGATTAATAAGAGGACAAAACCCTAATTAGGATTGACGATGTCCAAAATGATAACAAATTAGCACACACATTGATGTGATAGGATGAAATCGATCAAAATCATGATTGGATAGTGTTGTCGACAAGACCAAATTCGAAAGTGAGACGAATGAAGAATGTAGAAGAATGACTCGATGCTCGCAAATGATAAAAACCAAGTGCGTGACATAGGAGAAATGGTAATGCGATGCAAAAACCTAAAATGAGGCAATGCGCAAATGTTAAAGTATGACTCCGCAAGCGTTGACCATTTTTAGGTGTCTACAACGATCCACATCTCTATGCCCGCTCTCAGAATAAATACATGATCAACAAATATCCAACATCTCACTCAAGGGCTTGATGGTGCTAGGATACACCATAGCGGTGCTACCTTCCATACAAGTCCCTCGTGAATATCCCTTGTTGTGTAAGGTGTTTAGCCTCCAAGAGATAGTCACCACTCATAGGTAGGTAGTGGATCCTAACTGTCTCACAGCCTCACATATCTCCATCCTCAAGGTTCCCTGCGTCTACTTCCTCGTATACACTCATCCAAGACCGTCTCCTACGTTCTTGGAGAGGAATTCACATTGCAACACAAGACCAGCATACGAAAACAACAAGGATAAACCGGTTTAGCCACCAAAGTACAAAAGAATAAAGATAATAATTGTCAATTCCAACAATAAGACAAGAAAATAATTTCCGGATTTGCAACATCAAATCAAGTAAAATCAAGATTGCAAGATCGTGGCTAGACTGTCAAGGTCAAAGTAAAATAAATTGCTGGCCCACAAAGAAATAAATAAATAATTAAAAGAAAATCATAATTGCACATTACATCACTATGTGACTAGTAGCTAGCCACCAACGAGGAAGGAAGGAACAATCATCTAGCTATCCTAGTAGCTCATCATGTGGTGTGGCCAAGTCACACACCCGCATGGCATGGCAGTGTGTACCTCGGCATCATCCCACATCATGTCATCAGGTGGCATGGCTCTACCCTACGCCTAGTGGTAGGCCGCATGGAAATGTCTACTACATCCCGCATCGTGTCTCAGCACGGCATGGTAATACTCCAAGCAGACAAAGCACGCAATGGACGTATCCCGCATGGCAGTGTACCCCGCGGATAAGGCACACGCCGGTCACACTCCGCATAGCGATGTTCCTCTCAGGATACTCGCCATAAGCCAAAGGTATACATGGCTAAGGTCTACCCACAAGTCTACCAACACTAGTTAGTTGGCAACTTATGTAAGAAAATAACACGCCTCTCATGAAGGCAAGGCAACAGATGCTCCAATAAAATCCATCAATATGCTCGAAACAAAGGATAGGAATTAGGCTGGCACACATGAACCTCATAAATCGGTTCATCACAAGGGGAAGTATAGAGTACACCTATGTTACAGTTCATTACAAAACCATACTTTTCCTCAAAATAGGGAAGCTAAAGTCACTTCGCGTCGACATTACTCGTACGCTGTTCATACTATTCAAGGAATGGTGACTTCTACTACTACCCCTTCACATACTGACTTATCAACAACCCGTGGGTTGGCACTCAGTAAGGAAACAAATAAGCAACATCACATAGATAGGTATGGTTTCCCATACTCATAAGTAAGCATATTCCCCATGGTTGATTACTTCACCATCCCATGGGTACACAAAACAAGTACGGGTTTTCTCACAACACACACAGAATAGCACCATTACTGGTTTAGTCACATTTACGGGGAGTAATTTTCATTATGCTAACATATACTTAAGGGAAGTTTTAATTATGCTTTACACATGATTCACTAAATAAAGTTTACTCTAGATCCACGTACTGAAATTCTCAACAAACCAAATTTACACAAAGAATTAACATCATTCTGACATCTTTCTCAATTTCCCCTAAGCATTTTCATTCACATTACTAACTATGCAATTTCTTTTTCCAAGGTGAAAAACTTTCCCCTTTCAATTGGAAGCCCAAAGCAACATACAATTTCATATGCGTTATAAGAATTCCTTCTTAAACCACTATATCCCAAATAGTATTTCAAAAACAACAATTCCTATATTTTAGACAAGAGGAGGGAGAGAGTTGGAAAATCAACTATTTCCTACGAATACACAAGAATTTTCAAGATCACACCATATGCTCAGACATAAGTCTATCATTTTAGTTGCATGGTTTTCATTTCGCTATCTTTTAGGAAGATGCCAAAGCATCCTAACATGACATTTCTAATCATTATTGTTGCACTATAATGTTCTAGTTTTCCGATCAAGAATTCAAGACAATCAAATTTTCTTTTGTAATACAAGTCTTCTTGAGAACAATCACTATTCGTAATACAATACTACATCAAATCTAACATTGGAAATTCATAATATGACAAGGAGGTAAATGAAGAGCTATCTACTAGATTTTTACACATTTAAAGCATACAATTCAACAAGTTTTTCATTTACTCTTTCTTAAACACAATGAGACAATTATCTATATCCAAAGCAAGTTAAATGGTGTCTCACTTAATAGGTCCTAAATTACACTAGTTGAATAAGCACATAAAACAATCTTTCGAGGAGCACATTAATACACTCCTGAAGCTACTACAGCATGTCCTCTTTTGGTATTCCTTTCACATCAAGCAATTATCACAAAAATCACTATGCGCATTTTAATGCACCTTACTTAAGATGGAATTTAATTATATTACTCCTACCAAGCACATGGAGAACCCTTCAATGCAAACATACCTTTTTCTATCATTAACCAAAAATTAACTCCCAAACCAATCCCTTTCACAATTTAAAACACAAAACATTATGAGGCTCACACAAGGGCTCAAGATATATCATCCTTTCTCTTGCAATAACAAAACTTAAATAAGAGATAACTACACATATCAATTCCTTTTAATTTACTAGAGAGAGAAAAGAAGAGGAGTCATAATCACTCAATGTACTACATAATAAGCATTAACATTTGCCATACTAGTCTTTCAAGTGGACAATCATTAAGATAGATCAAAACCATAAACAAGCACATACCGTACTTTTAGATTCAAGATATTAACAACCAACCCAGATGGATTAGTCAAAAGAGTAAAATAAATCGAAAATGAAGGTACATACGACTCCCTTTCAAAGTAAGAGAAATCGTAGTCCAAGACCTCAATAAGCAGACAAAACACCCACATCAATAAGGTGAAAACAAGGTGTGAACACACACGTTACACACAAGTAGGGGTTTGTTAAATCACACCCTCACATCAAGGTGGACAAGCATACAACATAAGGTAGACACACACACACACCAACTAAGGGCACAAGCGAAACTAGAGATCCCAGTGTTGCAACATGGGCTCTAATACCAAGTGTAATGCCCCGCCAGGAAACCCCTAAGGGTTTAAGTTAAAAACACTCAAATAGAGTGTAAATATTTTTTTTTTTATAATGATAATAATTACGAACGTTAATAATAAGTGTATGACTGATTGTTACAACATTAAGATATTTTGGAGTTATCTAAAACTTAGATACCACAGCGGAAGGCTAAATGAACCTAAGGAGTTTCCCAACGCGATTACATAACCTTACTCCCAACTCAACACGTGCCAATTGAACCAATAAGCCAGATAACTTAATTATGAGATAATGCATAAGGCATGATTATATATATGTTCAATGATATGACATTTTAGAATTTTAGAAAGCGTTCATTTACTTTGGGTGGTTAGGAGGCCATTGTGAGGTCATTTACTCATTGCACTTTAAATCCTAATTACATTAAGAGGCCTCCAAAAAAGGATCAAAGCGATTAATATACCGAAGTTCATTCATTTGGTTTCAAGATAACCACCCACATTTGAAATCTTTCTTAAATATTAAGGGTTTGGTTAATGAGATGAGATTCATTCATTAAGGATTGAACTTCCATTAATAGAGTGAGGTTCCATCATTTGAATTCAAGCATAACCAACTAATGAGTCATAGTTATTTTATGGGGATATAGTGCTAGTGGCCATAGAGTTCATTCATTGAAGTTTTAATAATGCTAATAGATTGAGCTCGATTCATTAAGGTGAAAATGTAATAGGAACACATGAGTTCATTCTTTAATTTAAAATATAGTTAGCAGGATGGAATTCATCATTACAGGATTAAAATATAAGTTCATAGTGACGTTCTTCCTTTAGGATTAAAATACAATTATCTTATTGCATATCACTCTTTTTAGTTAAATGAAGTTAATGTGAGAGAGATTCTTTTACTAAGATTTAATGTATAAACAACTAATTGAATCCTTCCCTTTTCAGTTCATTTTTAGCAATCATAAAGAAATCCATTTATTAGGGTTATAATTATGGTTATATATAGCTGAGTTCACCCAATTATCAAGTTAATTTGGTAGGGATTATTTGTTAAGATTGAAACGTGAAATAACTAAACAAATTCATCCAATATAGTGTAACATAATTAACATGGCGTTACTCATATACTAAGATAAAAAGGTAAATACCTATATGATGTTCATCCTCTAGATTTCAATCTAGGAAATTTTAACATTAATTCTAACTTTGTTTTCCATTCACATTCGTTCAATTTACATGCTTAATAACAAGTTAATCCAATGATATAACCCAACAAGATTCTTTCCACTATTACTACTTTTAATTAACATTAGCAAAATCCTTTTCCATAATCTTAATTACAATCTTTTATGAACCTGATTACTACCTTAGTCAAGATGAATAATTTTATGCACTTAGATTTAAATTCGTTAATTTCCCCATCATACACTTTACAAGATAACAACCATACATGATAACTTAAAGCATGCAACAAAGGAAGCTAAAACATCTCATAACACAGATATGATCTCAGAGTTCACCCCTAAAGGGCTACATCTCCGGGTTTGCTCAACTGCAAGACCCCTTTGGTATTATATCATTAGGAATACCTGATTTATAAGTCTTTTACATCTTTGCCACTTAGGCAAATACAATCAATATACAATAGACACTTCGGTCGGAATTTGCATAATGATCCCTTTTGAAGCAGATCCAACTGAACACTTCAAGGCAATTACAAGTTCTAATGACTGACGATACTCTAACTAGGGACGTAATCCGGCTATGACCAACACAAGTAACTAGATGACAGGGTCTGAAACAAATACATCAAGGTTTGCCGCCACTCTAAACAAGGCAATTACGGAACTTAAACTTACACCCCCTTTTTTTTTAAATTGATACGATATCAAGTTTTACATGCATCCTACTAGCATATCGTTGGAGTAATAACAAAATATACAAAGATAAATTTAGATTCATATTCCATAAAAACTTCTCATTAACATGTATTACCAAACGTTAACCAGAGTATAATTAATTCAAATATCTCCAAATAAGACCATATTTAATCTTTTTTCCAAAGAATACTCCCGATTTGAATTGGTCCCCAAAATTTAATGTTAACTAAAACAAATCTAATATTCCATGATTAATGATTACCCCCTTTTTTATCCACAATTCTAAATATACGCAACTATGCATTTAACGTGTATATATATATATATATATATATATTGACATTTAAAATCTAATTTCAAAAAAATAGGTCTTACTACAATATATTACAACTTCCTTTTTTTTCAAATTTTCCCATGACATTTTTTTTTCTTTCATCTTATAACTGCCAATATTATACATTATCCTTTTAACAACAACAAAAACCATATATAAAAAAAAAAATTTAAAACAAACTTTATTATCTTATTTTTTTTTTGGCAAACCCTAAACTTATGACGCAGGACCTGCGACCCACAATGTGGATGCAGGACCTGCGACCACACTGTGGACGCAGGTTCTGTGGCCACACTGTGGACGCAGGCCCTGCGGCCCACACTATGGACGCAGCCTGTGGCCCACATTGTGGTCGCAGTCCCTGCGGCCCACACTGTGGACGCAGCTTGCGGCCCACAATGTGGTCGCAGTCCCTGCGGCCCACGCTGTGGACGCAGCTTGCGGCCCACGCTGTGGACACGGGGAGAGCTGCGAACTACAGTGGTGCCGCGGGAAAGGGGGCAGGTTGAGCTTCGGCTCCCCCCCCCGAAACCCTAAATTTTACTTTTTTTTTGATATAAATTTTTTTAATACAGTCCAACTCAACTCAAGCAATTTTTTTTTTGAAAAAAAACACAAAATGAAACAACTAAAATACCATAAATCCTCCATTAACCATTTATCACAGATCCATTCATTTTCCAGATTTTACCAAAAACTTCATTATGGGAAAAATATTTCCTATCAAGTTTAAAATCACAAAATCCATTAAGAACAAAGATTTGATTCAAGAAACAACCAAGTTTAAAAGAAAACTGAAACTAAACCTCAAAGAAAACATTCATGGGTAATACCCCTTTTTTTTTTATTCAACAAATAAATAAAAGAGTAGATTTGAACCCTACCTCATAACGCATTCCGGGCAAGAAATTTGATGAAGAGCTCCACCTGCAACTCCAAGCAAATCCCCCATTTTTCCAAAAATTCCCCCATCTCCCTCTTTTTTTTTTTTCCCCCCCCCAAAAGCTCTCTCCAAAAAAAAAAACCCCCAAAAACATTTCCAAAACTAAGTTAAATGAGAAACCCTATTTTTGCCCTAATTTTCAATTTCGAATTTAGGCATTTTCTTTTTTGAAAATAAAAGAAACATGAAAGTGGAAACCATTATTTTCCACTGCTCAATAAATCTAACTTGTTTTATTCTAAATAAAATTAACATGCTTTTATTTCTTATTTAATTCTAATTTTAATCTCTCAATATCAATTTAGGCCTACATTTATATTTTGAACTGTTAACAAGGGTGAGATATTTAAATTAATTTAAATCTCAAAAATCAATCCTTTATACTATACCAATTTGCAAGTAAAAAGAATAATTTCCTTTTAAATAATAAAATTTACCCTTTCTCTTCCAACATGCGAAAATGATTAATTTATTTCTATTTCTCAAATGACTTTAAATCTTTCCTTTCTAAAACGCATAGCTCATTAAATTCGTTATTATTAAATTTAACTATTAAATTGGCTCGCTATAACATAATAAAGCGACCTTTTTAAATAAATGACTAATCTAATGCATGAGTCTTATTTATTCTAATTTCTCAACTACAAATGCGTAAATGAACACACTAATCCAAGTTAAATACCTTAAGCTTGCTACAATAATAATTAAAGCAATCTCTTTACATTAACGATTAATCGTATAAAAGAAAACCACCTATTTTAAATTTCTAAGTTACAAATGCGCACATCCACACATTAAATTGAATTGAATATTTAGGATAACAAACTCCACTTAACCCGCGCTAGGCATGCAAATCGAGGAAGCCCACCATACCACACAACACGCAACCCAACGAAAAGAAAGCCCCATGAACCACACACGATGCTCACCTGACCATGGCTAAGGCAAGACAAGAGTTTTATGACCCCCAATTCCGAATTCTGAAGGTGGAGGAGGTATACTCAACCCTGCAATTCCCAAAGGAGATGAACCTCGCCCTAGGCGGTGTTGTACCTGCAATCTCCTGCACCCATGAATTCATGCAAGCATACATATACCTATACATATTTAATGAAGGCGTTAGCTCAAGATTTATCACAAGGGTTAGGAACAATTACATTTACACAAGAATCGATGCAAAAGCACAATAATAAGTATGCACAATTATTTATATTATCTAAACTACACATTGCATCACGGTTAACCTACCATTCAAGAATGCCACATAGGAAGTCAACCAAGGTCAAATGGGTTTTACAAGTTCGACTAGGGTAGGGGCATTACAGACCAGTTGTGGACACGGACAAAGTTATCATCAATGAGTTTTTGATTTTTTTGATTTGTTTTTTCTAGTTTCAGTATTTTAGTTTCAGTTTCAGGGATGAGAATACAATAAACACGCAAGATGTATAATGACTTCAATCACATCATGCTAACCCTATGGAAGTTGGCTTAGAGAAGAAAATATTTGCTTGTTGACTTGGGTACACACCCAATAGCTAATCAAAATATGGTCGTTGAGTCTCACGCAATGGATTCTCAACACCGTATTAGCCGACTCCAAATGCTAATGGGGGCACGATATGGCAAGTGTCTTGGGAGAGTTACTCTCTCTTGCACAAAGATTATCCCCCTTTCGGAGGTGAATCAAGTAGCCTATATCTTATAGTTCTTAGTCAGGAATTTCATTCAAAATTACCCCTTGAAGTCACGCAAGCATGATTGAGACCTATAGCCCAACAAGGTACTAAAACAGTTGTAGTCACGTAAACATGATTGAGACCGCGAGACCCTACAAAATGCTTGATATGAGAGATCTCAAAGGGAAAACTCAAATAATCCCATCCTTTGAGACTTTAATCACTAGAGGCCTATTTATTATAGTGAGTTGGAATGCTCAAGTCCAGTTGTACTCACTTGGGTCATTCTCATAGGGTGATTACTTTTTCCCACTGTGACAGGCCCGCTAAAGGTACACAAATCTCAAAACTTAGAAAAAGCTTCGAGGGTCTAGATTTCTAATTGTCTGTAAAAGACAAGAGCATACTCTCCTACCTCTTAGATTTTTCTTCAAGCACAAAAGGAAGATTTGTTCATTAACTAGATAGCAATTTAAGTGCCTAAAAAAATTAACTTTAAAGAATACACGATGTTTGGTCGATTCTCTTTAGGCAACTTGCAAAACCAACGCATTAGTAGTCATGTTGTTTTTTATTCTTTAACAGGTGTATGTTTGATTGATAAATTTTTTTACAAGCATTCTGCAAGAAACTGGTTAGGTTGTGAAAATCTCAGGCAGACAGAAGAAAATTTAGGGTTAGCGTCAATATCATCAAAATTTAATTCAAGAAAAACCCTAAAAAAGTAAAAAAAATTTCAAAAAATCTTAATCTAACTCCTCCAACCTGCAAGAAACTGTTAGAAACCTACAAGAAGAAAAAGTTAGTGAAATATCAAATCTCTTGGTGGACTTACACAACTCTAATTTCAAATCTCGGTTACAAATTTTTCACTCCTAATGCTGAAATGCCCTGAAATTTGACTGTCTAAAATTTGGAGGATCCTCTAAAAAATAGATTTTTCATTATAACTCATGGAGGTTTGAAACCCCTCTCAAACATCCCGACAATATATATGGAATATAACTTAAAGTATAAGAAAGAGAGAAGAGAAGAGGAAATGTCATATATATTTACCTTCCACAAGCCTAATTTTAAGCAAACTCCTAAACAAAACTCTCTCTTTTTCATACGACAGAATAGTAACTTGTACGAGTATTCTCACCTGACCATATGAGAATTCTTACCGAACCAAATGAGTAAACCTATAAGAAAATGAAAAAATTAGTTACTGGTATGATGACTCCCAAAGAGCCAAATGACAAATTGTAGAACTCGTCCAGTATGTTGTAGAAACTCGTCTTGTATGTTGCAGAAACTCGTATGACCTTTTGCAAAGACTGTATGGAAAAAAATCTGAAAAATAAAATAAAGATCTTGCAAGCCCAAAAATGAAATTCTCGAGCCCCATGGTGGGTACCAAAAAAGTGTGTGTGAAAAGTGGATCATATCTGTATTTGGAATGCACAACACTTCAATAAGTCATTAGATGCATGGTTAGTAAATCAATCAACAATGAATAATAAACCATCACAAAGCGACCTATTGCCTTCTAGTAGATGTGAGTTTATTATTGCTCTCAGATTTTTAGATGCAATACCAGTGACTAGACAACACCTAAACAAAGGATTTAATCTATATGAGTACGAAATTGAGCTAAATGAATGCAAGATTTAAGCTAGATATGCATGATTAATCTAACATGATTTAAGCAATATTAAGCTAGATGATTTAATAAGTATGCAATAACTAATATGTAATATCTCAATGCACAAATCTCAATGAACCTAGAGAAAAAACAACATGATAACAATATATTCTCCAGGATCCTTGATTAGGAGATGAGAGCCTAAATTTACAAAAAAATTAGAAAGAAACCAATGGATAAGATCAAATGATGACGAGCGGTCAAGATTTTCCAAGAAGAAGCATAACCCAGGTGAATTGATGTGATTGGCTGCTTTTCTCAGTTTTAAAGGAAACTGAACTAAAATTAAGATAAAATAAAAAAAAACTGATTTATTCTCTATTTTATTCAATTTTGAGATTTAATTACTTTAATTGCTTTTCTTGAGATTTTTTCAATTTTTAATTTGATTTTCAAGATTATCTCCATTTGATTTCTTTTCTCAATTTTTAATTTTTTTTTTCCAATTAATTCCTTTTTTATGATTTAAAGGCAAATTGATTTATTTAATTAAATATACTAGCATATTTAATACAAATAAATAGGATAATTGTTTAAAATGATTTCCTTGAAATGATCAATTAATTAAATATTTAATTAATTAATTCAGAGTGATTAATTTGTCATGCGACATTGATGATTTAAGAAATTAATTGTGTGCTTAAGACTAATTTTAATTGCCTTTGGTTAGGACCTTGGTGATGAAATCGAGACTAGGGGGCCTATGGTTTTAGATGACCATTTTTAGGGTATTATAGGTGTTATTCAAATCCTCTAACAAGGTGATCCATTAGCTTGGATTCTAAATCCTTTACCAAGGTTACTCTTCACAGGGTATTGATTCTTATAAGGCATTATAGTCAATCCCTTAACTGGGTGATCCCTAACAGGATGAGTTCTTAACAGGACTTTTTGTAAAGCTTTAACAGGCTTGGCTCCTAACAGGGTGAACTTCAGAAGAGTTTAAAATTCTTGTGAGTCTCATCTCACCGTGATTTTTCCCATTTGGATTTCCACGTCAAAAATGTTGTATCAAGTGGTGAATGTTTTTGTGGTTATGTTTTATTATGGTTGATTTGCTTAACTACTTAATCCACTTTGATAAGTCATGATAATTGGCAATAATATGAAGTTTTACTTATATCAATAAAATTATTTGGATGTTTTTATGTTACAAGTTGATTACTATTATCTGTTGTAACATCCAACCAGTTTAGCTTGATAGTTTTTATCTTGACAGTGATATTGCATTGATAGTTCTAAGTTTACTTTGAGAGTTTGATTTTGAGATTGGTGAAGTTTTATCATTTTTTCTATCTACTGATTCACTCCCCTCTTAGTAGTTCACTAGATCCTTTTTCTCTCATCATACCATCAAACAAATGTAACGGAATCTTTCTCCATAGTTTTCCAATAGTATCCCATTTAGAGCAATCTTTAAACTAAGGTTTTGCCCCCAAAATGCCCCCCGCAAGCACCTGAATGTGCCTCTTCAAGAGCAATCAGAATCTCTATTTTGTTGAGATAGTGAAGAAGGAGACCATTATAACCTCTCCTATAAAGGATGTTAGAAAGGATAATGTATCTTGCATCTAACTTACAAATCCTAGCTCTAGCATTTTTGTGGAATTTGGAAATGTACCATAGGTAAAATATCTTGAGATATGTGAGTAACATTTGTCAACATTTATGGTATAGCAATAAGCTACATCACTAGGATTATCAACAATAGCCAAAGTAGAAATTTTATGAATAACAAATTTAAGGTCTACCATGAGGTCCTCTAAGGATATAAGGGAGGCAACACACGCCAATGCATCGGCATGTCGATTATCCTTCCGAGTGACAGGCTCCATGGTATAAGAATGGACTTTTTCTAACATGGATAAGGATAGATCTTTATATTGTTATAATTTGTCATGCTTAGCCCGGTAAATTCCTATAACTTGTCTAATGATCAATTGGGAATCACCATAGATATGTATATGCTTAGCATTAAAGGCTAAATCTCTCTAAGACCAACTATAAAAGCTTCATATGCGACAATGCTATTGTAAGAAGTTAAGATAAGGGAATAGGTTTTTTATTAGGGGGGAATATAACAACACCTACCCCCAAGCCTGTACGACACCTAGAGAAATTGAAATACAACTCCCAAGTTTCGTCACTAGTCTCAATAGGAACAACAAACTCATCAGGAAATGATTCTTGATTAGGTAATGTGAGAGATGAAGGAGCGTCAGCCAGGTGGTCAATCAATGCTTTTCCTTTGATTGCTTTTCGAGAGACAAATTTAAGGTCAAATTCAGTTAACATCATAACCCAATTTGCTAGGTGTCCTGAAAGGTCTGTCTTAGAAAAAGATGCTTCATAGGATCAAATTTAATGATAGTATGAACCTCGGCATCAAAAGGTAATGCCTCAACTTTTGGGTTGCAAAAATAAGAGCAAGACATTAACTTTCTCTCATAGTATATTGGACTTCATAATCGAGTAAAGTGCGACTTATGTAATAAACTAGGCATTCTTTGTTGTGACTATTATGTTCTGCCAATAAGGCTACAAGAGCGTGAGAAGAAGAAGTTGTGTATAGAATAAATGGTTTAGTCGGATCAGCAGGTTGCAAGATAGGAGGGTTGGCCAAATAAGACTTTAAATCCTCAAAGTCTTGGTAACAATCCTCATTCCATTGAAAGATGGTGTTTTTCTTGAGCAATTGAGTGAAAGGGATGGTCCAATCCACAAGTTGTGACACGAACCTACGAATAGCTTGTATTTTTCCTTGCAAAATTCTCAATTGTGAAATATTTTTAGGAGGTGGCATGCTAACTATAGCTTCTATCTTTTTTGTATCCACCTCAATACCACGGTGTGAGAGTATGAACCCTAACAGTTTTCCACTATCCACACTAAAAACACACTTTCGGGGGTTCAAGCACATGTTTTATTTTCAATTTTTTTCAAAGACCTGACAAAGGATCTTAACATGGCCTAGACAAAGTATGTATTTAGCTAAGATGTCATCAACGTAATCTTCTAAGATTTTATGTATGTAATCATGAAAGATAAGAGTCATAGCACGTTGGTAGGTAGCGCCTGTGTTTTTCAATCCAAAAGGCATCATGACCCAACAAAACATGCCCCAAGGGGTGGTGAAAGTAGTTTTAAATTGATCTTGAGGATTAATAAAGATTTGATTATTTATCCTGAGAAACCATCCATAAAGTACAACAAGGCATGTCCAATAGTAGAATCTACTATCATGTCAATGTTGGGAAGCAGAAAGTCATCCTTTAAGGAAGCCTTATTGAGATCTCAAAAATCAGTACACATCCTAATTTTGTTATCAAGTTTAGCCACAATGACAATATTCAAAATCCAAGGAGAGTAATCAATAGGGCAAATGAATCCTACATCCAATAATTTCTCAATTTCAGCTTTGACAAGCAAAGCTATTTTGGGATTCATTTTTTCTAATCTTCTGCTTCACAAGTCTAGCATCGGGAATTAGGACTATATTATGAGTGGCAATCTTAGGATCAATACCAGGCATGTTAGAGTATATCCAAGCAAATATTTCAGGGAACTCATTTAGTAAATTAGAATATTCCTTTTTTTCTTCGTTAGTTAGGCACTTCCCTATCTTTATAATTTTATCTTCATTGCAAGGTTCCATCTTTATGTCAATGGTGCCACTTATAAGGAGATTACTTTTTTGAGGAATATCCTTTAGTTGAGGGAACTCCTTAATCATCTCATCGTTATCTTTGGCTAATTTGGCATCTTCCTCGAAGTATGCTTTCGCATTAAAACAATAGGGAAACCCATGATTATGGTTGTAATGAGGAAGATTATCATAAGCTCCTAGAAACTCAGCTAAGAAATCATCAGTAGAAAAGACATCCAAAGAAAAGATGCTAGAATCAGAATTAAGATACTTGGGATGCTTTAATGACAAGGGTTTAGAAGAAAAGGAAATGAAATTACCACTAATAGATGGTCTCTTGGAGGCTTAGGTAGGTTTGAGGGGATTGTATTCAAGTCCAAAAGATGTCTCATGAAAATTACTTTCTATAGGAACTTTGATCCCTTGTTCTTGAGCACCACAACCATTTCCATTATAACCACTCTTATCTAAGATATGGAGACTAGGACCATACAGGTTAGCCATTTCAATAAGGGAATGAGGATGTTCATGAGTTTGAATGTTAAAATCAGTTGGAGTGGAAATAGGTGAAGGTTTAGAATTGGAAGAAACCACAAATTTGTTACTTAATGGCTTAGACAAAGTGGGTTTCTTTTTAGGTTCATCCTCGTCCTTCTTCTTTTCAACCTTAAATTCTCTCAGAGGGATTTTATATTCTCATACTAAGGTAGGGTTAAAGTCTAAAGATCCCCAATCATCATCCAAGAGTACTTTTTTGGGTGTAAAGACATCATCAAGAGGAGATTCAGATTGAGAAAAATCCTTTTCAAGACTCTCAGAATTAATAGGAGGAATAGGAGTATTGGAAGAAAAGGAAGTGCTAGAAGGAGAAGGCATGCTAGAAGGGACTTTAGAAGTAGTTGGAGAAGAAATAGTAGAGGAATACTTAGAAGCAGATGTTTGTAAACAAGCCTGGAGATTGGTATCGACAAACAAGGTATACATCTTGTTGTTATAAATGAACTTGACTTTCCTATGAAAAGTAGAAGGGATAACTTGCATGTTATGAATCCAAGGTCTTCCTAACAAGAAATTGTAGGTCAAATTATCATGCATGACATGAATAGGTGTAGATAAGGTAGTCAGTCCTACCTTAACAGGCAAGGTTATGATACCTAATGAAGACCTAGCCACATTATCAAAGCCACATATAGTAAGAGAATTAGGTTTGATGAGAGAAGTGTCCACATTAATCTTATGCAGCAAGTTAACACTACAAACATTAAGGCCAGAGCCATTATCCACTAGGTTTCATCTTATACCATTTCCATTGATAATAACAACAATCATAAGAGGATTGTATTGGTGTTGAACTTCACGAGGAGGTAACTTATCTTGGGTGAACAAAATTTGAGCTTTAGGTTTTGTCATGGAGTCAATAAAGGAAGACATATAATTGGATGTCATGGTGGGTGGGACATTCAAAGTTTTTAACGCATCTTGTAACATTCCATGATATGTTGAGGAGGTTTGAATCAAGTCCCAAAGGGAAATCTTGGCAGGAGTGGCCTTGAGTTGTTCAATGAGATCATACTCCTTACCAAGATCTTGTGAGATACAAGGTGATTGAAGATTAATGGGTTGAGGATTAGGAAGTGAAGTTGGAATAACTCAAGGAGGATTAGGTTGTCTATTGTTTTTTGTGTTATAGCTATGAGAAACCGAGTGATAACTCTCTCTAGTTATTTGTTTAGCATACTCATGAGGAGTCTTAGTGGGATATCCTCCTTTCACAATGATAATGGGTTTATTAGGAGTGAAAAAATAATCATTACCATAGCCACCTTGAATCGTAAAGAGAGGTTTGTTAAGAGGTTGTGATATTGAAGAAGTGAAAGCAACTTGAACCACAAAAAGAGGTTTGCAATGTTCATTTACATTTATCATGTTAATTAATATTTTAGATGTGTGTTCTTTGTTCAAAGGAGTTGGTAGAGACATAAAGTCATCAAGAGCACCATCCAACATAGCATGATCATATCTATTAAATGGTTGTCTTTAGATTCAAAAGGAGATAAATCCTCATAAAGGGGATTGTTATAAACCACCATGTTACTAGATTTGGAGGATGAGTTGATAGGAATTTATTCATGAGAAGAACCATTCAACTTATCTTTCTGATCACTACAAAATGGCATAATAACAAGGTTGATTAACTTTTGGCAAAATGTAGGTTTAGAAGGTTTAGGGTATAGAAACACATCAAGAGCCTCGTCTAGTTCTTCTTTACTAAACTCATAATCATCATAACCAAATGCATTATCAAAGGAATTAAAGTCTTGCAAATAAAGATCCAACATTTTTGAAATAGAGGATGCATACAAAACTTAAAACACACAATGTACTTGGTTTTTTTTTTTAATTTTTATGTTTTTGAATGAAAAGAAAGCAACAATAACTAGATCTAACTAGGAAATGCAAATTTAAAAAAGGTTGGATTCACGTCAGGTTCACCAAAATGTGGAGCATAAAAATCGAACCAAGTAACTATGACCTAATCCCACTCTCATGTACACATAGTGGAATATGAAAGAGCCTAGGGAGATATCTCACTTTGACTACTTCTTGTAAGGAAGAGAGAGTCAAGGAATATCTCTTAGGGTTTCTATTCCTTTGTTGTAATCAAGAGTACATATGCAAAGTATGATGCCTGTTACCTCATTATCTGTTTTGAACCAAATGATGTGCATTTAATTTTATTTCCCTCTTTCAGTTTTATTCGTCTTTAATCATGCCCCTTTTGTTCCTTATGTTTCGTCTTTTCTATCCTATTGAACCCACTGGTTGAACCTGTGAGTTGGTTCAAGGTTCAACCGGTCCTCTTGCGTGGGTCGCGGCTTTGTAATGTTATTAAACGAGCAAATGTGAATGTGTTAAGTCGGTCTTGAACTTGAACTTTGAACCATTTACAAATATGTTCAAGGTTCAAGGTTTAATGTCTCCCTTTATGTTTGTTAAAGGTCTTCGCTCATTCTCGGTGTTGTGTTGAGCCGCAAGTTGAGAATTCTTTGTTTTTCCTTGAATTGAACTTGAATATTTGAACTCCTTGTGAGTTGGTTCAAAGTTCAAAAGTTCATTCCAAGTTTGGCCCCGAGGACATTAATAACAGTAAAGGTGGTGTGGAAAAAGAAATATTCTCAACATCTTATAATTTAAAATTCTAAATTTGGAAAGAAATCATGAAAGCATTAATCGTTTGTGTGGAGTTGATGTGTAATTAAGAAAGTTTCAGATTCCTATCATATCATTGGTTATCTCACACATTCGAATGAATCATTATGAGGCGTGTGTAGATGTTACTCGGTTGTTTTCCATTTTCTTAACATGTGAATTCTTAAAATTGTAAAAGTTGTAGCTACTATTATTGAAGGAGCCAGAGATGCCGAAGGCAATTTCAGCTCCATTCTTTTGAGGGTTTCACAGATTTCATGATGGTCACAAGTAAATTTTAATAATTTCCCTCCATTGTATTATTAGCTCAGAAGGTCAGTCAGTGTAGGAGAAATATTTTGTTTTGGAATAGAATTTTGTCCTATTTAGGAATTATTTGATAAATGTAACAAGTGGCCACAATGAGGCCGACTCTTCTAAAACTTGGTCGTACATCATGTCTGATTAGTATACTTCCAGACTTGAGTGACACCTCTTTGGCTTAAGATGACTTGGGAGATTTCTTAGAGAGAGCTAAAAACCCCAGGATAGGTTCAATGATGGAGAGGATAGTTAGAAGTTGCCTGATAGAAGCTGTTACTTTTTTAATTGCCGCTTCTTGTCCAAATTTAGTAATAGCATGCATGAATAGATATGATGTTGATATTAGGTACATTAAAAATATTAGTGGCAAGCTATTAGTGGAGATTAATAGAGAGACAATAATGGCTACAATGGGAATCCCACATAAGGAGCCATACGAAAACTGGTCAATTGGGACCTCATGTGAATTTTTCTCTGAGAAGAAAAGCACATATAGAAGCATTATTGCAAGGAATTAGCTTCTGAAGGTTCAAAAAGGGGGATCACGGTTACCTAAGCCTCTTACTAGAGAACATTTCATCATAGAGGTTGTCACTAAAAGGATCCATGAGGGTTTGAGCAACTTTGTTGGAATGTCCAACTTTTACATGTCTTCATATTTATTCTATATATTGGAATGTACTAGAGACTAGAAAGGATTGTATAATGAGCCTTGGGTAGATGACATGAAGGTTTATGATTATTACCCTTACCTGCAACAACATAAATATGCAGAGCATTTCACTAGATAGAATGATGTTTTCGTAGGAAGGCTTTCCTTTGAATTGCAAGGAGATATTAATAAAAGAATGTCAGTCAAGGCCATGGAGTTAATTAGCATATATGGAAGCTATTTCATTCAGTTTCCTAGATTTCCTTATATCCGAGTAGGCGGTTTTGAAGGTGAGCCATTCAAATTACCTAGATATGCCTTTGATAGTTATGTGCTAATTGAAGTAAGCCGACAATTGGCTCACATTGACAAAAGGTTAGGGACAAAGGGTAAATCTGGAGTTTTTTTCCCTATTGAACTTGGTTATTATAGTTGTAAATTTGTATTTGATGCCTTGAACCTAGAATTGGAGTTCAAGAAAATGAATTTGCACCCTTACATTGCCAGGCAAAAATTTGACAGTAGGGGATACGTTGTAGAAAATTTGAATGTGGATGACCATTTCTTCCATGAATCTCAGTTAGAAGATTACTGGGAAAACTATGGTGATGAATTTGAAGTTAGGAGGAGATTATGGTCAAGGTTCACTTTAGAACAAGTTATTACCATGAGGCTGCCCATTAATGTATCAGGTGTACAAGAATAAGAAGGGGAAGATGTCTTGGATCCTGAATTCAATGAAAGGGTTCAAGGACAACCTGTTAGGTCCCGGAGACAACTGAGAGGGGGGGGTGAATCAGTTGTCAACAAATTTCAAACCAAAAATGACTTACCCAACTTAATGCTTAATACCGGTAAACTAGTTAAGTATACCGGTAGACAGTGTTAATAGTTAATTGCTATACCGGTAAAGATTAATGCATGAAACATAAACATAAAGTCATCCACAACACATAACACCAATATTTGTATGTGGAAACCCTGTAAGGGGAAAAACCATGGTGGGAAACCTTACCCATAATCAGATGATACTACTGCAGATAGTAAGTGTACATAAATGGGGTCTGCACATGCAGAAAGGCCAACAACCTAGAGCTCACTGCTCAATCACAAAATGGGAGTCACACTGACTACAGTTGGATGGTTAAATCCAATAAGAATGTACTGCACAAAATAGCATCTTCATATGCTGGATTCAGTACCAGTGTAATGCTGATATGCTTTCACAAAAACCTAGCTCCACCTTCAAATGATGTCTTCGTGTATAGCTCTACTTAATCTCGCATATACCTTCACACACTTCTTTTTCGCATTTCACATTCGATCTTACAAATAAGATCTTACATTTATACCATAACCTACGACCAATTTTAGTAGGTCGGCTCTACAAGATATTACAATAAAAACATTTTACAAACAATATAATATTTGATGCAATAACTGATTAAACATGTCGGCTTAATGTATTTACAACAATAATTAATCATCTCCATAGCGTGCCATGCTAATCTGGAAAAGATAAACCTGTCGGTGTAACCCTAGGTAACCCTGGACCTATTTGCCAGTAAAAGCAAATATGCAAATATAAATATGCCAATGATTAATTCTTCAAAACAAAGTGTCCACATGATGTCTTCAACATTACCAAGTGTCTTCCATATCATTCCAAGTGCTGGTGATCATTATATCTTGTCGGTGAACCATATACCAGTAACTATGCAATAGTTACTTGCTTGCCAGTGAATGCTACTGGATCTTCAGAGTGCTAGTGTTGCAGTAGGTGTTGACATCAATGACAAAACCATACCAAAATACCAACAATCTCCCCCTTTGGCATTGATGGCAACACAAGATGGAAAAACCATCAAAGTGCCAAAACAGAAATGCCAAATATCAACAACCAACAATCTCTCCTAAACAACGATCTCTCCCCCTGGGAGCAACATGTGTTGTCCAAAGTTTTTCAATACCAATCTCTCCTTAAAAGGATAATGTGTTTTTCCATAGATATCTCTCCCCCTTTGACATCAAATGCCAAAGTTACAATAATAAAATCAAGTTCATATACAAAATACTAATCAATTCAATATACCAACTACTCCCCCTGAGAAGTAGCTTCCTCATCAAAAGACCGGAGTAAAAGATTTCTCTGTAAATTATGTCGGTTGATGACAATCATCAATTGTCTAAGTCACTATCGATGGTGGTATGACTCCAAGCTGATCTCTGAGATATTCAAAAGTCTCCTTAGGCAAAGGTTTTGTGAAAATATCTGCAAGTTGTTCTTTAGTATTCACATAAACCAGTTTTATCTCTTTTTCTTCAACCTTTTCCCTTAGAAAATTCAATTTGATAGAAACATGTTTTGTTTTAGAATGTAATACCAGATTCTTAGATATATCAATTGTTGCAGTGTTATCACAATATATAGTAATGGGTTCCTTTCATTTTACCTTTATGTCTTTCAACATTTGCTTAAGCCATAGTACCTGTGTACAGTTAGTTGATGTTGCAACATATTCTAATTCTGCTGTTGATAAAGATGTACAACTCTGTTTCTTACTCAACCAAGAAACTAATCTTTTTCCAAGAAAGAATGCTACGCTGGTGGTGCTTTTTCTATCATCCACATCTCCTACCCAATTTGCATCTGTGTATGCACATAGATCAAAATTTTCATCTCTAGCATACCATAATCCAAGATTTGCAGTGCCTTGTAAGTACTGGAAAATCCTTTTTACTGCTGATTCATGATTTTCTCTAGGATTACTTTGAAATCTAGAAACAATACATACTGCATTCATAATATCAGGGCCGGTTTGTGTCAAATACAGTAAATCTCCTATCATAGATTTGTATCTAGTTGGATTAATAGGTATAGATTCATCCCTTTGAGATAATTTGTCATTTGTAGTCATAGGTGTGCTTACCAGTTTAGAGTTCTCCATCCCAAATTTCTTTAGCAATTCTTTCAAGTATTTGGATTGACTCAAAAATATACCTTTGTCAGTCTATGAAATCTGCAATCCTATAAAGAATTTTATTTCTCCAATCATAGACATTTCAAATTCTTGCTGCATTTTAATAGAAAATTCTTTACATAATCCATATTCTCCTCCAAAGATTATATCATCAACAAATACTTCTATAATCAAGATATCCTCATTAGTTATTTTGTAATATAAATTGTTGTCTGCATTTCCTTTAGTAAAACCAATCTTTAAAAGATACTTATCCAACCTTGCATACCAAGTTCTTGGGGCTTGTTTTAGTCCATACAGAGCTTTTCTTAACCTGCAAACCATATCATTATCATTTGTCAAAGACAATTCATCAGGTTGTTCAATGTATACTTCCTCTTCAAGATCTCCATTCAAGAATGCACATTTAATATCCATTTGATAAACTTTATAGTTCTTGTGTGCTGCAAAAGCCAAGAAGAATCTGACTGCCTCAATTCTAGCTACCAGTGCAAAGGTTTCATTGTAATCAACTCCTTCTTTCTGAGAATATCCCTTACACACTAGTCTTTCTTTATTTCTGACAACCTTACCATCTTCATTAAGTTTGTTTCTAAATACCCATTTGGTTCTAATTACATTTTTATCTTTAGGTCGGGGAACTAATGTCCAAGTATTATTTTTCTTAATTTGTTCTAATTATTCTTCCATAGCTTTAATCCAAAATTTATCTTCACATGCCTCATTAACAGATGATGGTCCAATTTGAGAAATAAGACATACCTCTTCATTTGCCAATCTTCCTCTTGTCATAACTCCTTTAAATTTATTTCCAATTATCTGATCTTCAGAATGATTCAATCTTACATACCAGGGTGTCTTAGTTTGTTGTTGTTCTTCAATTACTGTGGAATCCTCTAATGGTACTGGGGTAACTGGATCTTCATTCTGTATCGGTGGATTTAGAGTAGGTTCATTTGTCACAATTTTTGTTATCGGTTCAAAGTCTATATACCTTGAAGTTCCTCTGAATTGTTCATCAATCTTTACATTTGTACTTTCAACAATTTTCTACAATCTCTTGTTAAAACATCTATATGCCTTGCTCTTAGATGAATAACCAAGAAATATTCCTTCATCACTTCTAGGATCAAATTTGCCAATATACTCATCTCTTCTAATATAACATTTACTTCCAAAAATTCTGAAATACTTAAGAGTAGGAGTATTACCAAACCATAGTTCATGAGAGGTCTTACCGGTTTCACCTTTGATGTGAACTTTGTTGAATGTATAGACCATTGTGTTGATTGCTTCTCTCCAATACACATGTGGTAAATTTGCTTTAGATAACATACTTCTTGCTGCATCCAAGATAGTTTTGTTTTTCCTTTTAACAACTCCATTCTGCTGTGGTGTCTGAGGTGTTGATAGCTGTCTTTTGATTCCATTTACTTCACAGAATGTATTAAAGTCCTTAGATGTGAATTCTCCTCCTTGATCTGATCTTAAACATTTGATTTTCTTACCAGTTTCATTTTCAACCATTGCTTTGAACAGTTTGAACTTTCCAAGTGCTTCTAATTTTTCTCTGAGAAAAGTAACCCAACACATTCTAGAATAGTCATCAATGATTAGCATGAAATATCTATCACCTTGTAAGCTTTTAGTTCTAGTTGGACCACATAAATCAGTGTGAATCAAATCAAGAGCATTATTGGATTTTTCTAGAATACTTTTGAAACTAGCTCTAACTTGTTTTCCAAATTGACATTCCTTACAAATTGTATTCTGAGGTTTCACAATTTTAGGTAGATCTCTAACTACCTTAGAAGTACTAATCTTTACCATGCAATCAAAGTTTACATGACAGAGTCTCTTATGCCATAACCAACTTTCATCTATATGTGCAATCAAGCATGCCTTTTCATTGTTATTCAAATGAAAGATATTAACTCTAGTCTGATTACTGGTTGCAATTTCTAAACTAGTTTTGTTCATGATTTTGCATTTTCCATTCTTAAATTGTAACTGAAATCCTTTCTCAACCAATTGACCAACACTTAAAAGATTATGCTTTAATCCTTCAACATAGTAGACATTGTCAGTGTTATGCTTACCATCAAGAGATATTGTACCCTTACCTTTGATTGAACAGGCTTTGTCATCTCCAAATCTTACTAAACCTCCATTGTATTCTTGAAAGTTCAAGAATTTACCTTTGTCTCTTGTCATATGATGTGAGCATCCTGAGTCAATGATCCATTCATCCTTTACTTCAACTTTAGTTGCTAGGGCTTGTTCTACCGGTTGAACAGTAGGTGTCGGTTGATCTTCTGTTATAGAAACAAAAATCCATCCATTGTCTGTTGGATCCTCATCGAATCATCAGTCACACCTTCATCAGCAATGTAACAAGATTTGTCTTTGTTCTTCTTAAATTTGTATCTCTGATATTCAGGATTAGTCTTGTATGTTCTTCTAGCTTCTTCTCTTAGTCTAGCATGTCTATCAGGGCATCTCGAAGCCATATGACCAATCTTATTGCAGTTAAAACATTTAAAGGGTGCTTTACCTTCATATTTACTTCCAATTGGACCTTTAGGCATTTTCTTTGCAAATAGTGCTTCAAGTTCTTCATTCTCCTTCCTAGTTTCTTCAAGTTCTCTTGCATAAAAGGCTTTCCAATCTGATTTATCAAATGACGGAGTAGATGATGTTGATGCTTTAAAGGCCAAATCTATCTTTATAGTAGCAACAGGACCAAATTCCTCAATTTCAAAAGCTGAAAGTTTTCCAATCAATGTATCCCTAGTTACTGATGTATTAGGTATTGTTCTCAACTCATTTATAGTAGTAACCTTCATTTTATATGCCGGTGGCAATCCTCTTAAAATTTTTGAAACAATTTCATCCTCTCTTAAGGTTCCTCCACTACATTTAATACCCAAAACAATTTCATTTACTCTTTCCATAAAGTAGAAATCCTTTCATCTTCTTCCATTTTCAGATGTTCATACCTGACTCGGAAGCTTTCAAGTTTTGCAATTTTGACTGTGGAATCTCCTTCATTCAGTGTTTCCAAATGATCCCAAATAGCTTTAGTAGTAGACCTATCTGATAATCCCATGATTTGTTGATTTGATAATGCGCTCAAAAGTGCTTCTCTTGCTTTGCAATCATTCTCCTCGTCTTTAGCTAACGTAGTTGGACTGGGCTGACCAGCTACAACAGCAGTATAACCTTTCTTTGTAACATCCCAGATGTCTTTACCAATGCAATTCAGATGTGTCTCCATCCAGATCTTCCATATGCCATAGTTGGTTCCATCAAGTTTAGGACTGTCCTTCCTGAAATAATTAGTAGACATTGGATCTCCTCAAGTTTTTAAATTTTTGCAAAAGGAGGACTAAGCTCTGATACCAATTGTTAGGTCCCGGAGACAACTGAGAGCGGGGGGATGAATCAGTTGTCAACAAATTTCAAACCAAAAACAACTTACCCAACTTAATGCTTAATACCAGTAAACCAGTTAAGTATGTCGGTAGACAATGTTAATAGTTAATTGCTATACCGGTAAAGATTAATGCATGAAACATACACATAAAGTCATCCACAACACATAACACCAATATTTGTACGTGGAAACCCTGTAAGGGGAAAAAACACGGTGGGAAACCTTACCCACAATCAGATGATACTACTGCAGATAGTAAGTGTACATAAATGGGGTCTGCACATGTAGAAAGGCCAACAGCCTAGAGCTCACTGCTCAATCACAAAATGGGAGTCACACTGACTACAGTTGGATGGTTAAATCCAATAAGAATTTTCTACACAAAATAACATCTTCATATGCTGGATTCAGTACCAATGTAATGCTGATATGCTTTCACAAAAACCTAGCTTCACCTTCAAATGATGTCTTCCTGTATAGCTCTGCTTAATCTCGCATATACCTTCACACACTTCTTTTTTGCATTTCACATTCGATCTTACAAATAAGATCTTACATTTATACCATAACCTAAGACCAATTTTAGTAGGTTGACTCTACAAGATATTACAATAAAAACATTTTACAAACAATATAATATCCGATGCAATAACCGATTAAACATGTCAGCTTAATGTATTTACAACAATAATTAATCATCTCCATAGCATGCCATGCTGATCTGGAAAAGATAAACCTATCGGTGTAACCCTAGGTAACCCTGGACCTATTTGTTGGTAAAAGCAAATATGCAAATATACATATGCCAATGATTAATTCTTCAAAACAAAGTGTCCACACGATGTCTTCGACATTACTAGGTGTCTTCCATATCATTCCAAGTGTCGATGATCATTATATCCTGCCGGTGAACCATATACCAGTAATTGTGCAATAGTTACTTGCTTGCTGGTGAATGTTGTTGGATCTCCAAAGTGCTAGTGTTTCAGTAAGTGTTGACATCAATGACAAAACCATACCAAAATACTAACACAACCAATTCCAAAAACTGAATGGGATAGAAGAGAAGAAGAAAACATTCAAGCCGAGTCCTTCAATGTCATAAGAAGAACAAAAAAATGGCTAAGGGATCAAAAGTTTAGAAAGGAGTCAATCATGACTCCCCATGAATTAACAGTTGGTCCACATGCTAGAACTCAAATTCCTACTTCCTCCTCTAACAAGATTGTTGATATTGTCGGTGACACAAGGCCAATTATTGAAGAGATTAAACTGAGAAGATCAAAGAGGTCTCCACTGAGTTCTTCAATAGTTCAAGTTACTCACTCAAGGAGCAAAAAGAAGAACAAAGAACCAGTGGTGAATCAAATTGTTGTGGACTTGGACCCGGGTGAAGAAACTGAAGTGGCAATGGATCAACAAGTGTTGAGTAACCCTCTAGTGCAGGATGTGGATGTTGGTAAGGAACTTGAAGAAGAGCCAAATCCAATGAGCACTATGACTATTGTCAACCCCCCTAATTCTCAAACACCTCCGTCACCTAAATAAACTTCCAGTACTTCTCGATGGCTAGGAGATTCGATTGGGAAGAAACATAACATTGTTCCTATTACAATTCCCATGGAGGATATGGTAAGCAAATGCCTTGGGAAAATATCTAAACCCAAGAAGCTCAAAATGCAAGCAATGATGGAAGTTGATGAGTAAACAAGTCATTGGATAGCTGAAGTAGTTAAGCCCATCTTAGATAGAGATCCAGAAAAGGCCACTGAGGATGATTTTACTGTGGAGAAAATTAACCTGGGAGTTGCTTCAAGAGTTGTAGATGCTAAACATCTAGAATCCTCCACAAAGAGGATGATATCCAGGTCTTGGAAAGATGAGAAGGACAAAAAGGAGCTGAAACAGGTAGTCACCCAGATGGAAAGTACATCAATGTCATACATCATCCAAGCCCTTAGCCCCTGTCCCAGATGATATTGTCCTTTGACCATAAATCACCAGTAAATCAGAAACTGTTAGATCATGTCCAAAGGAGTCGCATGATAGCTAAAGTATTTGATGAGTGGCTTGATTTTATAGTACAGTAGGGTACAGACTACATTGCTAGCATGGTCAAAGTATATGACAACTCCATAACTCTGAGAAAAGAGTTAGAACTAGAAGTCGTTGCATAGGAAAAGGAAAGAACCAAATGGGTAGTGGTCTTGGAACAAATGAATGATGTGCAAAAATTTGGCATTATGAAATTCCTAATTGAGAATCCAGTAGAAAACCTAGATGACAACATGCTATATGTGTCAAAGAAGAATGTCGAATGGAGAAATTCTATCATTAATCAAGGACATGAAGAATCTACCAAATTACTTAAAGGATTAATGGAACTAATTGATACAATACAGAAGGATATAAAGTGCATCAATATACAACTCTTAAAGGAGGATGGATAGACAATTGAACCTGCAGTAGATATGGCCAAGATCTTCAAAGAAAGAATAAAGCTTGTTAAAGAGACAAAGTCTCTAACCACAGACGACTTTTCTAAAGTGGCCAGGATAGAATCGATGCTGACAGTCTGGTTTGATCACTTGGAAACACATAAAGAAAAAGTTATACAGGTGAACATGGACAAGGAGGTTTGGAAGCAATGCATCCTACACATTGGACTCTCACACTTTCAGGTTATCCTAAATTTCTCAGTAGCACATCTGGAGTGGCAAAATGTGCATGGTGTCATGACAAAGCAGGGCAAATGAGCGGTCACTTCTTCCATGATGGAGTCCTGATCGACTTACGAATGAGCTGTCATCCTATTTACAACCTTTGTTTACTTTAGTTTTATAAAGTTCAAAACAGACAGTTTCTTTTAACTCTTGGGTAGAGTTTAAAAGTTTAGGGTTATTTTCAAACAAACTATTGGCCTGGGGGCTATAAATGTAATTAAGCAAGCTTTGTTTAAGGTCCCAAAAACTTTGACTTAGAGGAATAAGCTTAATTGTCTTTGGATTTTTAGTGCAGATATTTTCTGGTACTTGAATGAAATAATATTTTGATACGATCTTCAAATCTGTGTGTTTGAAAGATTATCAATCCCTGTTGGGATGTATGCTTATGTGTGAAATATGCTATTTCATTACCAGTTCTTTCTTAGTCTGTGAATTCATTTATTTTCTTCATTTAAAAGGTATTCCATTGTTGTTTAAATGGCTTTGATCCCCCTTGTCCTTTCAGGAATGAGCGAGAATCGATCAACATTTACACTCGTTTGAGTACTTTGGGTGGAATAAGTTGTATATTGAATGAATATGTGTAGGAGTAAATTTTGTGAGCTTTACGCTTATAAATAAATATTTTGTAGCATTCTTTTGTGTTGATAAATGAATGCGAAAGCCTTTCTCGCTATCTGGTGAAAAGTGTGTTTGTTTCTGAGTTATCTGTATAAAAATTTATTGAAAATATTACGAGGAGCTGCACTCTTATGCAGAGGATGAACCTAAATTTGGTTCACCCAACTGTTGGTTCATTTTCTTTCTCATGAAAGGGTATGCATGAGTCAACATTTTTATAAATATATAAAAATTAAAGAAAAGGCCAATCTGCTAACCGATAATGCCACAATCAACTATACTAGGAGATGAGAAATGAAGCGCACATAGACTGAAAATGCAGATTAGGTCTAAACTGAAACTGAGATACAAAAAGGACTGAAAAATGGACTCAGATGTGCACCTACTACTAAAATGTGATGCAGATTGGGCAGGACTAGGGTGTTGGGCACCTTGGTCCTTGTGTTGACAAGAAGCTGAAACTCTAGATCTGGGGTCTTGAGAGCCTAAGGTGCAGATCTGGCACAAAAAGCTGCAAATCCTTACGGACCAAGGTGCCATGCCATGGTCTTGTCCTAGGGCGCCATGCCCTAGTCTCTGTGATCTGAGATCAAATTTTGGCACTGAGACTGTATTTGTGTCTTTTGTCAGTCCCGAAAATCATGTGTTCGTCAAATTCCTGTACCTGCACCTACAACTTAAAAAAGGGTGTCTAGGTGGCTCTATAGGGTTTTGCCATAGTCAAACCCCTTGTTTTTGTAGTTTACACATCCATAAATAGTCGATAATGTGTGTTCAAGAATCTTGTGTGTGTGCAAGATCCTAAATGAGAGTGATAAAGAGTCTAGAGTTCTACCCTACGCTTTGGAGAGAAAACCCTTAATGCTTGTAAATGTGAATGTAAATGATTCAAATCACAAATGAACTAAGAGATATAATTCACAAATGTAAATATGAAAATGAAGCTTATGCAAAGACGTGAAAATAACATGAAACCATACCAAACCTTAAGAGAGAGGTACAAGCCAATCAACAGTTGGTGATCTCCTATTATTCTTCTATGTCTTCAAAGCTCCTAATGGATGTTGAAAATTCTTGATGTAGACTTGATGAATGCTTGATTTGTTGTTGTATACTTCGGATAACATGCACTTTCACTTCATAAGAGGCTCCTTCAATCGCCAAATATTAGATCCTTCAAATGAGGAAAGGAAGGCTTTATGTAGGAGACCCTAACTTTATTTTGAGTCATAGGTTGACCTAGAAATAGTATTTCCCACCAATCTCTTGGATTTGAATATTAAAATACCACCAAAACATTCTTTCGACATTTGGGAGAGAAAAAGTCAAGACCAGGTAGGTAGCTACCTGGTTCGAACACACGGTCTGACCAACTTTTCGCCAAATTTTCAGGGAAGCTAGATATTGTGATTTTAGAGAAAATTCCAAGAGTATATGGGAATTTGCCACATTTAGATATGAAAAATTAGACCTTGAAGGTCAAAATAGGACACAATTAGCGTATTTGATGAAACATTTTATTGGGAGAATAAAAATAAAAGGGGCACACTTAATATAAAAGGACCCAATTTTATGATGTGTAGAGAGATGAAAGAAGACCTTAAATTAAATTAAATTAATTAATTAAATGCTTAAGGAGGAATTGAAATGCAAGATGCAAACACACTAAGGAAGATGCTAACCTAAGAGTTGAATTGTACTACCCAGTTAAGGGTGCACAATTTATGATGCTACAATTGTGAAGATTTTGATGCACAAGCAATAGAGAAGACTCTATTTTTCTGCATTTTTCTTATTATTGTGCTACTACAAGGGTTGTAAGATTCCATACAGGCAATAATTTGGCATGAGCTGTATTTGATCTGTTAGAGATATGAACTAGAAGAATGTTGGTGTTGGTTTGATTGAATTTCATCAAAATAGGAGTGTTGGAGAGCAAATTTACTAAGACTGGGTTCATAAACCCTAGGGTTGAGGGTTTTGTAAACAACCATGCAAATAAGACTATTCCATTCATATCAAACCTTGAAAATCAATGCAATGGGAGTAGATAGGGTGTTAATGATGGTAGTGGTGTTAGTAGTGCAGGGGTTGGAGTTAGGGCCTAGTTTGTCAAAGTCTAGGCCTAATATCTCTATGTATTAAGCTAGAATTGATAGATAAGAATAGGGTTTGGTGTTTGGGTGAGTTGGTGATGCAATATGGTGATGGAAACTGCATAAGGGAACCCCACATGACATGTTTGGAACCCTAAAATGAAGGTTGGGAGGTTGGGATAGAGATTCCACATACTTGCTTTGTAAAAGTGACCTGATTGGGCTTTAGGACAAAATTGCCAGTCCATTATTGAGCCTTTTGTTCCAAAGTAACCCTAGCCACAAACTGGATATGTTAGAAAATGGCCAAATGGATGCTCAAAAAGGTTTTTATTTATGTCTAAAGGTGTCCGTACAAGAAGTTATTCTCAAAAACCTCTCTAAGAGGGCTACAAGGAATTAGGCCTAATTGCAGGCAAGGTAGCATTGAATTCACAATAGGGGTTTGAGTTAGTGAATACCTACACTTGTCATGTTTCCATATGCCTAAGGAGAGCCTGGAATAGTATTTTGTAAAGGGTTTGAGGCCTTTTCCAAAGATATGAAGAGTGGGCTAGTCTTGAACAATGATGGGAGGAATTGAAGACCTTGATGAAAAGGCCATTGGTTCAAGCATCATAGTTGAAGACTTGTGCAAATTATATTGGTTGAGAATCCTCCACCTCGGCTCTGCATCACTTTTTTAAAAGGAATGAGAGTGTATGTGGAAAGAAATCTATTAATGGGGATATGTAATATTTATACCACTATCATCTACAAAGAGAACAAAAAATAAGCAAGCTTGAGTGGGATAACTAGACAAACAACATCTAAGGGTTGTATGTTAATTTGTGTGTGTGTGTGTGTGTGTGTGTGTGTGTGTGTGTGTGTGTGTGTGTGTGAGAGAGAGAGAGAGAGAGAGAGAGAGAGAGAGAGAGAGAGAGAGAGAGAGAGAGAGATGGGGGTATTGACATAAATTCATTCAATATTTTTACTCAAAATCTTGCTTCCAATTGGATCAACAAACACTTTCAAATTGATAAAATTTGACTACTTCAATAGATCATTAAAAATGATAAATAGAGAATTCAAGTTTTCCTTGGTATTACAATCACAAAAAAAAAAGTCATTACGGTTATTAGCTAACATTGATCAAGGATAGTTTTCAAGTCGATGTCATGGTTTTCATACATGTATCCCATTTATTAGCTCAATTCTATGGATTATACTTGAAAGTGCAATCTTGTTAGTTTTAAATTAACATTAATTTGATTATAAATTTTAACTTAAAAACTATTTCAGCTAATAAAAAGAAAGATATTTGATATTTTCATTGTATAAATTTCTTTGGGATTAAAATTCCTAAGTTATTTGCATATGGGTAGATGTTATATAATATAACGAAAACATTTTTTTAATATTTTAAGCATTTAGAAGTCAAAACTAATGTTTAAACATTAAAATTTAGGGGTGGATAACTATATAATGACACACATAGTATAGCCTACTTTGTAGTATTAGCTATGTTAAGTGTATAGTAATAACCTCTATACATTCAAGTTAATGGACTCGATGTTGTTTGTGTACTCAACTTAAACTTCCATGAATATATTTGTGACTACAACACCCACAATTTTATCCAAATTCTACCTCCAATAAACCCAATAATAAGAGTGAGGTATAAACCTAGTCAAACAAAATTCCTACACAAATTTATATTGTTCATAATCTAAATATAATTTATTATATGTGACATCTACATTACTCATTATGTTGTCTTTCATTTATTTAAGTGGATCTTTAAGCACTACCTATATCAAAGGGAGAGGTCATTTATTAACTAGATTTGGACATAACAAAATTATGATTATATGAAAGCTTAATAAAACATCAATTGATAATTCTTTCCACAATAACTTTTGTTTGGAAATTAGAAAATTGACAAATATTATATAAGAATTAAAATCTATCCTTTTAAGAATCAAATTGTTTCTTTCTCACTAATATCATCTTGCGAACATCTTAGATCCAAATAATGTGTAATGCGTTGAGTTTGATGTTTTGAAAGTCACTTAATATAACAATATTCTCAATTATTATTTGTAAACATTATGAACATTCAAATTATTTTAAACACAAGATCAAATATTTTCCCACAACAAAAAAAAAATTAAACTTATGTTTTAAATGTATTTGTAGATAAAAAACTTAATAAATAAAATTAAAAGATATATTAACAGTAACTGTGAAAAAAGAAATCTTGAAGTTTTTGCATGCAGAACATGCAACTATCTTGCCTCCACCATTACCTACACCAAACATTGCTAATTAACGCGTAAAAAAGAATAAAAAGAAAAGAACAATACATGACATTCAATATAAAACTCCTGCTATATCTGACATTTGCCTCATAATTCACATCACCTTTCAAACTGAAATAGACAACTTGCGCTGCCTGAAAATGAGTTTGGAATTGTACGTCAAAGTAATATTTTTTTATTATATCATTACCTACTATTTCAAAGAAGATATGCAAATCTTTGAAAAAATGTGTTCTATGTGTTGGTCAAGTGCAGATAGGTAGACGAAGAGAAAACAACAATAGTATTATATACGTGCTGGTCTTTTAAATTAAAAAAAATTGTAAATACCATTTGAAATATGACTCTAAACGAATGTAAGATAGGACATAGTGAGCAAAACCAACAAGAAAAAGACAAATATGACTTGTTCTTAACCTCGATTCCTTCCTTAATATTGCCGACTATTACTGCCTTATGTGTGCTATGACAGGGAAATCAGTTAAAAAAGATAAATAGATAAACCAAAAGAAAGTTAACATCTTGATGGAGACCAACACACCTGTTGGGTAAATATTTTGTGACCAGCATATTAATGACAAAACATAGAATTCACACAATGCTATGCTAAGAAATTAATCTCTCCCCTCATCAAGGGGAGGTTCCCTATGAAATTTCTCCTCTAATTAACAAGAAATTAAATTTGTGGGTTGGTGTTGGGCATATAACTCTTTTTTTCCAGAGTTTATGTATTCTCCCTTCACCTAGTTACAATTTCTCTACCTCTTCAAATACTTAAAGAAAAGAACTATTAATCTAACAAACTACACAAAGAGTTACTTTTAAGCAGCACAAAGTCTCCTTTACGGTAACACTAATTCACACTGATCGTTACAAATTAAACAATTAGAAACTTAGCTTAAAGCACAAAGTCTTCAAGTGTAGATTTCTAATCTATTAAACTACAAATAACCGCAACAATACAAAGCTTACTACAAGTTACTTAATTTATCAGCAAATTTCTCAAGTATGCTAAGAGCACAAAGTCTATTGGCAAGATTTGAGAGCTCTCTAACCACGCAACAATATCTTAAAGATCAAAGAAGTAAAGGTAATATGTACTCAATGGACAAAGGAACATTAACTAATATAAACAACTTTCTTGATACAACACAAAGTTTGCAATCAACAAAACTGTTTTCTTTATTTGTTTGATTGAATTTTCACCACAAAAGCCCAAAGTCTTAATTGGGATAAAAATCCAGCAGAGTTTTGCTAAACATGAAAAAGATAAAATATTTACAAAAAGGTCCTCCTTATATAGGAAACGAAGTTGAGAAAAAGGTGGGCACAGTTGACTTGATCAACCACACAGTCCCATTTTACTACATAAAGAAAACGTGCAGCTGCATGAAACTTGACAACATCTATCGGTGCAGTTGCATGAAGAAAGAGTGCCAAAAGGGGAACTTCATTCTTGATTCTCTTCTTCGTTGGATTTCTGGAAACCTTCGAACTTAGAAAGGATGGCTTTGACCTTTGCTTTGTTTGGCATCAAGGTAGAACTTGTGATGATTTGGACGCGGGACATTGCATCTTCAATCTTAACCTGTTTCTTTGTAACATCCTTCAACATGGATGGAGGACTTCAAAGCTGACCTGAATTTCTAACAACTTATCAAATGTATCAAGAGAGAAATCTTGTCTCATGCATTGGTCCATCAAGGAAAGGAATTCCTATGAGACGACTTCAGCAGTGACGAGATTTTGATCACCATCATACAAATAGCAAGGGAGATCACCAACTTAAGCAAAAATAAGGTCAACCTCATCATCACCTTCTTTCTTTTCCTGGTCCAGCTCTACAATCATTAAGTTTATTGTCTCTTATTTATGAGACAATAATGACAAGATCTGAATGCACTTCTCCCTTGTGGGAATTACCTTGTTCTCAACTAGGACATCTATCCCGAAATCCTTCATTTTACTCCACAAGGTAGTGCTTTTCATAACTTCCTCAATTTCTTGTGATAAAGAGGTTTTGAGTCCTTGCATCCGACTCTGGATCACTTCATAATCAGACAATAGTTGTACTGTTGAGCTCAGAAGGTGAGAACCTTCTGACCTTATCCGCGAGATCCATTTGTCCATGTCCCGACCTTTAGCTCCTACATGTTCAATCGTTTTAAGAGCTTCGGTGTCTATTGATGATTCTATAGGTTCAACCTCTTGAGAAGATTGTGTTACCTTTAAAAGGATGTTGGTCAGCTGTTCACACTTCTGTTTCAAGATATTTTTTTCATCCCTCTCCTGATCCAATCTTCTCAACAAAGCATTAAGGGTTGTTTGAGAATCTGATTTCACACTTCCATGTGTTTCCACCCCAAGCTCTACAACCTACATAATATAATCTTCTTCTTGTATGTTGCCTTTGTCCTTATCTGAGGATGGCACCATAACTTCAGCGTATTTCCTCTTAGGGGTTGGGTCTACTATCACCCGAGATACTGTCTTTGGCTTTTTCGTTCCCTTAGGCTTTAGAGGAACTAAAAGTTCAAAGTCAAATTCATCAGGAGATATTACCTATTTTTTCCTCTTAGGGGCCACTACTTCCATCCAAGGGGGAATCACTAGATTGGATGATGGAATAGTAGCTCCTTGCTGACTTGGTGTCGAAGATTCAGGGGCAAGTTGACTAGAACTTGGAGCAACCGAGGGTGTTACTGATGGTGCTGATATTGAAACATCTAGTGGAACATTTGTTGCTGCTACCTCTTCAGTTACTGGTGGGAGAGTTGAGAGCACTGTGAGTGCAACTTCCGTATTCACCAATGGAGGAATCGTCGTGGTGGTAGTAGTAGTGACGAGTAGATCTATTGAAACTTGTTCTGTAAGTGCATCTTGTAAGGTCCCATTGAAATCCATTATGGTGGATTCAAAAGTAGATGAAGAAATATCATCTAAATTAGAGAAGTTGGTTATTGTAAAAAACTGACCAACGGTCTCTGATTGCGTCATACCCATACTTACATCTCCGTCTTCTTGAAAATCTTCATCTTCTTGATTAGAGTCAGACTCAAAGTTAATAGAATGGATGATTAACTGTGAAGTAATTGGGGCATCAACTTCATATGGATGTGATACTTCCTCTGCTTGTAATTCCTCTTGCTGAGGAATTTCACCTTCTTCGACCTCTTTGCCCTTTCTAGCTTCACTGGCAGGCGGTTGTTTTGGATCCTTTGCCGCTGCTTCCTATGACGCTGATGATGATTCGCCCTTCTTTGACCCTTTAACTGTAAATTTTATTCTGGGCCCTTTACCCTTTAATTGTACTGCAGGGGCTGAGGATAATGCTTGTGAGTTTTCCCTGTTCTCGGTTCTTGTTTCAGCTATCGTTGTCTTGCCCAATGGTCCATCACTATTGTCATCATCTCCTGAACTAGTGGGAAGCTGTTTCATCATGTGTTTCTTTTTTAGCAACCAAGCATTGGTGTTTGCTAAGATGGGAGAGATCCTCTGCGTAATGGACTTGCTTTCCTTCTTTGACCATCGCACAAGTGGAAGTGGGGAATCAGCAATCTTCTTCTCATAATAAACAGGGTCCACTATGTCATCTGTGTCTTCCATAGTCATTGGGATTTGAGCTAAGTCCATATTTTCAATTTGTTCTAGAGTAAGGCAATTGAAATCCATCCTTCTTATATCCTCCTCATTCTGACAATCCACCCAAACATCCTCAAACCTATAAACATGAGTGTAAGTCCTTTTGAGCTTGCTCTTTATACCCTGAAAATCAAAATTAGTTCGAGCCTTGAATCTTCTCATGGTGTTCCACTGCATTTCCTCCTCCATATTTTTGGCTTTAGGGTTGGTTAGCACTGAATACCTACCAATTGACTCTGGGAATTTCAGCCCAGTCTTATGTGCTTGTGATTGTTTCTCATGCACATTAATCAACTGTCTACACAGCTTGATAAGGATGATTTTATCTGAAGGGAACCTTGGAAGAATGAAGGGCTCGCCTGAGAAGCATACAATTCAGATATGGTGAATGTGGGAAATTGTAGAAACACACACCCAAAATGAGACACCCTACTATAAGCAGCCTCTGATATTCTTCTCTTCTGTAGGCCTTTATCAAAAATGCACTTCCATACAACAAAGAAGGCATCATTAATCCTCCTGTTATGATTACCTTGATTTTTGATAGTTAGCTGATCATAGTACTCCCAAACGGGCACCACTCTTCTGTCACCCTTGGTAGACAAGCCTGGATATTGCCTCATTGAAGCAACTGCGTAAACCAAGTACGAGGTCATATAAAATCTCAGTGTTACCTTGACCTCTTTCAATTGGGCACAAAGCGCATCATTGATTTGTTCTCCCCAATCAATTCTTGCAGCTCCCTTTCTAATTATATTTTCTGTAGTATGTCATCTAGCTTTGGAAATAATGAGAGTCTTTTAATCCTCTCACTCTGGATAACATGGTGACCATGTCATTATATTCCTCATTAAAATCACTCCTGTGGAAAGACTTAGGCCATCGTGAGGTGAGGGAAGTTCTAGCAGTAGAGAGATAAACATTATTAATCACTTTTTTGCATTTATCCTCATGTTTCTCGTAGTACTCTTGAGCACTCTCTTGAGAAATATTAGCTACTTCTTCAACTGATGAACCTTTAAAGACACTATTGAAGAATACACTGTCTAGAGTCATGATGACATTCTGATCATCATCTTTTACTTGCCTTGTGCTTGGATCAAATTGATCAGCCACTGCTAGTACAAATTTAGGATCGTGAGCCACAACTGGAAAAGATGCATACTTATGCAGCTTAGATTTGATTAAACTAGTTAGTCATGCAGGAGCATTTTGAACCTGGTCAACAAATTCTTGCATGTTAACATGCCCAATTTCGGTGTCCCTGATATCCTTAATGTTTTAGTCCACTGAACTCTCAGGGTACATATTCAAGTACCTGTCGTACTTGTATTTCATCTTTTTTGATGATGCTTTACTTGGAGACGGTTGTCTTGAGGAAGACTCAGGCTTGTTATGAGAGAGCTTTGACATTCGTGCACAAGGACTGCATTCAACACTGATGATTATCTATTCATCATAATCAAAATATTTTTTTCTCAAACGGATCAAAAAATGGGACTCAAAACAGGCTAAGGAGTAAAAACTGCCAAAAACAACAGGTTGGAGAAAAAAGTCCGATCTGCTTCTTTACAAACAAAAAAATTTGCACATCGGAGTTTAAAATCCGATGTGCAATTTCAGGGCATATTAACAGCATATCGGACTTAAAACTCCGATGTGCATATTTGGAAAAACAACCTGCACACCGGACTTTAAAGTCCGATGTGCATACTCGAGGGAAATCATTAGCACATCGGACTTTAAAGTCCAATGTGCTAGGAAAAACTCAAAATAAGCACATCGGACTTTAAAGTCCGATGTGCAATCTAAAAAACAAAGGCATGTCAAACTTTAAAGTCCAACGTGCTTTTAATAGGGAAGGACAACTGGTTGACATGTTGGGTTTAAAACCCGACATGTCAACCAATACCCCTCCGCATATCAGATTTTAAACTTTGATATGCAAAGGTTAATAAGCTGCATATCAGACTTTAAAATCCGATATGCGGGGAGACAAATCTTCAGTTGCACACCGAACTTTAAAGTCCGGTATGTAGCCTTAGATAGGGAGATCTAGAGGACAATCGGGTTTTGAAGTCCGATTGTTCTCTAGAACAAAGGAGGCAATCGGACTTCAAAATCTAATTGTCCTCTGGATAGAGATCCGAAAACAACAAATAAAAACAAAATGAAAAGGAAAAAAAATGAAAACATGCAAACAAGAAAAAATAAAAACCCGAAAACAAAAACCCTACCTCTTCCGCTATGATGATTGAAAAATCCGAATATGGAGCGATTCGATCAAGCCACAGAGAATAAAATCCAAGTCACGATGGGAGAAAATGGAGGAGGGGGCACGCGAAACAAACACAATGAAAAAAAAACACAAAAAATTAACTTATAAAATGTTTTAACTAACCCTAAAAATCAATTAATGCACCATTAATTACAACCTGCAGTTGCATGTCGGGCTTTAAAGTCTGACATGCAAGCTAAGAACACTTGCACGTCAGACTTTAAAGTCTGACATTCAAGTGAGGTCAAACCCCTTGCAGTTAGGGTTTTAAAGTCCGAACTGCAGGCTAAAACAAACTGCAGTTCGGACTTTAAAACCCGAACTGCAATCTAAAACCACATGCAGTTCGGACTTTAAAGTCCGAACTGCATGCAAAGACCTCCTGCAGTTCGGACTTTAAAGTCCAAACTACAGGCAAAGAAGCTTGCAAATACACACTAGACTTTAAAGTCCGAAATGTATTTGGCCAAGAGAATCCTGTAGTTAGGACTTAAAGTTCGTACTGCAGGGAAAACTACAATCTTAAGAAACAAGGAAAACAATCAAAACGAAGAGCAAAGAATGAAACGAACTAACCGACCAAGTCGATTAAGCTCTCCCAGAGACCATAAGGTACAAAACGGACTAGTTTCGTAGGGTTGCCTCATGATTTTGGCATTGCTGAAATCAAGGACAACAACTGGCTCTGACTGGGGAACAAGTTGTACCACCTGAAGCTTGTAGAATCTAGAACTCTTAGTGCCTGTATCCATTGGGCTATAGAGTCAGGCGACGAAAAGACTGAAAAGAAAAAACTATACATATTTTACAAAAAGGTACAACTTCCTTTACATCGCTTATTGAGTAAAGAGCTTCAAATGTTCTCTGCTATGAGGTAGCGAGAATGGGGTACCATCTGCATATGCAAGTAAGTAGCTATGCTCACCACATACTTCATGAATATTAAAGGGACCTCTCCATAAAGAATCAAAATTTTCGTGCAATCCTTTTGGTTCCCTCCTCTTGTCCCATAACAAGACTTGATCACCAACTACAAAGTCATGGGAAGTTCTTTTCCTATCAAACAACACCTTCACTTGATTTTGGTGTGCAACAATCCTATCTACCACTTCAGCCCTTATTTCTTCTAGCTGAGAAAGAAACATGATTCTCTTATCCAATGAATCTTGATACGTGTTGCCTTCAATGGCCTTGGCGAGCTTTAGTGCTGGAAGTTCCACAGTGATCAAAATCTCGGCATTCAACCCATACAAAAGTTGAAAAGGTGACATACTGATTTCTCTTTTTGGAGTTATACGATCCACCCATAGCGCATCATAAAGAGCTTTATGCCAAAACTGTTGTTTCTCATCAACAAGTTTCCTCATAATAGTGACCAAATTCTTGTTGCTTGACTCAGCCTGACCATTTCCTTGTGGATAATAGTTAGATGTGTGTGAAAGAGTAATACTATAATCAAAGCAAAAGTCAGTTATCTCATAAGATGAAAAACATGAAGCATTATCAACTACAATCTTATGGGGAACACCAAACCTTGAGACGATGTTTTCCTTTAGAAACTAACAAATCACCGTTGAGGTAGATTGCTTAGTTGGAATTGCTTCCACCCAATTGGTGAAGTAATCCGTTGCTATGAGGATGTATATGTGACCTGTGCTTGATGTTGGATTGGCAGGTCTAATGAAGTCCAACCCCCACTGTTTGAAAGGATTTTCAATTATTACTGGCTTTAGTGGGAGAGCAACTAATTTAGGCTTGCCAACAAACTGCTAACATTGCTCACACTTGCAAACCCAACTGTATGTATCTTTAAACAATGTTGGCCAGTAATACCTAGCACACAAGATTTTATGTGCAATAACAGGGGCAGAAAAATGTCCTCCACAAGCAAGATCATGAAAAGCTTGAAGTAATCTTACTTGTTGTTTATCCACGCAGCGCAGAAAACTACCGTCCAGACCCTTTTTGTACAAACCATTATCCCATAGGACAAAATTCACTGCTTTGAGCTTTAAGGTTCACTTTTCTTTCCTTGACAAGTGTGCAGGACAATCTCCATATGTCAAGAGATATGCCAAGTTGGAATACCACTCATCGATAGTGCTAACAAATAGAACATAAGGAAGATCTTGATTAATACTTTCTTTTTCAACTACCACTTCATCTATTGATTTGTTGTCAGCTATCAACTGACATAGACCTTTTCCACAAACCAACTTAGTGGCCTTGATTTCCATATCATATTCTTGAATCTTGGCAACCTAGTTGCCCCTTTTGGTCCCAAACTCTTATTGAGTCAGAATTGACTTGACAACAACATCAGGAACAAGAACAATGACATGCGAATTCAAAATATAAAACCTAAAATGTTTATCCACTTTCACCACGGAAAAGCATGATTCTCCATTTCTGAGTATTTCAACTCATGAGCCTTCAATGGATAACTCATGAATGCAATAGGTGATTCCATGCCTTCCGTATTTCTTTGCATTAGTATAGTCGAACAAGTATGATCCGATGCATAACTATACATAATGAATTCTTTAGTATAATCTGGGCATACTAAGACTAGAGCATTTGCCATGGCTTCCTTGATCCAATGGAAAGCTTGCTTCCCTTCGAGAGTCCATTTAAAAAGATAATTACCTTTCCTCATATTGACTATATGACGAGTTTGTTCAGCGAAGTTTGGAATGAATCTTCGCAGGAAATTAACTTTTTCGAAGAAAGAATGAACGACAGTCTTGCTTGTTGGCAAGGAAAGGTCGCAGATAGCTTTTACCCTTTCTGCATCAATTTTTATACCTTCCTTCGAAAAAATATGCCCAAGCAATTTACCTTCAGTGACCCCAAAAATAGATTTCTTGGGATCGAGGGAAATTCCATGCCGACGACATTTTTCTAAGACTTGTTGCAAGTGAGAAAAATGATCTTGACGTTCCTTAGAATAAACTGTCAAATCATCCAAATAGACCACAATGAACTTACCAAGAAAACTTCAGAATGCCAAGTCCATTGCATGTTGGAAAGTTTCTCCCGCATTTATTAATCCAAAAGGCATCCTACAGTATGTGAAGGTACCCCAAGGTGTAGTGAAAGCGATCTTATGTTGATCTTTCTCCAACACTTCTACCTGATTATAACCTGGAAACCCATCCAACATGGACATCATTTCTGCTCCAGTAACAGCTTGTAGGACATGGTCCATGATAGGTAAAGGATAATTATCCTTCAAGGATGCTTGATTCAAGTTTCGGAAATCTACACACATCCAAATTTCGCCATTCTTCTTACGTACAGGTACAATATTGGCTATCCAAGAAGAATGGTGGATGGGGAAGATTATCCTTGCTTTCAACATCTTTTGTACTTTAGCAAAGATAGTGTCGGAGATTTTTGGGTTATATTGCCTTTGCTTCTATTGGAAAGGCATAATACCTGGTTTCAATGGAATATCATGGCGAAGCTCTTCAGGATGAAAAGACTTTAGATCTTCATAGGAGTATGCTAAGACATCAACATATTGCTGCAATAATGCAACAAATTTCTGCCTTTCTCCTTGTGAACAACACTTTCCAATGTTGATTGTTTTTGGATTGTCTTTAGTCCCAATGTTTATTTGTTCATATTCCATTGACCTTGTGGTTGACCTTTGTTTCTTCTTAACATAGCGGTCATGCTTGTCAGAAATCTTTTTCTAGTGAAACTAGACCCTTGGGGATCTTGTTTCCTTTTAATTGCAAAAACTTCTCTCATGTTTCTGTGTCAACACTTTCAATTGTATCCTTTGAAGGGCAGTGACTACTTTCAAAGTACAAATCATCAAAATTATCAGAAGTCTGCAAGAAATTTAATACATTATGATCATCATTAAACACCTACCAATGATCAGAGTTGTCAAGAATGCTTGGCCGAAAAACTAACTCAACAACATAAGTTGATCCTAAAAAATCTTTGTGAGGAACCAAATATGTTGCTGATACTGCTAATGAGTCAACCCTATCATTGAATTCATGGGAAACCACATATATATCAAAATCACAAATGTTTCTATTAGATTCCAGACAAGGTTGCGGTAATGCCGCAACCTTTCACTCCTTGTTTGATATATGTTCCTAATCTGACAAACTATTAACTCGACATCTCCTTGAGCATGCAAGTTATTGATTCCCTTCTGCTGAGCAACATTCATTCCCAGAAGGAGAGACTCATACTCAATAGTGTTGTTTGTGTTATCGAATTGCAATTTGAAGGAGAAAGGGAAAAGATTGCCCTTGGGAGAAATCAAAACAATACCAGCTCCCGATCCAGTGGAAGAATAGCTGCCATCAAACTCCAGTGTCCAAACATCATCTGGACTACCAATGCTGATGGTATCAAAATTGATAATTTCTTGTTGTGAAGTTGAAGATCCTTCTGATTCAATAACACTACTTTCACAATCAACTGGGAAATAATTGAGTGAAGTATCAACTTCACTCTCAGGAGTCATCTCTAGACCATCATCAGCATGCATGAAATAATTACCCATGCCTGATGATTCGAAAAGAATCTGGGCCCGCTGATCATCAAACTTGACAATGGTATATTTTGATTCTTTTTCTGGAAGTAACCTTTGGACAACTCCTTTAATTGGGATACAAGCCTCAGTCATATCCATGTTTAACTCACCCCCAACATCTCTACAAAAATTTCTTCCCAACAACGACCAGTACTATCATCTTAATTTTCTTTTCTGGGAATGAAGCAAAGGCAAACTGTGCTTCTTTGATTTGACCAATCAAAGGAACTTGTTTGTTATCCATAGAGAAACGCCTTTCAAATGTTTTGGTCAAAGTTAAACCAAGGGAATTGGTAACTTTTGATGGCATAACATTATCAGATGCCCCAGAATCAATTACGCAGTTACTAAGCTTGTAACCATTTATTAACAAAGAGATGTAAAATGGTTCTATCTTCTCAACAGGAGAAGGGGAAGATACTAGATTTTTTTGAAGCAAGTTTGATTTTGGAAGATTGCTAGGGGTAGTATCTTTTTCTTTAACAAATTTGACCAAACGGTCAAATTGATCTGGGTTAGATCTCAAAAATTCAACTTCAGACATTTGTATCTTAGTTTTCTTTGCATGATCTAAAATATCAAATGACTAAAAAGAATTCATCATCAAAGATGGATTTGGATTCTCATTTTGAGAATTAAAAATATTTGGTACACTAGTCTTTGATGCATATGTAGAAGAATTGACAGCTGCAAAAAAATTGACAGCAGTTGAAGAATCACTTACATTTTTATCCTTCGCAACGTCCATTGAGATAGTGTTATCCTTTGCAAGATTTAGTATGGGAGCCCCATGCTTTGCAATATAAATCGACAAATGTTGAGAGTCCTTTATTTGAGTAGAATCATCACTCTTTGCAATGACAGGTGGCTAAGCTGCCTATGTTTGCGAATGAGTGAATACTACAAAGGCGTCTCCATCATGTGCAACTGGCATATCATCTTCTTGATACTGCATAAACCTGATATTAGAGTCACCAGCCAACTCTGCATCACATTCTTAATGATAATTAGCATCTTCTTCACCAAACGGAGGAAGATCATTTTGTTCAGCTTCATAGTATCCAGTAGTTGAACTTTGGGGTGGTGCTTCCAATGCAAGCCTCTCTGGAGCAGGAGGTAATTTATTCTGATTACTCATAGCATAATTGGAAGCATTGTTTGGGTAAGTCCTTCTTGGAACATCTTGATAAGAAGTATTTCCTTGTGAGGAAATCTGCTTCTTAAGCGCCAGCAACTCATTTGCTAGCTTTTGTATCATAGGATCTGTAGAACTAGTTGAAGGGAGAGATGCATCAACAACTTGATTACTCCTAACCTTGTTAAGATCTCTCCTTATCTTGCTAGAAAGGATAAGATCATCTTCAACTGATATGGCCATTTGTTGAGTTGCAACCAAATCTATAGGATTGTTCCTTCACAAAAGGAAACTCGCCTTTGGTAATTGGGAGTTGATGAAAAAGCATTTTAAGTTTCTAGTAGTAGGTCTTGAAGCAATTGGAATACGATTATGTAACTTGTCAAATTTTGCTACAAACTCACGCATGGGTTCTTGAGGCTCTTTCTTCAACTGAGTTAATTGTGCCAATAAAGCATGATCATCTTCAACAGACTTGAATCTCGCCTCAAACAACATTCTGAGAGATGCCCAATTTGTGATACAAGCATTGGGTAGATGATAGAACCAATTGGTAGCAGCTCCATGCAAAGTTTCAATGAATAATCTTACTGAAACATCTTCATGTTCAACACCTAAGACTCCACAAGCGATGTAGAAGGCAACAATGTGTTCCTCTGGGTGTTGAGAACCATCCCCAAAAAATTTGGGTAAATTTTTTTGCGTACCTTTGGGTAATTCATGCAAAGGTGCAGCCATCCTTAATGGATTATAAGGTGGTATTACAAAATGATTTGCTAATGGAACAATTGCAACTTGCAAACTTGACGCCTCGCTTGGTATGGGAGATCAGCGTGTAGATGGAGGAAAACTTCGTGTCCGTTGCAAAGGAGAAAATGTCCATGGAGGTGTCACGAAGGGAAAATTGAATTGCTGCAATACTTCAAAGGTAGGATCAACAATTATTGCTAATCATTGCCCACGAGTGTAACACCGATAAGCCAGATTATGATTTGAAGAAAAACAACAATATGGAAATTACAATGAAAGTGCACTGCAACCCAAGAGACAAACCGGTTGCACGTCGCTCCCCAACAGAGTCGCCAAAAAATTGTTGGGTGAATATTTTGTCACCAACATACTAATGACAAAACATAGAATTCACACAATGCTATGCTAAGAAATTAACCTCTCCTCTCATCAAGGGGAGGTTCCCTATGAAATTTCTCCTCTAATTAACAAGAAATTAAATTTGTGGGTTGGTGTTGGGCATATAACTCTCTTTTTTCAGAGTTTATGTATTCTCCCTTCACCTAGTTACAATTTCTCTACCTCTTCAGATACTTAAAGAAAAGAACTATTAATCTAACAAACTACACAAAGAGTTACTTTTAAGCAGCACAAAGTCTCCTTTACGGTAACACTAATTTACACTGATCGTTACAAATTAAACAATTAGAAACTTAGCTTAAAGCTCAAAGTCTTCAAGTGTATATTTCTAATCCATTAAACTACAAATAACCGCAACAATACAAAGCTTACTACAAGTTACTTAATTTATCAGCAGATTTCTCAAGTATGCTAAGAGCACAAAGTCTATTGGCAAGATTTGAGAGCTCTCTAACCATGTAGCAATATCTTAAAGATCAAAGAAGTAAAGGTAATATGTATTAAATGGACATAGGAACATTAAATAATATAAACAACTTTCTTGATACAACACAAAGTTTGTAATCAACAAAACTGTTTTCTTTATTTGTTTGATTGAATTTTCACCACAAAAGCCCAAAGTCTTAATTGGGATTAAAATCCAGCAGAGTTTTGCGAAGCATGAAAAAGATAAAATATTTACAAAAAGGTCCTCCTTATATAGCAAAAGAAGTTGAGAAAAAGGTGGGCACAGTTGACTTGATCAACCGCACAGTCCCATTTTACTACAACTACTACATAAAGAAAACATGCAGCTGCATGAAAATTGACAACATCTATCGGTGCAGCTGCATGAAGAAAGAGTGCCAAAAGGGGGAACTTCATTCTTCATTCTCTTCTTTGTTGGATTTCTAGAAACCTTCGAACTTAGAAAGGATGGCTTTGACCTCTTCTTCGTTCGGCATCAAGGTAGAACTTGTGATGATTTGGATGCGGGACATTACATCTTCAATCTTAACCTGTTTCTTTTTAACATCCTTTAACATGGATGTGAGGACTTCAAAGCTGACCTGAATTTCTAACAACTTATCAAATGTATCAAGAGAGAAATCATGTCCCATGCATTGGTCCATAAAGGAAAGGAATTCTTGTGAGACGACTTCAGCAGTGACGAGATTTTGATCACCATCATAAAAATAGCAAGGGAGATCACCAACTTTAGCAAAAATAAGGTCAACCTCATCATCACCTTCTTTCTTTTCCTAGTCCAACTCTACAATCATTAACTTTATTGTCTCTTGTTTATGAGACAATAATGACAAGATCTGAATGTACTTCTCCCTTGTGGGAATTACCTTGTTCTCAACCAGGACATCTATCCCAAAATCCTTCATTTTACTCCACAAGGTACTGCTTTTCATAACTTCCTCAATTTCTTGTGATAAAGAGGTTTTGAGTCCTTGCATCCAACTCTGGATCACTTCATAATTAGATAATAGTTGTATTGTTGAGCTCAGAAGGTGAGAACCTTCTGACCTTATCCACGAGATCCATTCATCCATGACTCAACCTTTAGCTCCTACCTATTCAATATTTTTGAGAGCTTCAGTGTCTATTGATGATTCTATAGGTTCAACCTCTTGAGAAGATTGTGTTACCTTTAAAAGGATGTTGGTTAGCTGTTCACACTTCTATTTCAAGGTATTTTTCTCATCCCTCTCCTCATCCAATCTTCTCAACCAAGCATTAAGGGTTTTCTGAGAATCTGATTTCACACTTTCATGTGTTTCAACCCCGAGCTCTACAACCTGCATGGTATAATCTTCTGCTTGTATGTTGCCTTTGTCCTTATCTGAGGATGGCACCATAACTTCAACATATTTCCTCTTAGAGGCTGGGTGTACTATCACCTGGGATACTGTCTTTGGCTTTTTTCGTTCCCTTAGGCTTTGGAGGAACTAAAAGTTCAAAGTCAAATTCATCAGGAGATATTACCTATTTTTTCCTCTTAGGGGCCACTACTTCCATCCAAGGGGGAAGTACTAGATTGGATGATGGAGTAGTAGCTCCTTGCTGACTTGGTGTTGAAGATTCAAGGGCAGGTTGACTGGAACTTGGAGCAACCGGGGGTGTTACTGATGGTGCTAATATTGAAACATCTAGTGGAACATTTGTTGTTGCTACCTCTTCAGTTACTGGTGGGAGAGTTGAGAGCACTGTGAGTGCAACTTCAGCACTCACCAATGGAGGAATCGCAGTGGTTGTAGTAGTAGTGATGGGTAGATCTATTGAAACTTGTTCTATAAGTGCATCTTGTAAGGTCTCATTGAAATCCATCATGGTGGATTCAAAAGTAGATGAAGAAATATCATCTAAATTAGAGAAGTTAGTTATTGTAAAAAACTGACCAATGGTCTCTAATTGCGTCATAGCCATACTTAGATCTCCATCTTCTTGAAAATCTTCATCTTCTTGATCAGAGTCAGAGTCAGAGTCAATAGAATGGACGATTACCTGTGAAGTAATTGGGGCATAAACTTCAGATGGATGTGATACTTCCTCTGCCTGTACTTCCTCTTGTTGAGGAATTTCACCTTCTTTGACCTCTTTGCCCTTTCCAGCTTCACTGGCAAGCAGTTGTTCTGGATCCTTTGCCACTGCTTCCTATGATGCTAATGATGATTCGCCCTTCTTTGACCCTTTAACTATAAGTTTATTTTGGGCCCTTTACCCTTTAATTGTACCGCAAGGGCTGAGGATAATGCTTGTGAGTCTGCCCTGTTCTTGGTTCTTGTTTCAGCTATCGCTGTCCTGCCCAATGGTCCATCACTGTTGTCATCATCTCTTGAACTAGTGGGAAGTTGTTTCATCCTGTGTCTCTTTTTTAGCAACCAAGCATTGGTGTTTGCTAAGATGGGAGAGATCCTCTACGTAATGGACTTGCTTTCCTTCTTTGACCATTGCATAAGTGGAAGTGGGGAATAAAAAATATTCTTCTCACAATAAACAGGGTCCACTATGTCATATGTGTCTTCCATAGTCATTGGGATCTTAGCTAAGTCCATATTTTCAATTTGTTCTAGAGTAAGGCGTTTGAAATCCATCCTTCTTATATCCTCCTCATTCTGACAATCCGCCCAAACATCCTCAAACCTATAAACATGAGTGTAAGTCCTTTTGAGCTTGCTCTTTATACCCCGAAAATCAAAATTAGTTCGAGCCTTGAATCTTCTCATGGTGTTCCACTGCATTTCCTCCTCCATATTTTTGGCTTTAGGGTTGGTTAGCATTGAATACCTGCCAATTGACTCTGGGAATTTCAGCCCAGTCTTATGTGCTTGTGATTGTTTCTCATGCACATTAATCAGTTGTCTGCACAACTCCATAAGGATGATTTTATCTGAAGGGAACCTTGGAAGAATGAAGGGCTCACCTGAGAAGCATACAATTTGGATATACATGAATGTGGGAAATTGTAGAAACATACACCCAAAATGAGACACCCTGTTGTAAGCAGCCTCTAATATTCTTCTCTTCTACAAGGCTTTATAAAAAATGCACTTCCATACAACAAAAAAGGCATCATTAACCCTCCTATAATGATTACCTTGATTTTTGATAGTTAGCTGATCATAGTACTCCCAAACGGGCACCACTCTTCTGTCACCCTTGGTAGACAAGCCTGGATATTGCCTCATTGAAGCAACTGCATAAACCAGGTATGAGGTCATATAAAATCTTAGTGTTACCTTGAGCTCTTTCAATTGGGCACAAAGCGCATCACTGATCTGTTCTCCCCAATCAATTCTTGCAGCTCCCTTTTTGATTATATTTTCTGTAGTAAGTCATCCAACTTTGGAAATAATGAGAGTCTTTTAATCCTCTCACTCTGGATAACATGGTGACCATGTCATTATATTCCTCATTAAAATCACTCCTGTGGAAAGACTTAGGCCATCATGAGGTGAGGGAAGATCTAGCAGTAGAGAGATAAACAATATTAATCACTTTTTTGCATTTATCCTCATGTTTCTCGTTGTACTCTTGAGCACTCTCTTGAGAAATATCAGCTACTTCTTCAACTGATGAACCTTTAAAGACACTATTGAAGAATACACTGTCTAGAGTCATGATGACATTCTGATCATCATCTTTTACTTGCCTTGTGCTTGGATCAAATTGATTAGCCACTGCCAGTACAAATTCAGGGTCTTGAGCTGCAACTGGGAAAGATGCATACTTATGCAACTCAGCTTTGATTAAACTAGTTAGTCATGCAGGAGCATTTTGAACCCGGTCAAAAACTTCTTGCATGTCAACATGCCCAATTTCGGTGTCCCTAATCTCCTTAATGTTTGAGTCCACTGAACTCTCAAGGTACATAGTCAAGTACCTGTCGTACTTGTATTTCATCTTTTTTGATGATGCTTTACTTGGAGACGGTTGTCCTGAGGAAGACTCGAGCTTGTTGTGAGAGAGCTTTGACATTCATGCACAATGACTGCATTCAACACTGATGATTAGCTATTCATCATAATCAAAATCATTTTTTCTCGAACGGATCGAAAAACGGGACTGAAAATAGGCTAAGTAGTAAAAACTGCCAAAAATAGCAAGTCGGAGAAAAAAGTCCGATCTGCTTCTTTACAAACAAAAAAAATTGCACATTGGAGTTTAAAGTCCGATGTGCAATTTTAGGGCATATTAACAGCATATCGGACTTAAAAATCCAATGTGCATATTTGGAAAAACAACCTGCACACCAGACTTTAAAGTCCGATGTGCATACTCGGGGGAAATCATTAGCACATCGGACTTTAAAGTCCGGTGTGCTAGGAAAAACTCAAAATAAGCACATCAGACTTTAAAGTCTGATGTGCAATCTAAAAAAAAAAGGCACATTAGACTTTAACATGTCAGGTTTTAAAACCTGACATGTCAACCAATACCCCTTCACATATCGGATTTTAAAGTCCGATATGCGAAGGTTAATAAGCCGCATATTAGACCTTAAAATCCAATATGCGGGGAGACAAATTTTCAGCTGCACACCGGACTTTAAAGTCCGGTATGCAGCCTTAGATAGGGAGATCCGGAGGACAATCGGGTTTTGAAGTCTGATTGTTCTCTGGAACAAAGGAGGCAATTGGACTTCAAAATCCGATTGTCCTCTGGATAGAGATCTGAAAACAACAAATAAAAACAAAATGAAAAGGAAAAAAAAGGAAAACGTGCAAACAAGAAAAAATAAAAACTCGAAAACAAAAACCCTACCTCTTCTGCTATGATGATTGAAAAATCTGAATATGGAGTGATTCGATCAAGCCATGGAGAATAAAATCCGAGTCGCGGTGGGAGAAAATGGAGGAGGGGGCGCGTGAAACAAAGCACAATGAAAAAAAACACGAAAAATTAACTTATAAAGCATTTTAACTAACCCTAAAAATCAATTAATGCACCATTAATTACAACCCGCAGTTGCATGTCAGGCTTTAAAGTCTGACATGCAAGCTAGGAACACTTGCACGTCAGACTTTAAAGTCCGACATGCAAGTGAGGTCAAACCCCCTGCAGTTAGGATTTTAAAGTCCGAACTGCAAGCTAAAACAAACCGTAGTTCGGACTTTAAAACCCGAGCTGCAATCTGAGATCACATGCAGTTCAGACTTTAAAGTCTGAACTGCATGCAAAGACCTCCTACAGTTCGGACTTTAAAGTCCGAACTGCAGGCAAAGAAGCCTGCAAATACACTCCGGACTTTAAAGTCCGAAATGTATTTGGCCAAGAGAATCCCGCAATTCGGACTTTAAAGTCCGTACTGCAGGGAAAACTGTAATATTAAGAAATAAGGAAAACAATCAAAATGAAGAGCAAAGAACAAAATGAACTAACCGACCAAGTCGATTAAGGTCTCCCAGAGACCATAAGGTACAAAACGGACTAGTTTCATAAGGTTGCCTCATGATTTTGGCCATGCTAAAATCGAGGACAACAAGACCAAGAGGGTGGTTTACAGGGAGACTTAAGAGTCGCTATTTAAAAATTTACTTTTATTTAGAAATCACCTTCTAGGGAAGGCCAACAATTATAACTTAGAATTCTACTTTAGATGTTCTCATGGGGAATTGAACTTGGGTTTCCACAATGAGAACCCAACATTCAACCAATTAAGCTCAACCCCTTGGACAAATAAATATATTTAGTTTTTTGTTCAAAGAATGAATGATTTGTATGAAGATATATGAAATTTATGATGCCTTGAGATCTAGAATGGAAAATAAAGGGGTTCAAACAACTAAAATTTGAATTTAAATTTTAGAAAGGCAAGGATCAAGTTTGTGAATACAATTCAACCATTTTACTATGAAAATTGCTCTAAGTGGATAATCAATCAAGTTTGGGTGGAATATTGACTATATCTAGGTAAGTATATGGATAAGTGTAATAAATGATTGGCTTAGACAAATGTGGTTCAGTACATATGTATGTAAGGATATAAGGTAAAGGTTAAGTGTGAGGGAATGTGTATGTATATGGATGGGTAAAGGCTAGAATGAACCCAACTTCACCCAAGATAGTGATATTTTTTTGTTATATACATATGCACAGTTCAAGATATTTCCTTTAAATGGGTGCATTAAAAAACACGTGTTTTTATATTTTACCATCAAATTTTCCCACATTTTGAGGTGCATGTGAATCCTAAAATGATCGTGTGTCTCAAAGTATTTAGCATTCACAAATAAGCTTGGAATATTAATATTTAGACACAAAAGTCCAATGGATCATATCATCATGTAAGTGTGCCATTTGCTTGCTCAAGTAAAAAATCATAGTACTTCAGTAGATACTTTTTAGCATCATAATAGTCTCTTATTATCTATACAAAGGTATTTTCCTTTCCTATCTATTTTCAAACAAAATTTTCCCTTGTAGCTCTTTAGTAGCTATTATGGTTTTAGGTGGCCCACTTCCTTTGGTATGTTCTCTCCATGGGAACCTACAAAATAGAAGAAAAATATGTCATATTTTTTTCTAATGAGTGAAAATTAGTTATAAATAGGACCTTACTAAGTGTCTAGGAAATGAAAAACATGAACTAAGTTAAGTTATGAATTTCTACCAATTCAAATAGTAATAGCATTTATTTTTTGTATTGATGGCTATCAAATGACAAGGCATGTGAAACACATGGTGTATCATCTAAAATTGATATGTGTAGTCATAGTGATGAGTCTTTATAACGCTTATCATTACCTAAAATTTATTAGTGATGATATATGCCCCCTTTTACTTGGTTATTGTGAATGTTTTTTTGCAAATTGTGTTCTTTCAATTTTCTCATCATTATTCCTCATGGAAATATTGCATCCTTTTGAAACTCGGTAGGCTAAATCGTGTCATGTGTCACTCTCATAGGGTTTTGTGATAGTCTCTTTTGTTCAACCCCTAGGAGCTCCACTGTATTGTTGCATGTCAGATCTTCGGTCTGGATTCAAGGAGGGTCCCAGTAGCATTAGAAAGGTTGGCAACATGTTCTCTTTGCAAGATTTCCATAAATCTCAAAAGAGGGATCATCTTGTGTTATACACTTGACTTCCATGTGCCAAAATGTCTAAGATATCATCCTCTTGAGAAGTTACACTCACCACGCTGATCTGGAAAATTCAGACAATACAAATGTTATGGAGAGAATCGACATCATGAGCCAATACAACAAATAATTTGACACATTTACCCACACATGTTGGACAACCACATCTATCCCAAGAGACTTCTGAATTCTTGTTCCTTACCGGATTGTGATTTCGTGCCTCTTCCTCAAATTGGAAAATTTCTCGTCTCCCAAGCAGGTAGGGCACTGTGGATCCCAAGCAGGAAGGGCACCGTGAAGCAGATAGATAGGCAACCTAAGAAGTGGCAGACAACCATAAGCAGTGGAAGACAATCGGATAGGGAAGGGTCGTACAGTTAGTGGATCCCACAAAAATTTCACAGGTGCCTTTTCTCCACCTTTGTATGCATTATTTTAGCTTTACTTTGTCTATTTTTGGCAAAGGAGGCAAAAATGGTTAAACCTACATAAAAAATCCAAACCCACACAATATTTTACCACATGAAAACAACATGAGGCAAAATGAAGGGAAATCTGGATCTAACAAGCATAGAGGCAATAGGCTCACAGGGATTAGATCTGGTAGGGCAGTACACAAGGTTCACAGTGGCCAAATACAAACATTTTTCCAAAACATTTGGGAATAATGAAATATATAATGAACAACAAAATGACAAATGAATCTCATTTACAGCTGAAAGTGTTGTCAAACCTTCTAAGTCAATATAGTTTAATAAAATTCTAGAGATCTTTGTTAATAAGATCCCTTCAAACAAATGCATCAAAGTATGCGAACATTGGAGAAAGGCTGATTTTCGTAAATGCAAAACAATATAAGGGGATCTTAAGATGCAGACAGACTTGACAGCTAAGACAAAAGAAAAAAAATCATCGTTATTTTACTAAAGTTAAATTTCAGTAACAAAGAGATAACTAATAAGTTGTTTCAAAAGGGAGAACCAATTGGCCAAGTTGAGTATAAAGGAAAAGAGAAGTTGATAGGGGACACAGAGGATCTCGAGTCAAATGTAGAACAAATAGAAGGGATTGTGGGGAAAATAGAAGAGCTCATGACAAGCAAGAAGGGCACTGAAAAAATGGTGTAGGAACTTTAGAGCCCCACATCCACACCTCTTATATGGTCATCAGATTTGTATAGAAGAGCTCATGAGATTGAAGAACAGACTCGAATTATTAGAAACCAAGGGAAGATTTGAAGACAACAAAGAAAAAATGGTGATAGAATCCAATTGCAAGTTGGAAAAAGAAAATAAAATACTAAAAGAACAAATTCTAAATCTTCAAATTAACATGGAGTGGGGTCAGCAAGATTTGAACATTCTAAAACACGAGTTAGTTCAATTAAAAACAACTAAAAACAAGAAGCTAACAACAAAGGAAGGAGAAAATGTAATACAAATAAAGGTGATCCAATCAGCATTGGCAGACCTAGAGTCGAAAGAAAATCAGCTAAGAGAACAAATAGAAGAGGCCAAGTCATGGTCACAAGTGGTAAGGGGGCCATCAAGCGAGCAAAGAGGAATCATTGAAAACCAAGTCAAAAGGAAACCAAGGGAAGAAAAAGATAAGTAGAGAAAGGATGCAAACATTATAATTAAGGGTTTAAGGGACTTTGGTGAGAAAGAGAGAACCGATATTCTCACTAGAGACTTCCTTAAAGACAAACTATAGCAATCAGGGTATATCCAACAAGAAAATAGGACAAGAAAGAAGATAGATGGAGGTAGAGATAGACATGTAAGAGTCACCTTAAGAAATCTAGAGGATAAGAACATGATTCTAAAAAACAGAGGGTTTCTTAGAGGCACATACATTTATTTAGATGATGATTTGACCTTCGATCAACAAGAAGAACAAAGGAAAGAATGGGAGAAAGTAAAGATAGTAAGAAATGAGGGAAAGTGGGCATGGTTGAAGAATGGGAAAGCCCAAATCTCTGAGCATTTTTCAAACAATAAATATGGATTAGGGGCCCCACAGGATTACTTACATGTCATAAGTTGGAATTGTAGAGGATATCCATGGAGGAGAGGGCCTGGGTTGGGGCCCATAGCAAAAGGAAAAGATATTATCATTCTCACATAAACAAATGAACATGATGGCTACAAAGTTCCATAATTTGAAGGATTTAAAAAATTTTCGGTTTGGAACAAAGGGAGTGAAACAAGAAAAGGTCATGGCGGAGTTATAGTTCTAGTAGATAAGAAGTGGCAGGGTATTGTAAAAGTGGAAAAAGAAGAAACTAATAAACAATACATATGGCTGAAAATAATAGATAATGGGGTGACTTTAAGATTGGCCACTTGCTACTTTGCTCCAAAAGACTCAAAGTTTTATAAGAAGTGGAACTTAGACAATGAAGACCCTTATGCATCACTAATAAAAGATATCTCTATTTTCAGTACATTTGGTGACATAGTGCTAATGGGAGACTTTAATGCAAGGAAAGCTAATAACCAGTCCCTTTAGTTAGGCAATGAAGCAAGAGGGGAAAACAATCCTCTTTGGTTGGAAGAAGGTAGAGATCAACATTGGGAAAGAACCTCTCAAGATGGTAAGGGCAGCGTGTCTCAATTTGGGGCAGAATTACTTAGCATTTGTAGTTTATTCAGCTTGGTTATTTGCAATGGCATGAAAGCTTGGCCAAGATTGGGGGGAATCACATGCAATACTTATAATGGCCAAAGTGTTGTAGACTACGTGATTTTCTCACAGAATTTTATTTCTAGATTGTTGAAGTTCAAAATTGGGGACTGCCCTATTGAACTGAAATCAGATCATTCACCTCTTCTTGTTAAACTAGGCATTTCTCCATGTAGTCAATATAATGGGTAGGTTCACCACATGCAAAAGATGGGCCCTTCCAAGGGAAAAATTCTTACAAATCAAAAGAATAAAAAAATCTTTAGTGTTGATCTTAAGCAACAGTTACACAATATGAAGTATAACAAAAAGGTTAAGGCGACCAATAAGATAGGGGCCCACATTCATAGCAGCCAGTTGATCCCATTAATCCATGAGGTTCTAAGGTCATGCAAAAGATCTCAATCTAAGACAAGGGTTGCAAACACTTTTCTAGCAAATCCATGGTATGATGAAGATTGTAAGGCAGCCAAGAGATTACTAAAAGAGGGTGGAATGGACAAACCGCACAAGAAAAAATATGTAAAATTGGTGCAATCAAAAAAGAAAAAATATGTTCATGAAAGAAAGAAAGAACTAATTTCTCTTGGAAGGCACAATCCCAAGGGTTTTTGGAAGGAGCTGCAGCAAAAGAAAAAGAAGACTGAAAATAGCATTACAGATGCATAATGGTTGAAATATGCCAAGATCCTTTAAGAATGCACTAATGAGAAAAACTATCCACCTATTGTTAACACTTCAATAAAAACTTTTCACAACAAAGGATATTCACCAGGGCATAAATAATTTAGCAAGTGGTAAACCACAAGACATAGACGGGTTACAAGTTGAATTCTTAAAATGGGGAAGGGAGATTCTTGCCCCTCATATAAGGAGAATTTTCAATAACATCATTCAAAAAGGTTTCCCGAGGGAATGGACAACTAGTGTGGTCATCCCTCTCTTTAAAAATGGGGATATCAATAACCCCTCTAACTATCGCACGATTATGGTCAATCCACTCTTTGGAAAGCTCTTTGGGAGCATGTTAGAATGTAGGATTAGCAGCTGGGGAGAGAAGGAAGGTAAAAGGGTTATAGGATAGGTAGGTTTTAGGGCAAGACATTCTACCATTGATCATTGCATCACTCTTCAACACTTGATAGAAAAAATATGGAACACTCAAGGTGAGGAAGCTTATTACTATTTTGTGGACTTTAAGAAAGCTTTTGACACGGTACCTAGAGATAAACTATGGCACAGAATGGAAGAGCTAGAAATACTAGATGGGTATAGAGTTGCAGTTCATAGATTATATGAGAAGGTTAGAGCTAAAATCAGAACAAGTGAAGGCATGTCAGAGTGTTTTGGCAGTGATATTGGAGTTAAATAGGGCTACCTTCTATCTCCCACACTTTTTGGGCTATACATTAACAAGTTAGAAGCTTGGTTAAGCAAAATAGAGGGTGGGGGTGTTCAGTTGGTAGGTTATGTGGTGAAACTCCTTTTGTATGTTGATGATCTTATCCTAATTTCAAAAACAACTCATGGGTTAAGAGAACATTTGAAATCTTTAGAAGTCTTTTGTCAGGAGGTTGGGATGCAAGTGAACATATCCAAGGCTAAAATAATGATATTCTCATTAAAAAGAAAAGACAAATAAGTTACCTTTCTTTTTGAAGCCAGTCCATTGGAAATAGTGAAAGAATACAAGTACCTTGGGATCGACTTTCACTACAAGCTCAGTTGGGAGACTTGTAGGACAAAAGGATACAAGGAGGTTGGAAAGCCTCATACTTCAAAATAGGTGTAGAAAAGTGGAACTTTGGGATTGGAAAACGAGGAAAACCCTTTTTGGTCTTCTAGTCACACTAGTTATTCTCTATGGTTGTGAAGTATGGGGTAGCAGCATGTCAAACTGCAATTGGAGGCAACTAGAAAGAATCCAGAAGCATTTAATAACAAGAAATCTCAAAGTTAAAAGCATGATCCTGTATGAAATTTTGTTAGCTGAAGCAGGTACTTTTCCTCTAGAAGCTTCGGCTATAGCCCGATTGATATGTTATTTAAAGAAAGTTGAGAACATGGATAAGCATTGCTGGCCTAAAATGGCTATGGAAGAGATGCTAAATCGGAGGAAGAAAACTTGGATGAAGCAGAAAAACAATTGGATGAACAAGTGGAACATTGATTTACATGAGTTCCCTAACACCAACCATGAAATAAAAAGATGTTATTGAAAAATTTCGTATTACCATGTGGACAAAGCGGGTTGGGAGGAAAAAAGCATACTATATCAAAGAGTTTAATCCAACAAAGGACCATGGTGAAAAAACATATTTAGGGGATATTAAAGGTAAAGCACAGATGTTAATTGCACAATTGAGAATCGGGTCCCACCACCTTAGATGCAAGACCGGTAGGTGGAAGATACCTAAAGAAGCATGGGATGAAAGAACTTGTGTATTTTGCAATAAAGGGGTTGTAGAAATAAAATGGCACTACATCATCGACTGCACGACTTATGAGGACATTCATACTCGATATCAAAAGGGATTAAAGGTTGACAACATGCATCAGTTATTTGAAGAAGATAGAATTAATCAAACTGCTATCCCCCTAGTCAAAATCAATAGTAAAAGATTGGACAGGGAAAAGAATCTGAAGATTAATTAAGAATTCTTACCTCAGTCCCATAGACTGATTAGTCTCATGGACGTCATTAAAATATTTCATTCATTCAACAAAAAGAAGTGGTGGCACCTCAAAACCTCTGGCACATGCATAAAAAGGGAATATTGAGTTGTGATTGAGCTAGAAGGCAAGATAGTTGTAGTGACCTCATGGTAATTTTGGCATGTTGTAAACATGAAAATGGTTCTAGGGGAAAAGATTCTTTCTTCTTTTGGGAAAAATTGTTAGTTATAGGTGCCTATATAAGGGGCAACTGTAGGCTTTTTGAAGGATCTGATCTTGAAATTTTAGTCTAGACTTTGATAGATTTATGCATATTCAAACTTTAGTTTAATCAAGAGAGAAAGGAAACAAACAGTGCACTGATGGCCTTTCTATTCTTATCTTGACATTCAATTTTATGTTAGTAAGGTTTTGACTCTTATAACTGTAATTTCACTAGCATAAGTAATCGAATCATGTTGTTTCAACTCTTTTGATTATTTTCCATAGAGATTTTATTGTTATATCATGTCAATTTGATCAGATCATTTTAGCATTCATAAATGGATAAATGATATATATGTTTCAGGGAGTCTTAGTAGATGCCCCATTGAGAGAGATAAATACTATGTTTTTGTGTTTGTTTACCTTATGCATATTGTTCTCTCTCAGCCTATGAAGGGGTAACAATGTTTTGTACTCAATTTCTAGATATCATATTCGCTATCTAGTAGTGGTGCTTGTTTTTCAATATGTTGTGGTGAATTGCCTTAGTATTAGATGCTATTTTGAATTCCTTCTTCCCCTTTTCCTCAAAAACCAAAGTAGAAGAGAGCTTCTAAAATCTTGGAGGTCGTTTAGTAAATCACAAATCCAGGTCTCCATTTGCTAAGCTTCCCACAATATTTTGTTACCTTTCTAAGAAGTAAATTTTAGGATCAATAGTTATATTTTAGGATACAAGGAATTGAAGGTGAGAAAAACATGAAAGTAATTATAGAATAAGCATGGAATCATTTAAATTAATAGAAATAATGAATACATGTAATCAGAGTATAAACATTTGGAATGGTAATATCATGTGGTAAGCACATGTAGAGAAGATATAGCAACAAGGAAGGTGTAGTGTCATAAATTGTATCCTCATACAATTTCATGCTTATTTGGGCCTCACTTTAGTGTTTCTAATCAAACCAGTACTAGAATTGAGTTCTTTATCTTCTCTTCTTACTTCATGACCTTTACAAAAACCAAAATGCCTAGATTAGGGTACCAAGCAACCTAGTCCTCCTAGACTAGGGTACTAGGAACCATATTCCAAGCCAAAAGGGACCAAATTCAAGTCCTATAATGGTCATAAATTGTTGAATTGCAAAACATACCTGACGTTGGCCTTCTTCATAATTTTCAAGGCATTTTTTAGGTTGGGTATAAAATCGTCTTATCCCCTCATTTCAAACATCTCTCAATTACAATTCGTCAAGATCAATTCAATCTCAATGGAGAAAGAAATCAAGCATCATTAGGGTCATGAAGGAGAGGTTGAGTATTTAGATTTTCAAGCATTCAAGAAGGTATCCATGATCAAAATTGCATGTGAAGACATGCATGAGTTCCTATATAGAAACATCAAGATTCATAAAGGAAGGTATAAAATTTCAATTTATCATTTAATTTTGGATGTAGCTTATGCCCTAGAAGGGTAAGCTCTCTTTTCTATCTATTTATCATTATAAAGTTAATTCTAAACCTAGGGTTTGACCTAGAGAAACCCTTATCAACCTAGCACCATTTTTCCTCTCTTTTGTGTGCAGGTTACAAGTCTAGAAAATGATTATAGATTCATAAATTGTAGAGTGAGACAAAGAGAACTAGACTTTGAAGAATCAGAAACCTGGACACTGTGGCTTAGTCACATAAGACAAAATTTTGATGAAATTTTAGGGAAATATTCTAAGTGACATCTCGATCTTGAATCTATTTCTAATATCCACATCACATACCTATAGGACTAGGTACCTTAACCACATAGTCCAACACTTTTGGGCCCTAATTGTAGACCCTCTCTGATCCTTATTTCTAAAACTATATTCAAAGTCCACATATTTGATCTATAACTTATTGTTTATGCTAATTCTATCAACTTGGAATTAATCTTCAGAATAAGCCTCCAACTTGTTAGTTTTTCAACAAATATTAATAATAATTTAGATACATGAAAACTCAAAATATCAACCAATGAAACAAAGCAAAGGAACAAAACATGAAAATATAAAGATTGTACATTTACCCTCCTTTCTATTGTGTCCTATCCCCATTGTTCTTGGTTGTAGATGATTGCTCTCAGACATGAACTGTGTGGCCTCCAAGATGGCAAATGTGGAATGGAGAGATAGCTGATAGTTGGATTATGCAAGCTAAAATGATTTATGCTATGATGTAAAATAATAAAAAGAATCTTAAAATGCTTAGATACTCAAAATGCTAAAACTCATGGATACAAAATGACTACTGCAAGATAACTATTAGTCTCAAAATGCTGGAGAAACTCTCTTTTTATAGACTTTTGGTGTGCAAAATCCCATGTGTCAGAGATCAATGGTTGAGATTGAATCATGTAGATTGGATGACTATGAAAAGATTGGTTGAGATGTGAGAGATAAAGGAGGGAGATGTTCCTCCTACACCTACAAGATGGAGGAAAATGTGGAAGGAGAAGCCAAGTGTCAGAAGGCTCACCTTGACCGAGGATGAAGACTTGAGGGAATATACGATGGTTGGAGAAGATTTAGGGATATGAGGACAAGTGGAGGATGACTAGGATGACATTGACAGACTTCTCCCAAAGATATATGAGTTGTTGGAGAGGATATAGGGAAGTTAAGGATGAGTGTATGTACACATTCTTAAAAGAAGGAAATGAAGTTAAAATTAATATGGCTAATTAAAAATTGTGATTTAATAATTTATTTTACCACATAAAATGTGACTTGGCAAGGTTGAGTGATGTGGAGATGAAGTGAGGTGGATTTGAGGATTTAAATAATTTTAAAGTTATTTAATTGATGAGACTATAGAAGAATTAGATAGGGAATGATTAAATATTTAGATATTCAATTGAACTCATTTAGAAGAAAGAGGTAATGAATTAATTAATAAAATGTTTCAATTTAATTAATTAATAGAAGCATAAGAATTAAAGTGAATTACATAAATTAATCTTTTCAAATTAATTATTTAATAGAAGAATTAAGATTAAAATAAATTAAATAATTAAACTTGACAATTTAATTATTTAATAGAGGAAATTAACATTAAATAAATAATAAATATTTATTTAATTATTCATAGCCAATTTTTGAGTGTATACATTTTGCCCCTCTTTGAAATATTGTTGGAACAACATTGTTTCAAAGAAAAATCAAGTCTCGATATTGATTGCCCCTGTTGGTGATGAAATATCAATTGTGTGCCCCCTCGGGAGATTGATTGTGAAAATTTGTAAGAATTGATTGACCGATTAATCTCACGATAAAATGATAAAAAGGTTTGATTAAAATCCCTTAGCAAGACAAAATTATTTAAAATTGAAAATGCCCCTCCTTTTTTTGAAAAACTAAAAATTAATTACCCTTCATTAGGTCAAAAAGGTAATTATATAATCCTTTGATGGGCCCATTTCCACATCATTTGCACCCCTAGCTTTTTGAGAGTGAGTGTTGGTGAGCTAGGTGGAGATTTTGGAGTTCTTGCTGAGCTGTCAAGATGGTGGTCTTCTACGAGTGACATCGATTGGAGAGAGTTCGCAGATACTGGAGACCCACAGCGTACAGACCGCCGGTAGGTACCCTTATTTGGCTTGTCGTATAATTTTTCTGTGATTTTCGCATGTTTTGTAATTTTTTGAAATTTCTGTAATTTTCTCTACCACTAAACCCCTTTTTTCGTGCATTCGTTTGATGTTTTAGCGCATACACAATTTTTTAGTGTTTTCATTTTTGTCGTGCATTCATGTAATGTTTCCACACTTTTGTAATATGTTTTTGCGCTTTTTTATTTTTTAGCACTTGCACCTTTTGTTTTCACGCTTTTACCAGTTATTGTAGTGCATTCAATAATTTTAGTGCATGCACTCATACTTTGAACGCATTTGTTGTTTTTGATAGCGCTTTTGCATAAAATTGTGCATATGCTCATTTTTATTGCGCATTTGTCATTTTGTTTAGCACATCTACTTTTATTGGTGCAAATACACACTGTTGTCATGCATATGTTATATGATTTAGCACTTTTGTCTCTAGTCCTATCATAAATCAATGTTTCTTGATGAATTATGATTTTTTGAATTGTTGATATCAGATTTGATGTTGATTAGATAGATAGATGATAAAATGATGATGTTTGATAAATAATTCTCAGATAGATTGATAGATTGATAACAATGATTGATGGTTGTTGATTGGGTAGAAGCTTGAAGAAACCGATCTAGTCTTTGATAAAGAGCTAATAAGTTTAGGCAACTGAGTACCACTTGTTGATTGATAAAATAGATTGTCTAATAGATAGGATAATATTAATAGGTGGGATAGATGATTTGATTGATAATATAGATGATGTGATTGACTTAGATACACTTGATTGCGAAAACATGAGAGATTATATGTTCTGCAGTGTCATGAGTGGTTTTTGTCAATGAGACACTTAGTTCCTGAGCTAGATGTTGCAGCTATTATCCATATTGATGCATACAAATTGAGATATCTCTTGTATATGCCTAATATCAGGATAAACAGGGGATTGTTGATAGCTCTTGCAGAGAGGTGGCATAGTGACCACAACTCCTTTCACCTACCCACTGGCGAGATTAGTGTGACTCTAGAGGATATATATAGGATTCTTCATTTTCCCATTGTCAAAGAGCTTGTATAGTATGATTATCAAGACATGGGAGGAGTAGCAGAATTGAGGACCATTTTAGGAGATGAGTCGATTGATGGCTCAGAGATCAGATGGGAGGATATGATGATGTACTATGACACTCTTCCTTCCATTATGACTGGATTAGTTGGTTCAATTTCTGAGATAGGAGATCTCGAGGATTGTCAGTTAGATGGTCTAGGGTTCGTTTGATCATGATGTAGCACAACACGAGATATGCATGGGGTGTCTATGTGCTAGCTCATTTATATCATGATCTACATCAGGTTGTGTATGATGGAGCATCCAGTCTTTCCACAGGAGTGACACTCTTATAGGTTTGGTGTTGGGAGCATATAGCTATCACACGACTGTTCATGATAGGGTACAGGCAGATGAGAAGCCATATATTTATTTTTATAGTAGCATGATTACCCAACACAAGTTGGGTAAGCTTGAGTACTGGCGATGGGTTCTCGATACCATGGACTCATTAATTTGGAGACCCTATGTATATTGTGAGCCTTGGTATGATGATGCAAGATCGCTACCTTTCATTATGCAAAATAGATACTTTATTGGAAGGATTCCATTTGTTATAGAAAGGCAACTGATTTTTTGAGTCGTGAGATAGTTTGGTAGACCATAGGGTATTGCCTTGTATGCTTAGACATACAAGGATAGGCGAGACTAAGGTCCTTCTCTTTCCTTTGATGTAGCTTATGCAGAGTTCATTTCATTACCCATGATTCCATTTGATCTATTACCACATGTTTTGGATGCGGGTGCAACTAATGAGTATGCTCGATTTCTAGCGGCACATCCTTTCCCTAGGATCACAAATCCAATAGATCCTCCACCTAGATTTGGATATGAGGATGATGATGAGGATGATCTCGAATGAAGGAGGAGACGATGACGATGGGGTGGTAGAGGAGGGGATGGGGAGGAGGGGGATGATGGCAAGGGAGGTAGGAGGGGTGGGAGGAGAGGTGGTCATCCATGGATACAAGAAGGACCATTTGGTTTTTAGGGAAGAGGTAGACCACTACCTTTGGCAGGCAGGGATCATAGCAGGGATGAAGACTGGGGAGATGGGAATAGAGATTGAGGAGGTGGTGATAGAGGTCAATTAGGTAGTAGAGATGGAGGTAGACCAACTGGGAGAGTTAGGGTTCGGGGTGGAGGCAGGGAGAGAAGGACCATAGGAGGTATTGTTTTTGGGCAAGTTCATCCTGATCCTTGTGTATTGGCTTCTAATGGGGGAGGTGGCGAGGAGGATTCTAAGGATGATGTTCCATTGATTAGGTGAAGGATCACTAGATTCACAGCAGTACAAGCTCCAGTAGGTGGGGATAGGGATGAGGGACAGGTGGGTGGAGAGGATGAGCCGATGCAAGATATGTCAAAAGTACATACAGGGGGTGATGATACACAGATGCATGATGATGCTCCTAAGATATTAGATGACACCGTCAGCTTGAGAGAAAAAATTGCACAAATGTAGGCATAGGTTCAAGCTCTAACTCTCTCTTGAGATATTTCCATTGAGAGATATAGTTGAGCGAAGAGTACTCTAAAGAAGATTCAGGAGTTTAGGTCAGGTTCTCTCTTAGGTGATATAGTTTATTCTTCGGTTCATGCTGGGAGGAGATCACACACTGGCATGGGCTATATGAGAGTGTGGTTCCTCCTAGACAAAGAGAAGTCAGTTATGTCTCTACAAAGCGATTGGGCAGACAGGGCTAGACAAAGAGTGGTGGAGTTATGGGACCACCTCTTCGGGACAGAGATCCAGATCCTAGGGTAGGGCCATCAAGTGGGTCACACCTTTCTTGATAGAGGTATACCGATTCTAGTGGAAGTGCCACATGATTTGAGACTTGATTGTATCTTATTTTATCATGGGACATTGTACACTACTGATGATTTTTTTTATATATCATTGTATACTTGGATAATTTTATGATTTATGATGATATGCAAACTTTGATGGACTCTATATGATGCTACTCTATGATGGTTACTCTATTATTCATGCATGATGATGTTGTGATGCTTTCCTTATTATGACTTCTATATGATGATCTATATGATAATGATTTTATTGCTTTATCTTGATGATGATGACTATGCGATGATTCTATATGTTGTAACTATGATATTGATGATTATGAGATGATGATGCATATTAGATCCTTATATGAGATACATGATTATGATGAATTATATGCATTTATGATGATGATTATGATCTTTATACATTTCTAATGAATGCTCTATGATGATGTATGTATTGATGTTGATGATTATGATCTACATGATATGCTATAATGTTTTATGATGAGATACTTTGCAATATACATATGATGCTTATTGATCATGTATATGTATATGATGACATAAATTTTATGTATAGATGATATGATGCTTATAATTGAAATGGTATGAAAATGATATTTATAAAATGATGAAAATGATACTAAATACTTATAATGATGATATGATGAAATGTTGCAAAATATGCAAATTAATTAAATGCAAATGAACCTAAAAGAATGAAATGAAACTGATGCATTTTACTATGATTGATGAATTAATGAAATGCACCTAATACAATTGATAATGAGATGATCTAATAAAATGTATATGATTCTAAATGAATGAATAAAATAAACCTAAATGCAAATGCAAATGTTTTTGTTTGTCCAAGTATACTCAATCATTATTTCAACCGTTGATCCTGAATGCTGATGAATGCCTATAATGCAAATGAAAATGCAATGATATTGCCATCTTTTCAACGTTTTTGGAACAGTGCTTTAAATTCATCATTGAGCTTTTAAATGTTGTAAGAAAATACAAGAATCTTGATATAAGGATTCAAGATGACCTAAGTACTTCTTACATGGATTTTGATATAGCAAGTTAATACAAGAATCTAGGTACAAGAAACCAAGATGGCCTGAGTATTTCTTGCATAACAAACAAGGATTATCCCCTTCCATATATGACTCGGCATGTCCTCAATGATCTTTTGTCGATCATGTCCATAGACAAGTACTTACATTACTAAGAGATAAACCACAAGCATCAGACAAAGAAAAATAATCATGCTCCATCATAGCTCATCTAGTCATGGACATCCTCGAGTTACATAGGGTACATGATTGACGAAAACCAAGATACAAACATTGAATCATGCATGTCATATGTATGTTTCCTTAGTCAAAACAGATATAATCATTCTGATTAATGATTGTTGATATGTATTGTCACTCACTTGTTGAATCTCCAAATTCTAAGTTTCATGATTTGATTTGTTGGATATCCTAATTTTTTTTAAGCCTTGTTGCCTTGCCACTTGTCGTTTGTTTCAAAATCTTATTGTTTTTTGGTTTTTCTAAATTTTCCAGTGTTTTTGGATTTTCTAGATTTCAATGTTGCCCCTAGCTAAGTTTTGAATTTTTTCCCCTAGCTAGAATCAAACTTTATTATGGATGTACAATGATGATCCAAACCATGGTGGGATACGATGCATATAACTATTCAGATAAGCAAAGACAGTGACTACGCTAAGTATGTCCATGTTTGATAAGCTTTGTGAGCTTCAAATTTCTGTTGATGGCTTAGGTCGAATAGTTGCGAAAGAAAAAGATGAACTCATAGATAGAAGAGCCAACTGTTAGATAGCTCCTGTTGCTAGGTTTTCACCATCTAAATTTATTACATTTTTCCATATATTTGATTTTTTTGTTGTTTTTGTTGTTTTCACTGTTTTTGTATTTTCCTCCTTTTTTTGCTTTTTAGGGATTTTCTCTATTGTACTTTTTTTTTTGATTTTGCTGCTTTTATACTTTTTATGGTATTTTGATGATATTTCAAGCATATAACTTCTTGAGATGCATGGTTTTGATAGGTTCATTGAACCATTCACCCTCTGGTGTAGACAATATATATTCTCCTGATCCATATGCTGCTACCAAGACAAAAGGACCCAACCAGTTTGACTCAAATTTGCCCTTTTTCTCTTTGTCCTTCTACTTGCATGAATTTTCTCTCAGAACTAGATCTCCTAGCTGAAATACTCTAGGCTTGACCTTGTGATTATAACTTCTCCCCATTATTTGTTGATATGCCTTCAAGTGATCTGAAGCATTTTGGTCTCATTCTTGTATCAGTTCTAATTCTTGCAACCTAGAGACTCTTTATTATTCATCTGGGGTAAGTCCTTTCAATGACACACATAGACAAGGTATTTCTACTTCAACTGGTAAGATTTCTTTTGATCCATACACAAGGCAATACGGAGTTGCCCCCATTGGTGTACGAATGCTAGTGCGATATGCCCATAGAGCTAGGTTCAACTGAATGTGTCATTCCCTACCAGCTGCATTGACTGTCTTCTTCAGAATCTTGATGGTTGTTTTATTTGATGCCTCATTTTGACCATTTTCTTGTGGATAATATGGTGTTGAGAACCTATGTTGGATTTGGAATCGCTCACACAATTCTTTTACATTTTGATTTTTGAAAGGTCTACCATTATCAGTGATAAAGGTCATGGGAACACCATAGCGACAGATTATGTAGTTTAGGATAAATGATGATATTTGTTTTCTTGTCACTGTTGTCAAGGGTATTGCTTCAATCCATTTAGTGAATTATTCAGTTGCAGTCAAAATGAATTTGTGCCCATTAGAAGATGAAGGTTTTATCTTTCCCACTAGATCTAGTCCCCATTGAGAGAATGGCCATGATCCTGCCAGAGGATGCAATTCTTACACTGGTGCATGAATCAGATTCTCATGAATCTGACATTGTTTACACTCCTTAGCATATGTAAAAGAATCTACTTCCATAGTGGGCCAATAATACCCCAATTGAATGAGTTTCTTGGCCAGCATAAGACCACTTGAGTGTGTGCCACAAATACCTTCATGTACTTTGTTTAGAGCTTTCTCAGATTCTTCTCATTCGAGACACCTTAAGAGAGTGCCATCCAAACCTCACCTATAGAGGATATCAACAATAATGGTATAATGGGTTGATTGACAAATAAAATTTTGCTTATGATTTAGAGATAAATTTGGAGGAAAGATATTATCTTTTAGGTACATATAGGTTTGGTCATATAAGGAGGCATCAGTTCCAGATATGTTGCAAATGAATTGGGTATTTGGGGTATCAATGGTAGGATAAAATATTTCTTCCACCAGGAACTCATAACGCTCTTCATTTTCTTGATTTTGCAAAAGAGATGCTATTATAGCCATGGCATCCACTGCTTTATTCTCATTCCTTGGGATCTAAGTAAATGTGATTTTAGTAAAATGTTCTTTGAAATATTCAACCAAATTCTTGTGGGGAATCCATTTATCATCCTTGGTTTGATATTCATCATTGATTTGATTGATTATTAACTATGAATCTCCATAGACATGTAATTCTTTGATTTTTCATTAGATATCCATTTTGATCCTAATGACCAATACCTCATACTTTTCAGTATTGTTTGTACATAGGAAGCATAGTATATATGATTTAGGAATGGTGTGACCCTGAGGTGCTATGAATAAGATTCCTGTACCTGATCCATGTTGTGTGTAGGAGCCATCAAAGAATAACTCCCAAGCCTTTGTGCTGATAGTAAGAACATCTGCATTAGGGAACTCAATGTGTAAAGGTGCATCATCATGCAAGGGTACTTCAACCAGTTGATCTGCAATTACTTGTACTTTTATGGATTTTCGACCAACATACTCAATATCGAATTCACTTAATATCATGACCCATTTAGCCAGTCAACCAAATAATGTTTCTTTGCTAAGTAAATACTTCAATGGATCAATATTTTCAATTAACTTAACATAGTGGGCATGCATATAATGTCTCATTTTATGAGTTACAAATACCACTGCTAGACATGTCTTTTCCACTGTTGTATAGTTTAACTCATAACCAACCAAGGTTCTGTTGATATAATATATTTCTCTTTCCTTTCCTTTGGTGTCATGTTGTGCTGGAAGAGCCCCTAATGATACATCTGTTGTGGAGATGTATAGCACCAATGGTTTTCCTTTGATTGGTGTTGCTAGCACTGGTGGATTTACCAAATATTATTTGATTTGTGTAAGAGCTTCATCATATTTGTCATCCCATCTAAATGGAACATTCTTGTGTATCAAGTGAGTAAAAGGGTGACATCGATTAGCTAACTAAGATATAAACCTCCTGATTGATTGCAATCTCCCTTGTAGAGAACACAATTGACTGATATTATTTGGTGATTCCATCTCCATGATAGATTTTACTTTCTCTAGATCCACTTCTATTCCATGAGCTGATATGATATAACCTAGGAGTTTAACTGATGTAACCCTGAAATTACACTTATTTGGATTTAGCCTCAATTTGTATTGTTCTAGTCTATCAAAGATCTTGTCTAATATTTCCAAGTGCTCTTCTCTTGTATGTGATTTTTCCAATATATCATCCACATAATCCTCCATGAAAGTATGCATCATATCATGAAAAATGGTTGTCATATCTCTTTGATATGTAGCTCCAGCATTCTTGAGCCCAAATGGTATAATGTTCCAACAGAAAGTACCCCAAGCGCACGTACAAGTTGTCTTCTCTTGATCTTTGTGAGCTATCTTAATTTGGTTATACCCTGAGAAACCATCCATTAAGGAGAACATTTAATGTCTTACATATATATCTACAATGATATCAATGTTTGGTAATGGAAAGTCATCCTTTGGGCATGCTTTATTCAGGTCCTTGAAATTTGTACACACTCTCATACTTTTGTCTGGCTTTGATACAAGCACAATGGTTGACAGCCATTCTGGATATGCGACTGGTCTTATGAACCCTACATCTAATAGTTTTTTCAATTCTACTTTGACTAGAAGAGCAATATGAGGATGCATCTTTCTAAGTTTTTGTTTAACTGGTTTGGCTCCTAGAGCAACATTGAGATGATGTATAATGAGATCTAGATCAAGTCCTGGCATATAAGCGTATGACCAGGAAATTTTTTTTTTTTATTTTCTTGAAGAACTCAATAAAGTCCTATCTTTCTTGTCTTGATAAAGATGCTACAGGATGAATAATCTTAGGACTCTCTGGAGTACCAATATTAACCACCTTTATGGGTTCTATCAGAATAATTGATCTCTCTTGAAAATATTCTGGTAGAGTGTCAATTCTTCCATCTTTTGGCACCTCAAAGAGGTTTTCACCATTAGATACATCGTTTAATTTTTCTTTTGATTGATCTAATGTTGCCATTAAATGGTTTTCAGCATTATACCTTCTTCTTTGTTTTATTATTTCACTTTTGTGACTAGCAAATTTGGCACCCTTTTGACTACAAGAAGCGTTATTTGATTCACTAGTGGAAGCTCTCTTTGGTATTACAGGTTCAATAAAATTAAGGTATACAAATATGGCATGGTCATTTGGAAAGGTATCGAATTCAGGGATTTCATCATTTTCCCAGTCAATCAGTTCTGGGTGGATTAAGGGTAAATCATAATCTTGATCAATTTTTTTGTTTTCAATCGTGATAACATAATTGTCTTAAAATCTCCAGTGGACCTAGTTAAAAACTCAAGCATTCCCCTGGAAGAGGGGGATATCCCACAGGTGATAGCCCTCAACCTGTCCCCCAACCCCCGCCCATCTGCTTCCCCCACCCCCTGTCCTTCATGCCACTAGCCCGGTTATGGCTAAGCCTCTTATGACTAAAAGTATCTTTCCCACCTCTTCAACCCCTCTCTCCCCTACAACAGGGGATAGAGATGTGCACCCTGGAAACTCACTGGCAACTCCACTAAAAGTGTCCCCCTTGGGTTCTCCTTGGATGGATAATGAAGATTGGATAACCCAGAAGAAGAAGAAAGTCAAGAACAAGAAAGAAAATGTGGGGGGAAATGAAAATAAAGTTGGTAGACCCTCAGAAAGAGTCCTGAGACACAAGGTAATGGCAAGGGACATTGCGAAGGGAAAACAACTGACCCTGGATGAACTTAACAAAAGTAAGAAATGAAGTTCCTCTATTGGAACATAAGGGGTTTGAACAACCCCCAGAAGCAGTTCACCATAAAACAACTCATTTTGGAGATGAAAATTAACATTTTCCTCCTTCAGGAAGTCAAGATGCCTTCTCAAACCTTTGCTGAAGTTGCTGGTAAGCTTTGGCCTGGAGTGAACTCTCTGTATGTTGATTCTTTGGGTGCTTCTTGGGGTATTGCTACCCTTTGGGATCCCATTAAAATGAAAGGTAAGATTTTTGCTAGCTCCCAAAATTTCCTAGCGGTTTCTCTTCACTATGGAGAACAATGCTGGCAGATGTTTAATATCTATGCTCCCAACTCAAGGTTGGGGAGATGGCTTCTATGGGAGTAAATTTCTAATATCATTGTGACTAACTAGAAGAATCAGTTTATGCTTGTGGGAGATTTTAATTCCCCCGTCTACCCCTCTGAGAAGTGTGGTGGCCTGGAGGATTTCTCTGACAGCATGGGCAACCTAGCCAGTTTCATCAATGCTTCTAGCCTTATGGATATTGACCTACTGGGTGCCCCTCTTCACCTGGTTGAATAATAGGAAAGGTAAACATCTTATCCAAGTCAGACAAGATAGATTCCTAATTACCACCAATTGGGACATCGGACATAGCTCTTACCTGAAAACCCTCCCAAGGACTGCGTCTGACCACAACCCCCTTCTTCTCTACTGGAAAGACAGACCCTACCAGGGTCCTCCCCCCTTTTTCTATGAGATTATGTGTGCCTCTCATCTGAACTCCAAGGAGCTAGTTAGATGCTGGTGGACCACCCCAATCTAAGGGACTGCCATGTTTAGAATTATGGAGAAACTAAAGCTAATTAGTAGGGAAGTCAAAGGTTGGAATAGGACCACCTTTGGCGACATCTTCAAAAGAAAGAAGGACCTAGGGTCCAGACTGGAACAAATTCAAAATATTATGGCTACCAGTAACCCCCCAAACCCCATTTTGAAGGAGGAGGAAGACTGCCACAAGAGATGGAAAGATACCCTCTCCAAGGAAGAAGTGTACTGGAAGCAAAGATCTAGGATCCAGTGGTTGAAAGAAGGAGACATAAACTCTACTTTCTTCCATATATTTTCTTGTATCCACAGGAGAAGGAACTATATCAAAAGTATTAAGGATGAAACTAGACAAGAGATCTTTGGAGACTCTCTGCTTGGATAGAGTGCAGTGGACTTCTTCACTAGAATGTATGTGAATATTGATGGAAGTGTTTCTCCGCTCCAAGACTGCCTTGTTAGTAAGCTGTCGATGGCCATCAATGAGGATGACAACCGACAACTTATGGCCCCCATCTCTACTGACAAAGTTTACTGGGCTGTCTTTGCTATGGGGGCCTACAAGACTCCGGGCCTGGATGGTTTCCCCCTGGTGTTCTTCCAGGATTTTTGGGACATTGTTAGCTACGATGTCACCAAAGTTGTTCAAGATTTCTTCAAGACAAGGAGATTGCTGAAAAATATCAACAAAACTTTCATTGTCCTCATCCCCAAGACCACTACACCCAGCTTCCTGAAGAAGTATCGCCGCATAAGCCTTTGCAATACCATTTATAAGATAATCTCCAAGGTCCTTGTGAATAAGATTAAACCCTTCCTGGAAAAATTTATCAGTCCGTCTCAAAAAGGCTTCATCCCGGGACGCCAAATTTTGGATGCTTCCATTGCCACTCATGAGATAATCCACTCCATGGATAGGAGCAAATTACCAGGTATGGCCTTTAAACTTGATATATCTAAAGCTTATGATAAGGTTAATTGGGAGTTTCTTTTCAAAGTGCTTCTAAAACTGGGATTTAACCAAAAAATGGTGAGTATGATTCGAGAATGTGTTATCATGATTCAATTCTCAGTGTTGATTAATGGGACTCCTAGGGGATGTTTCAAAGCTGAAAAAGGTATCCGATAGGGTGACCCTCTATCCCCTTACCTGTTTATCATGATAGCTAAAGTATTAAAAAAAAATGTGACCCATCTGGCCACCAATGGTAGGCTCCAAGGGTTCAAAGTGGCCTCCACGCTCCCCCCCTCTAATATTCAATAGTTCATGGATGACACCTTCCTATTTGGTAAGTCTTCTATCATGGAGGCTAAAGGGTGGAAGATCCTTCTTGTCGACTATGCCAAGGCGTCGGGACAATGCATCAACTATGAGAAGAGTAATCTCTACTTCTTCAACACCCCTAATGACCTTCAACTCAAAATTCTCTCCATCCTCAGATGAAAAATGAAAAATCTTCCAGGGATCTACCTGGGCCTCCCCCTCACGGTCAAGGAAGTCACCCCCACCTTCTGAAACTCTATTTTGGAAAGAATGCAGAAAAAAATTGTGGGATAGAAAGGGAAATTCCTTAGTAGTGCAGGGAAGCTCCAGCTTCTCGCAGCCTCCCTATAGGGAATTCCGGTGTACTTCCTTTCCATGTTTAAAATATCAGGGACCATGGGGGAAAAACTTGAGAAAATCCAAAAAACCTTCTTATGGACTGGCTTGGAAGAGAAAAAATGCCTTGCTCTGGTCAATTGGGATACCATGTGTTTACCCAAATCTCTAGGAGGTTTGGGCATAAGAAAGATTAATGCCCTCAACAAGGCGTTAATTGCCAAGATTGGATGGACTCTAACTAAAGATGAGGCGGACTGGTGCAACATTATCAAAGCTAAGTACCTAGACCGGGAGCATTTCTATTATAATTTGAATACAACCGACCTTCCCCAGGGTTCCAAGTTGTGGAACAACATCCTAAAGAGCAGAGTGATGGTTAGAGAAGGTCTGAAGTGGCAGCTAGGAGACGGTAGAAAGGTGAGATTCTGGGAAGACTTTCTGATGGAGGATGGGCCTTTGGTCAACATTCGCTTCTATCAAATCATGAACCACCTTAAAGGTATCCTAGGGGAGTTTATTGCGGACTATTTGGTTCCAACAATTGTTTGCTGGAAGGACATTGTTCTCATCTACAACAATAGACCTAACCTGATCCCCCTTTCTTAGGATCTGCAACACATATTATCAAAACCTAGAATCCCCCTGGCCCTGAATGAAGACAACTTCATCTACAAAGAAACCCAATCAGGCTCCTTCTCAGTCAAATCTGCTTACAATTAGCTCCTCAAGCACCTTGTGGACGCTGAATGCTAGAAGAAAGTTTGGAACCCTCAGCTAATCCCTAAAACCAATTTCTTCTGGTGGTCCCTCATGCATGGTAAAACCCTCACACTTGATAACTTGAAGAAGAGGGGATTCCATCTCCCCAATAGATGCAGCCTGTGTAAAGCTGATGAGGAATCTATTAATCACCTTTTTGTCCTCTGTCCCTTTGCAGCTCATATTTGGTCTATTACTCTTCAGAAATGCAGTCTTTGTTGGGTCTTTCAGAAAAATATTAATTTTTTTGCTTTTGATTGGACCCCCCCTCCCATCATCCCCTCATCATTCAACTTTGGAAACAAATACCACCACGCATCTGTTGGGCCTTGTGGAAAGAAAGAAACAATAGAATTTTCAGACACTGAGACCCCCCCGAACACTGTGGCTCACATTTGCTTTAAGATGATCTCTGAAAATTTAGAAGTTAGAAAATGGAAAATCCCCCCTTACCCTCCCAATGAGGATGACAAAAGGATTGTTGTTTGCTGGAAGCTCCCCCCTGGCTTTGATCATTTCAACAATAGTACTAAGAATAAGAGACGGATGACCAGATGGTCAACGCCAAGGCTACACTGGTTTAAACTGAATTTTGATGGTTCAGCTCAAAGCAATTGTCAGGCAGGTGGTGGAGTCATCCAGGACCATCTAGGGAGCACGGTTGCAGCCTACGCTGGCAACCTAAGGAATAATACGGTCACTCAAGCTGAAGGAATGGCCCTCCTTTAGGGTCTGAAAATGGCTAACTCCATAGGAATAAAACATCTGGAAATTCAAGGAGACTCTCAAATCATTATTGACTCTGTCAAAGGGAACGCTTCGGTGGGGTGGAGAGTGGAACCCATTCTGAGGGATATCAAGTGCCTCTTGGTCAAGCTAGAGGACTTCACTATCTGCCACTTCTTCAGAGAAGGAAATAGAGTTGCCGATTCCATGGCGACTGACGAAAGGCTATAGAATGGCTTACGATGTTGGAGGGACCCCGGTTTGGTGTCGGTCACCACTAAGGAAATCTTGGGAAAGGAAAAGGCCTTTACCCAGGAAGGGACCATCCTATCCGCTCAATAATGAAGAAAACCTTTTTTCAATTTTCAAATTATCATAGGGATCTTGCCAATTTCTATCCTAGACGACCATGTATCAAAGGTAGGCTGAGTCATCAATACCATATGGGATGGATTTATGATGAAAGTACATACATCAGGAATTATTACTCCCTAGTTATTACCTAGATGGAGCCAACTGGCGACGATAAAGGTGGCGTTGGGGACCTATCAACTCAGATTGGCCCGAGTGAAGGCTCACACATTCCGAGTAGATCTCTGGCTTTCGATATCTACTAGACCTTAAGGGATAATAATCACTCAGATTATTATGACCATTTATTTCAAGTCTAACACAATTATCTTAACAATTCCACCTTAAGTTTGCTTCGGCTCCGCGTGTTGGTTGTAAGTCATTTTCAATCCATTAAACTAGAGGATTCAAGAATGGGGGGGATAGGCTAAGACTGGAACCCAATAAAGTGCATGAGTTCAAAGCTAAATCAACGGCCTGGTTTGTGTACACTGAAGGCAGTATTGAAAAATTCATGGAAAGCATGAAGGGCAATGACAAAAGACTTTCCAGACAATTTGTGACTTCCTGAGAAGATAGAAGGGTGACCATGGGGCGGATCTCTTTCGAAATCAATGAAGAGGTTATAGCTCAAGCGATGAGCCTTTCAATGGAGGGTAGAAAATGGAAAAAGCAAAGTTGCATTGCAGATTATACTAGCCTTAACCAATTCTTCCACCATGGTGAGAGCCCTTTCAAGAGGGTGGGAGGATTCAACAGGGAGGAGCTCCCTCATCCGTGGGACAGGTTCTGCTATATCATGATGAAGTATTTTATGTTGGAGGGTAGGTATGGCATTTTCTACTACTACCATCTCCCGTTCGTGAACCATTTGAGGAATAAAGACCTCATTTCCATTCCGTTCTTTTTACTGCATTTCATGGATGCTAATACTAAAGATATAGCCGAAGCTAAGAAAAAAGGGAAAGACTTTCCCATCCTGCATCAGGGCCTTATTCTTTGCATGTGTAACTTTCACCTCTCCCTCTACCCGTCCCGCTCCATTTTTGTATAGAATGTTGGCCCCTCGACCCACCCTCTGACCATTAATGATTCAAGCCCTCGACGCCCAAAATTTGGCTCCTCCAGCAAAAAAACCAAGAATCACTCCCCAAAGGAGGTCAGAACCCCCAAAAGAGTCAAAATCCAAGAGATTGACTCTAATTTGGATATTACTAAAGAAGCCAACACCCCCAGTCACTCTAGAAGACTGGCCTCTAAACCCTCAGATAAATCCCTGAGAGACCCCTCCTCCTTGCACGACACGGGAAACTCCATTCCGACTGTTAAAATGCCCCTGGCCCAACACAACCTAACCCCTCATTCTATGAGCTCCACCCGGATTTTTGAAAGCCCCATGTCCTCCAAGAGTCAGGAGCTAGCTAATTTCCCCTCCCCGACCTTCAGGATTGAAAAAATGTTGGTCATTGGAGAGGCCAACAACGTGAAGGAAGAGGATTCCAACCTAGCAGAGCTTGAGAAAAAGATAGAGGCCCTCTCTGACAATGTGCAGGTGATCATCAGTAGACTAGAGATGGTGGAGTCCAAGATGCACGATGTGTCCAAGTTTTCCCTGAATGTTATGAGATGCTCGGCTACTACGCTGTGCCTATTGTAGGAAAGCATAGTCAAAGGGAAAGGCAAGGAGGACGATGACTACAAAGGCCTGTTCAAGTTCCTCACTAAGGAATGGGCTAGAAAGTTGCTCCCTAAGAAGAGCTAAGGGAAAAAGAATTAACTTTCTGCATGTGGAGGAGTTTTTTGTCTATGTTGTGTAGTCGTTGGTTGGATAAGCCTAGTGTTGGCTTTTGTTTATTTTTTGTTGTTTATGGCCTTGCGTGGCATATGAATTATACTTTGCCTAGTAGTATTTTATTGCTGATAACTCTCAGAGTTTGGTCTTTGTTTTTGATAGAGGTAAAAGGCTGTTACTTTGCTGATTATATGTGGACAATGGTCTTGCCACTGTTCTCATAATTGTACCTATGGGTCGGCCCTCTCATTTTTGGCTGCTTTTATTATCAAAAACATAATTGTCAACATTTTCAATTGTATTAGTTGAGTTAAGGATTTCACTCTTTTCAGGATATACTCCCCTGATCACTCTCCAGTTAGCTCTAGCAAAATTAGAATGAGTAAATTGTGATTCACCCTCAAGTGGTCTATTTGCTGATGTTTTTCCCTCAAATGAATGGATCGTATCAACTTGTATATCTTTTGGATAACACACCTTTTCAAAAGTTATCTTGGTATTTGAATCAGTTTTATTGATTACTTGTGTTTTACATATTTGAGTAGCTTTTGTTGCTTTTCTTGTCACTTCTTATCTTCTTTCATAGTCTACTTGCTCTCGACTTATTGTTTCTACTTCTTGGATTGATATCAATTCTTCTATGGTTCTACCAAGTTTTGGTTCTTGATGACTAGAGATTGATGGAGATCTCATGCCCTTTTGTTTTTCTAACTATTGAGTAGTGACCATTTCTATCTTTTGGATTGAGACTTCTTGTTTTCTCTTTTTTTCTTCCTCTTGTTTTTTAGCATATGCTTCTTTTCTTTGGATTCTAATTTATTCTTTTCTTTTGTCAATCTCTTATTTATGTTTCTTGGAAGGTGTCTCTTGTTTTGTAATAGCTTGCTTGTTCCTTAAGCCTATTATATCTTCATCAGATGGTGAGATTGGATCCCTCTCATACTCATTTGAGTGTGTTTCATAATCACTTTCTAGGACTATACCACTGTATTTGAGTTTGTTGATAATTGATACAAGTTTTGTCGCTTGTTTTGATTCAGGTTTTGCACTTGCTTGCACTCTTTGAATTTGTTCATAAATAGACTCCTCCCTTTGAATGACAAGTTCTTCTTCTTGTTTCTTGTATTCTTCTTCCCTTTGTTTTCTAGTTGCTTCTGTATTGGCTTGATCAGGTTTTGTACTTGCTTTCCCTTGATGTATCTATTTATAGGAAGCCTCCTCTCTTTGAATGACAAGTTCTTGTTGTTTCTCGTATTCCTCTTCTTTTTGTTCTTTTTTTATCTTTTCAACTGCTTGATGTATCACTTCTTATCATTCTTCTTCTTTGTATGCTACTTTTCGTTTTCATTGGGGATTTTGATGATGATCTTGTTTTTGTATAGGTTTAGTATGTTGATCATACCCAAGTCCAAATTTATCTTTAACATGTTGAGAGTGAGGTGTGACTGGTTTTGTAATGCCTTTTTGATGCTTGTCAATAGGGCCTTTTCCTTGGTATCCCATTCTCTGCATTATCCTGAATCCATTGTCATACTGTTATGTGGAGATAGTGATATCTAAAGCTGCTACTATGATTTCTTCTTCATCTTTGTATAGTCAATCAAGGATATCCTTTTCTTCATTTTCTTTAGATTAATGTTCCAGCTCTGACAAAATTTCCCTCAAATATTTCAATAGGTTTTTGTTGGATTTACATTTTTGCATTTGTTGGTTTTCCATATGACTTTGGAGAAATTGGTCGAACTTGCAAAGAATATTTTCCCATTCCCGCATCATTTAATTTTAGGTTTTTCTCAAAAATTTCCAAAGTGGATGTGAATGATGTCTCTTGAGATGCTTTGGCTGGAGATAATGCTTCTCAATTATGAGGAACCCTTGCATCTTGAGTTGGTTTCAAATTGCTGCAATACTGATTGGAATCTGCTGATATGGTTATTTCTTGTCCATTATGAGGAAATTTGACACATTGATGATATTTTGAAGGAACTGCTTGCATATCATGAATCCATGGTCTACCCAGAAGAATGTTGTAAGATAAATTCAAGTCCAAAACTTGACAAATTGTATCTCTCTCAATTGGTCCTACTTTGAGTGGTAAAACCACTGTTCCCCTGGAAGAGTGTTCTTCTTCATCATAGGCCTTGATTGTTATTTTCTTTTTAGGATCCACTACATTTTTTGAATATCCCAAATCTTTTATCAAACTTAATGCACAAATATTTTAGCTATCTCCTCCATCTATAAGAACACGTTTGATGCGAGTTGTATGAATAGTGACTTCAATATGTAGGGGATCGTTATGGGGATGTTGTAATGATACGTCGTCATTTTATGTGAATGATAAGCAATGAGGGGTTATGAGATGTCCCACCATGTTTTTAAATTGATTAACATCCAAGTCCTTAGAAACTGTTGTTTCCACTAGAACCTTTTCCAATATTTCCTAATGCATTGGTGAGATCTTGAGGAGCTCTAAGATTGATATTTGCGCGGGTATTTTCTATAATTGATCCACTAAGTTTTATTGTCTTTAAGTGGATGTTATATCATTTATTACACCCAGAAATGTTATCTTTGCCATACTTTGAGTAATTGCATTCATTGGTTCTACAGGTGCTTTGTCTTTAACAATGATGACATTCACTACATTGTCATATGTGTAGGTATAGTTTACTTTTTCTTTGCCCTTATCATTTGGTGGATTAGATGGTCCATGCTTTTTATAATTGGGGAGTGGAGTTTTGAATGCCAAGTGTGATTCATTCATTTTATGATCATCCACTATGATAACCTCATTATCAATCAAGTCCTAAATGATATGTTTCAACCTTTGACAATCATTCGTTTGGTGTCCTTTGTTTCTATGAAAATCACAAAAATGATTTTCATTCCACCAACTTGGTTTGGACTTAGGCTCAAAATCTCTTGCTTTTGGTAATGCGATTAACTTGTTTGCAAGAAACATTTTTAGAGCCGATTCCAATGGTTCCCCAATGTTTGTAAAATTTCTGCGAGTGTTGGAATAAAAGGACTTTGGTTTAGTATTCTCTTGATTGTTTACTGGTGCTCAACTTGAAAGATTGAAAATGGGTTGTTGTGTTTTAGCATCTGTGTTATGAGATACTCCCTCATTGGCACCATTTTTGTTCTTTGTCCAAAATTTTGCTTTATCATTGTTGTTATTATTGTCATTTTTGTTGTTACCATTGTTATTGTTGTTTTAGAGTTTCAACTCTCGTTTCTTGACCACAGTGTCTTATATCTTTAAACCATTTTCAATCATTTTTAAAAAACTGGGAGGACATTGTAATTTGAGTCTATAACTCATCTCACTAGTAAGATTGTCAATGAAGATGTCCATTTTCTCTTGATTTAGTACATCTCTAGGGTACCTATTAAACAATTGTCTCCATCAATGTAGAAATACCATGAAAGGTTCACCATCCTTTATTTGATGTTGCATAGGTCTAGCATTTTTATCTCATTTTTTATGTTGTAGGAGTATTGTGAGATGAATTTGTTCACAAGTTCTTCAAAAGATTTAATCCCAGATGGCAATTTGGATAACCATTCTATTGATTTCCCACTCAAAATTCTAGGAAATAAACACATCAAATAGGTTTCATTGTGTGCAAATTCCATACTCATAGTGCAAAATTATCTGAAATGATCTTGAGGATCAGATTTCCTATCATATTTATCGTATTTTGGAATTTCACAATGTTGTGGGAATGGTATCATATTCAAACTCCTATCAAAAGGATATGGATAGATGTCCTCCAATGAATATTTCTTGGAACTTGTTCCATTCTGCATATCATGTATTTATTGTTGCAAAGTTTGCATTTGTTGAGTGAGAATCAAAAGAGGATTATCAACACGGGTTCTCCCTTCATCCTCATAAGTTCTTCTGTCACTACGCTCGCTTCTTGTTTCATCTTGTTCTCTTCTTGTTTCTTCATGGTTTATCCGATTCAAGTCATCATTAGTGTTTTGATTATGACTTGTTTCGGCATCTTGTTTCAAACTTTCCATGTTAAAACCTTGTGGCAATTTTGCTCCTAAATTAGCCAACATTAGGAAATATTTTTGCTTTTCTTTTTCCAATAGTTTTTCCATTAACTTGTCAAATCTAGAATCTTGTTCAATGTCTCTAATGTGCTTCTTCATCAACATTTATGTATCCAAATTGATAAAACATTGGATTTTCTTCTTCCATTTGTTTTCTTGTCTTCTCAATTTATCGTGTTGAGCTCTAGTCCAAATTGGCATATGATCGATTTGAAACTTCCCAAGTTTAAATTTTATGGATGCAACTCAATAGGTGATCAATTGTTTAGTAAAATAAGCTAAGTTTATTCTACCACCTCAATTGGTACGTTGAGATAAAGTGTCTCTTTGTTGAAAAGCATGTGCTTGTAAGGTTTCTTCGTCAAACTCCGTTCCACGAACACATAGATAGTCACAAAAATTGTGTAGGAATATGGGATGCTTCAACAAAATTTTGCAGTTTATGTATAGAAACCTTCTCTTTTTTCAAGAGTGCCTTATAACTAAGTTTTCTCTTCTTGAGACAACATGAAATAGTCATACAAGTGTGTAATGGTTGACAAGTTTTTGATCCCAATGTGAGTGCACGTCTTGTGAAATTTTGATAATACCAAATTCAAGGTAGAGCGATATATCCAAGACAATGAACAAGGTTAATCCAATCTTAAAGTTTCATGATGAAGGATGATGTATCGTGTTGAGAAGCTATGTTTGAAAGATCAAATTTATCAAGAAAAAGTGTTTTGTGCACTTCAGATGTTGGATCTACGACTTGTTAAAAATAAATAATTGTGATAAACTTAGGTGTAATCTATTGTTTTGGGAAAAAAATTCAAAAAACCTATTTGTTTGACCAATTTTGATATCTATGATAGTTGAAATAGAGTCTTCTCAAAAATGGGTATCCAAAAATGTTTTCAAAAATTTGAGTTGATAAGGGGAAGTGTCCTTTGTTGTGGATGGGCTAAAACAAATGCGCTACATAAATGTGTAAATGTACTATCAAATGTGATAGATGTGTTGCACTGTTGTGTGAATGTGTTGTTATGTGCTTCAAAAGTGTTATTCTATGTTGCAAATGCATTGTTTTAAGCTGCAAATGAGCTATCAAATAGTGTATATGCGCTAAACTGCATGTTAAATGCGTTGTTCTGTTATGCAAATGTGTTGTCAAAATTTGTAAAAGTACAACTCTGCACTATGAATGCGTGACTCTATTGTTTTTCAGCTAATTTTGAGTTTTTCACCAGGATGATTATTTTTCTGCTTTGATTTTGAAAATGTAATGCAAACACAACAGACACAATGTTTGGAAAGCAAAATACACAAGCAAGTACAATTCCTATGGTAGGTCAGGACAATAATTGTTTAATCTCATGTGGGTTTCCCCAAGGCTATGCTATTAAAAGAAGATGCTTAGATGCTTGACCCCATTGGCTCCACCCTCAACACTCACTTCTTTGAGATAGCAAAGTACTAGTTCCCATGACAACTCCCCATGGAAAAATTTGCATCTCTACTAAGAACTTTATGTGTGTGAGCCACTTTAGAGGTCCGACCTCCTGTGCCAACAACTAGAAGGATTTGGGCTTCTACACAAAATAATTTTTAGTCAAGGCATCTAGTCGAGTGGCCATACATGCAGTGTGTTACGCTCCATTAAGGAAGGCCTCCCAGCCTGTAGAGATTGCATTCTATAGGGTTTATGGGGATTAAAATGTCAGTATGGACTAATCAACACTCATTGCTTGTAACTTTCATTACAAACACAATTTATTAATAGTGGATCAGAAGAGCTTGGCTTTAGCCCATTTCCACTTGGGCCGTCCCCTCTCATCGAGCCTTAAAGGCTACTCAAGAGGTAGACCCTCTAAAGGATAAACATTCTAGAAAGTGGGTCTGGTTTTCTGATCACCTAATTAAGGCGAGAGCATAGTAACCTACCACTTTGTTCAAACATAGTAAATGAAAGATTTATTTTCCTCCTGATTAAATCTATATGTGCAACTATTTTAAAGAAGACACAAAGATGCAAGTTGCATGCTATTAATTGACCTCCTTAGTTAAACTAGGTGAAGCAAAAGATGGTAAATTACAAAACCCCTAGTTAAACTAAATGTGAGAAATTCATAAAAAAATAACATGCAAGAGCACAAGTTAGCAATTTTAAGGATTTGATCTTCAACGGTCAAAAAGCTGCAAGTGTTAGATAACAAACTGTTTTGAATTTTTTTTGCAAACTACCAAAACAAATGTGTTGAAACTACAAATGCGCTAAACCTGACTACAAATACTCTATCTAAATTAACAAATGTGCTACCCTAAAATGCAAATGTGCTAGATTGTGTTACATATGCGCTAAAACAGGATGGATGTGTAGCTAAAACTGAGAAATGCGCTATTATAAACTATAGATGCACTAATTTAACATGTAAAAGAACTATCAAATACTACAAATGCGCTAAAACAGATTTCAAATTCATTAAAATATGAGTAAATGTGTTATTCTGCTAAAATTATGAAACCTATGAGAATGACAAAAAGAAGATAGAAAATGAGGCCCGATGCCCCACGGTGGGTACCAAAAATGTATCAACTTGGAATTAATCTTCAGAATAAGCCTACAACTTGTTATTTTTTCAAAAAATATTGATAAGAAAAGCTACAGGAAAACTCCAAATATCAACCAATGAAAAAATGTAAAGGAACAAAACATGAAAATTTAAAGATATACCTTTACCCTCTTGTCTCATTGTGTCTTATCCCCATTGTTCTTGGTTGTAGATGGTTGCTCTCAAACACGCATTGTGTGGCCTCCAACATGGAAAATATGGAATGTTTAGATAACTGGTAGTTGAATTATGCAAGCTAAAATGATTTATGTTATGATGCAAGATAATAAAAAGACTCCTAAAATGCTCAGATACTCAAAATGCCAAAACTCAAGGATACAAAATGAATACTGCAAGATAACTATTAGTCTTAAAATGTTGGAGAAACTCTCTTTTTATAGACTTTTGGTGTGCAAAATCCCTTGTGGCAGACATCAATGATTGAGATTGAAACATGTAGATTGGGTGACTATAAAAAGATTGGTTGAGATGTGAGAGATAAAGGAGGAAGATGTTCCTCCTACACCTGCAAGATGGAGGAAAAGGTGGAAGGAGAAACCAAGTGTTAGAAGGCTCACCTTGACTGAGGATGAAGACTTGAGAGAATATAGGATGGTTGGAGAAGATTTAGGGATATGAGGACAAGTGGAGGTTGACTAGGATGATGTGGACAAACTTCTCCCAAAGATGTAGGAGTTGTTGGAGAGGATATAGAGAAGTTGAGGATGAGTGTACGTACACATTCTCAAAAGAAGGAAATGAGGTCATAATTATTATGGCTAATTAATAATTGAGATTTAATAATTTATTTAACCACATAAAATGTGAGTTGGAAAGTTTGAGTGATGTGGAGATGAAGTGAGGTGGATTTGAGGATTTAAATAATTAGAAAATTATTTAATTGATGAGACTATAGAAGAATTAGATAGGGAATGATTAAATATTTAGATATTTAATTGAATTGATTTAGAAGAAAGGGGTAATGAATTAATTAATAAAATGTTTGAATTTAATTAATAATAGAAGGATTATAATTAAAGTGAATTAAATAAATTAATCTTTTCAAATTAATTATATAATAGAAGAATTAAGATTAAAATGAATTAAATAATTAAACTTGTCAATTTAATTATTTAATAGAGGAAATTAACATTAAATAAAGAATAAATATCTATTTAATTATTCATAGTCTTTTTTTGAGTGTATACACTAATTACTCTCAATTTTGCATCATTTTCCCTAGTTCTTTCATTTAACCATTCTTTTTAATCTAATTATAATTATTCAACAAAAGAAATAATTAATCATTGTGCCCAACTCTACCAATAGGTTTGTATTTGGGCCTATTGGTTATTTCCACAATGTCAATTGATGTGAATGTGTTTGATTCCTAGTGTGCATGTTTAGACTAGCGAACCCCATTTTTATATTACATTTTGGTGAACCCGACTTGTTAACACATTGCATAATTTCTGATTTGTATGTTCAGATGTGAGTTTTAGTGCATATAATTTTCATATTTATTGATATTAATTATTCAAATCTATCATTTCTATAGTGCATTTTTCTTAATTAAGTGTTTAATTGATCATTCTATTGAGAATTGCATTGTTTAATCACTTCTTTTTCTATAATTGTTTGCATTATCAATTGTATAAGAGGCATTGTGAGTACAAACTTATTTCATTAACTTTACCCTCTCTCTGTATGATTTCTCATTACCCTTTATCTCGAATCCAATATCCCAATGAGAATGTGTTATAGAACTATGGATTCCCAAAGTATAAATACTAAGGATGTTGAGCTTGAGCTGACTAACTTATTTTCTAAGAGCTTGGGTGAATCATCTTTTCCTACACATGACATGCCTAAAATTGTTGAAAATACTTCCTATTGGAATCAACAAACACTGAGAGGAGGGGGGTGAATCATTGTTCTACAATTCACAAATTTATTAACCTTATTCTTAAACCACTAGATGCATAAGATTGAAAGTAAAGTGCAGTAACATAAACCAATCAACCACAAAACCATAACACCAAGGTTTTTACATGGAAACCCCGAAATGGAAGAACCATGATGGGATTTGGACCCACTATATTATTATACTTTTATCAGGAGTATAATAATATTACAAAAAGAGGAGTGCACTTGCATTCAGGCACACTGGCTAGAGATCACTACTCAAATACAAAAGAGGGCTACAACCTGGAGGATTCACTATCCTACAAATGATTATAAATTATTACAAATGATTACAATAGAGTCTAAACTGAAGAATAGAATCTACTAATGCCAAATAATAGTTCCAATTAAGCTCAATCTAATTGTCTTCCTCTATATTGCTTATTTGCCCTGTTTTGTTGCCCAATCCTATACTAGAGCACCAAATCTACATATTGATGCTCATTCACTCACCATACATACTTTCTCACATCTACACACTCATACCATATCAAAACGATCATACAAGTCAATCTTATATATCCGCATCAATAAAAAAATTGATTCCTATGTCGGCTTCCAAAAACCACATAACACACATCATATAACACGTAACCAACAAGTCGGCTCAATTCATCCACAAATCCATTTGCAAACCTAAAAAAGATGATAAAAAGCTTCACATATGTCGGCCCAATCTCCTCAAACTTGAAACCAATCACCAGAATCATCCCAAGGATTCTGAATCATGCGTTACATCAAAATAGCTCTGTTCTTCCTAGATTAAATCTTAAATCTTATATCGAACCTTAAATCTTGCTCATGAATCAATACTGGTTATCAGGATTACAAAATAAGTTGCCTCAAACTTTGAATCAATTGTCTCTATAACTGCAATTAAAGTTACACAACCAAAATCAAGATATGCACATTGTACTCATACTCTGTCGGTTACTATGTTCTACCTTCCAAAATTATGCCTCATGATAATACAACTTCTGGTAAATCAAATCTATGTACACTGAAAATGATTTTTGAACTGAGTTGTCATCAATGACAACCTCTAAGCATTTCTCATGCACCAATCTTCACTAGAACAATGTCTCTTGCCAACACTTCCCCCCATGCTTCTCATGTGATGGGGATGACTCTTCAAATCAAGTGAATATTGAACAAATACAAAATATTGACAAGAAATTGGAAGATCTTCAACAATTTTTGAGTTAAGAATGCTTGGGTGGAGAGAAAAACCCCTTTACTAAGGGTTTAAGGAGATTGACTCACAATAACCAACAAGGTGTGAATGTGTTGCGTAGTATAGCTCATATCGTGGATGTCAATATTATGATAATATAAAATTATATTGAAGTGCTTGGACTTTCAAATCCTTCAAATCAAGTTTAACCTTACATTCATATTCATACATATTTTCCTAATGTGCCTACATATGCATATTGAATCATGGCTACCTCTACACAAATTTTTAATGCTATACATGTTAGTAATGGGGGGAGTCATATATCATTTGTTTTGAAAACATCTCCATTACCCACATATCATAATGTCGCATCTACCTATTGTACCACGCCATCAAATCCTCCATCACAATCCAACATTTCTCATTCCAATTCATTCACTGAACTCACCATAAACCATTTAATTCAAAATGTTTCATCTTTACAACAATTGGCTTCCATAACCCAATCTAAATCCATTATTCCTACATGTTCTACCACTAGCCCACTTTCCACTGAGATCCTCCATACTCCTCTACCACAACACATTAAGGTTACCCGTTTGGAGAAATAAATGGAAAAGGTGATCTCCAAACTCATGTGAAAATGTTTTCAACTTTGTGTAGTGATTTTTCATTTGACCACAAACTCATGGAAAAACTATTTGCCTATACCTCAAGAGGAAAAGTTTTGCAATAGTTATGTTTCTTGCCTCCTCATTCAATTTATTCTTTTCAACAATTGTCTAATGCATTTGTTCAACATTTTCAAAACAGTTTTGTTCCCCAAATTACTTTGACTAATTTGATGCATTGCAAAAAAGGTTTTCAATAGAAAGTGATTGATTTCATTGGTAGATATAAATATTTCCATTCAAAAATTGTTTATCCTATGCCTAATAGTGATTTTCAAATAATTTTCATTAACAATTTACAAAAAGACATTAGAGATAAGTTTTTTTTTTTAATATGTGTCTCACACAATTTTGCAGAGTGATTCACAATTATTAGCTTCAAGTGAGTCAACATGATCCCTCTTCATAATTGATTCCAACTGATAAGAATGAATAAGCTCATCAAAAAATGTAAAAGTACAATGGTTTGTGTTGAATACTTTCATCGAGATATCAAAGAGACAAGACACACTAAGCCCCCAAGGACTTTAGGATCTTACTACCCTAATATCAAGATAAAAGGAACATCATAAGAAAGAGAAAAAAGAGAAAGAACATGAGTACTAGTCTATAAGATTTTCTTACTATGAGTCATGAGAAAGAAAAATACCAAATTACAAAGCAAAAGGATCAGTTTGCAAAGCAACTTGAGTATGAAATATGTCATGGTGTTTGCATAAAGTGTAACATTGAGTAGAGTGTATTCCCCCATGTTAAAGCAATTGCATATGCCTTATCGGGACCAATTGATTTAAGGTAGTATGCATCCAAAAGACAAGAACATTATCACAATGAGATGCCCCCAAGAAAGGACAAATCAAAGGATAATGGTCACAAAACATAAAATCACATAAGGTAATCACTATCTTTGGTGTCAGTATGCTCTTATGATAACTAATGTACATCATGAATATTTGCTATGGAATTGACCTCATCCCCCAATGGTAGTGGATCTAAAAACATAATGGAAGAAGGGAACATGTATCTTTTGAGTCAACATGGAAGAGACCAAAAGAGATCTCAACGCTTTGCATTGTACCCAAGTAGACAACACAATGGACAACATATAGAAGAATTGAGATACAAATAGAAGAATGTCACAATAGATTCAACCTATTTATTACCTTTTCCCAAAGGAGTGACAAGGGTCATCTAAAGAGATCCTAACATAACACAAAACACATCATGGGGGAAACACATTACAAACAAGAAAACACACAAGAGAGGATCTACAACACGAACGAAGCTAATCAAACAAATCATCCACCTCCCAATCTTGTTGAACATTATTTTGGGAAGGTGGATAAGATGCAAGAGGATCTACTTCAAGCATGGTATATGGAGATACCACGAGTTTCAACCAAGGACCATGCTATAATGATGAATCACCTTGTTTGTCACTAGGAACTAGGGTTAATGCTTTAGAAAAATATGAAGATGGATCATGGTTAAACTCAAAAAGCTCATACATATCATCAGAATCATTAGAATCAACATTGTTAGCATGGACAACATCATCATCCATTTCATAATCTATATTAATAAAAATAGGATCTCTAATACGATTAGAGCATGAACCATCATTCTTCTTAAGCATTTTTAATATTGGTGATTTAAATTGAACTTCCTCCCTAGGGTTAGGCAAAGGCTACACAAATGGGACCAATTCAACATTTGGTGTCTTCGGAGAGGAAATGGTTTGGGAAGAAAGTTCACAAGCCTATGCATGATGTCTTCATTGATGTTCTCTCCTACACAACTTCATTTTAGTTTTATCCAAGACTTGTGAAGCTTGAGGAACTAAGAATCCCTACTAGGTTGAGAGATAGAAGATGCCAGGTGCTTTTGTTTGTAAGACATTAGAGGTGAGATTACAGCATATATGGGAGGAATAGAAGGTGTATGAAGGATACCAGGTCCATCATGAGAAGGAGGAATGGGTCTATGTTATCTAGGCTTACTCAAATATACGATCATCACATTTTTTCACTTTTGATAAGATAGAAAAATGGTGTCACTTCAAGGCTTAAGAGTCTTGGGTTTTTTAGGTCAAAAGTGATCAAGGGTGAAATTTTCATGCTTTGACATGGGTTGGTAAAGGCTATGAGTAATTTATATGATAGTGCCATTATGAGGGAATTTTAAACATTTATGAATAGTAGAAGGGATAACTTTCATGGAAGAGAGCCAAGGATATCCCGACCTCACACAAAATTGATTTTATGTAGGAATAATAGAAAAAGTCACATCTAAGAATTTATTACCAACCTTGACATGAAGGGTAATAGAACCAATGGTAAGATAAGAGAAACCATCATACATATTGACCTTCATAGTGATATAATAGCAATTACTCATAGCTATGATAGTAATTGTAATTGAGAGTGTGTTTTTTATCTTCATAGTGATATAAAATGGGCCATTAGGTCCAACAATAGTCTCACTAGGATCAAAAGTAATTTATAGGTCTTTAGGAGGTGTAGGTTTATCAACAAGATTCACAAAATTATTAGATTCTACAATAAGGTCTTCAGGAGAAAAGGTGAGAGAATTTGACTCGACAATATTAGTAGAGTGAGAAGGGAAAGAATTACTAAAGATTTGGATATTTTGATTAGAAGGTGCTATAAATTTGTTTCATTTGTCATTCACACTAACTATGTGTCTGTTGAAATACTAGGATCACTAAGAAGGGGGGGAGGGGTGAATAAATGATCAATAAAATAACACTTTTAAAAATTCAAACTTTAATATAATATGATTAACCTTTGCAACAAATCATAGAATAGTATTAATAACAGACAAGATATTCAAAAAAATAATTCAACACAATGACACCAATATTTCAGTGGAAAAACCCTAAGGGTGAAAAATCATGCTATGGACAAGTTTTATATTAGGCCTCACTGCCAAAAATTCAAAGCACCAACTCTAGGAGCACCAACCCCTTACAATATTTTAGGAGAACCCACTCCAAGGAACACCAATCCCTTACAAATAATAAACTTAGAACAATACAATTTAGAGGGTTACTTTGTTTCAATACAAGCCACACTTTTATACTGCATCAAGCCTCTATTCTGTAGTTTTTCACATTAATAGACTGCACAATCATTATTATGTCATAAATCTCTTATTATGAATAACTTATTTTTTTCTGAATGTACCATCATCTATTAGAACATCAATTGACCATCATCATATTCAACTATTTCTTCGAAAGTTTATATATCTCTTCAACAACTAGTTCAATAAAGTTTCCATGGCTTCCAACCACTGACAAAGTGTCACGAAGAATTTACAACAAATGCCCAAAGCTCCATCTTGGACCAACCATTGGCATCCAACTTAGTAGGTCAAAAAAGAAGTCAGACGTGGTCCCACTTAGTCCCAAAGATCATCAACAAAATATTATACTATGGTAATGTTTCAATTTGGCTTCACCAAAATGCAATATTACACTGAAATAAATCCCTTTGTTGCCAACACCAAACACTTATCACAACAAAATAGTCTTTATCAACAAAAGCACATAACATCGGCTTGCTGCTAGAAACATCTTGCCGAACCCCTAAGTCACACCAAAAAACCACTCTTTGTCAAGACCATTGTAAAGTCTCACTGACACTTAACTTATTTCTATGACAATGTGACTACGGCTATAGGCTAAAATAGTCTTATCAAAAACACATGTTACACCGAAATATCCTTTTTGGACAAGACTCACCAAGGTTACATTGACATAGGACTTGTCGGCAAAATAACATAACTTTGACTACCACTTTTAACTCTCTCAATGAACACCAAGGTCACATCAAAGAGACTACTTGTCGCCAAGACATTGACAACATCACACTGACTTCAAACATTGGTAAGAAGAATTCTTTTTGTAAAATGTTGAAGAGTCTTGTCGAACCTAGATGTTACACTAAAATCAATCCTTCACCAAGATAGATTAGAGTTACAGTGAACATTCAAAAACTCGAGAGATGATTAGAGTTAACTAGTAAATTCTATCAACATGTATTCATGACTATATAATATCACCTGGTAATCAACAATAAATACAAATGCCATGTTTTTATCCTTATCCTATCAAGCACACTTATTTACATTAATTATTGACATCATCGACAAAAATACCAAAGCTAACAGTGTCATCTGGCTAGAGTTGAAGTCATCTAGGGAGATGACATGTTTCTTTCTCTTGGGAGTATTGGAGAATAGACAAGGTGGTAAAGGTGTATCATCTTCTACTCCTATGGTCAATAATCGAGATTAAAATTCTTGATTCTTTATGTTTGTGGTCACAATAGGAGGAGTGGAAGTTACAATTGTAGGTGGGTTCTCAACAATTGAAACCTTAGGAGGAAGCTTAGTTTCTTACATGAATTTGTCAAAATCTTCTAACATAGAAGATGACACTTTAAATATATTTTGGAGGAATACATTCTTAATGTTGTCCTATGGGGTATCTAGAGCTCACTCACTAGTTGTTGTATAAGGAATGGTGTGAATCACTACACTAGGAGTCTCAGATGCATAAGAAATAGTGGAACCAAAAGGAATAGGATTAGAAACTTAAAGTAGAGGGGGATTTGTACTTGGAGCATCATGAGATGTAGGAGGGGTGATTTCTTGTGTCACTTTGAACTAGGAAGTAATAAGAATTTTTGGTAACCCCTCCTCATCATACTCTTCTTCTTTCTCTTTCTCTAACTCTCCTTCATCTTCTTGTATCTCTTCTTCAAGTAACTCTTCTTTAGCTTCTATCTCTATCTAAGTATCATGAGCTGAATACTCTCCTTAACTCTTATCTTTACCCTTTCCACCAGTGAATTTGAATTTAGAAGCCTTTGGGGCCAATGAGTCTTGCCTATTTTTGGTTCTTAACTCTGAAGTTTTTCCTGCTGGCTCAACAGTATCATCTTCTGATCCAATTTGAAAAGAATTCAATTGAATCCACTTCTATGTCAACTAGACATTGGTATTGGCAAGAATATTTTGAAACCTAGTCCTTATTGGAGTGTTTTCCTTTTGAGACCATTGAATGAGAGGTATACATGAATGAACAATCTTATTCTTTTCATATACTAGATCTATAATATTTTCATCATCCTCAATATCCTCATGGATATCATCAAGATTTAGGTTCTAAATTTGTTCCATAGTAAGGTGACAATAGTCAAGCCTTTTGATATCTTGTTTTGTGCTACAATCAATCCAAATATCCTCTGCTCGGTGAATTTGGGTATAACTATTCTTAAGCTCGTTCTTCATACCTTTGTAGTCAAAATGTTTCCTAGCTTTGAAGAGGCTCATTGTTACCCTTCTCATCTACTCAACCATGGCTCTAGATTTATAAATGGAATTGATTGAATATATTCTAATGGTGAGGGAGAACTTTAATCCATGCTTGTGTGAACCTGACTGGCGTTCATGCATTGCTACCATATGATGAGCCAAATCCATGAGCACAATTTTATCTGATGGGTACCTAGGAAGAATGAAGCGTTCATCATCATAGAATCCTACTCTTGGATAAGTAAAAGTAGGGAATTGTAGGAACATACACCCATACTAGTTCACCACATTCCAAGCTTCATCTAACACTCTATTCTTTAGAAGTTCTTTATCAAACATGCACATATAATCACAAAAGAAAGCATCATTCACTCTCTTGAAATGATGTAAACTATTCTTTAGAGTCAATTGAGAGTAATATTGGTATATAGGGATTTGAATACTATGTCCTGTAGTAGACAATCCTAGAAAATGCCTCATTGAGGTTGCTACATATACTAGGTATGAATTTGTAAAGTGGAAAATTAGAGCTTAGCAAATTCACCATATGGAAAGGAGAAATCACTAAGCCGATTTTCACTTGGAGGACTTTACATTCAAAAGAGGGGATGAATATAATAGATGTTGGTATTTTGGTATGGTTTTGTCATTGATGTCTGTAGACACCTAAAATTGTCATGTCTAATTAAATAAATATTTTATTTATTTAATTACTTTAGCTTAATTCTTCTATTAATTAAATAAATCTTTATTTATTTAATTAATTCATTTATCCTCTTCTAGCCTTATTTCTCATTTAAATAAATACATTTATTTATTTAAATTCCACTTTTCCTAAATTAAATAAATATCTTATTTATTTAATTATCCCACTCCTTCTATTAATTAAATAAATCTTTATTTATTTAATTAATTCATTAACCTTTTCTACCCATGACACATGTCATTCATCTCTTAATTCCTACACTACCTACCCTCTTATTATTTTATTATTTTCTTTACCTACCCTCTAATCATAGCCGACCTCCTTTTACACCTCTCAATCTTATCCCTCCATTTCATATAGTGTCTTCTATATAAGGAGATGCTCCCTTCATTATCAAACCCCCCATTGACTACTTGACTACACTACGCTTTTGAACATAGACGATCCTACTTGCAACCACATTTTGTTCTTTGTTGAGCTCTTGTGCACATAAAATCCGAGAGCAAATATATCAAGCAAGATCAATGGAGATAGGAAGAATGGAGATCCAAACCCTATTGGACATGTGATGGTATAATCTTTGTGATTTCATTTAATTTGCATTGTCCTAGGTAATCTTCATATGTTATGGTGGATCTTTGTTGTTGTTAGGCTAGGGTTTTATGGTTGAATTAATTTAGTCTTTCAATGTTGTTGTTATCCATTTTCACCATAAACAATGTCAACACCTACTAAAACACTAGCACCTTGGAGATCCAACAACATTCACCGGCAAGCAAGTAACTATTGCACTGTTACTGCTATATGGTTCATCAATAGGATATAATGATCACCGACACTTGGAATGATATGGAAGACACTTGGTAATGTTGAAGACATCATGTGGACACTTTTTTTTGAAGAATTAATCATTGGTATAATCATATTTGCATATTTTCTTTTATCGGTAAATAGGTCCAGGGTTACCTAGGGTTACACTGACAGGTTTATCTTTTCCAGATCAGCATGGCACGCTATGGAGATGATTTATTATTGTTGTAAATGCTTTAAGCTGACATGTTTAATTAGCCATTGCATCGGATAATATATTGTTTGTAAAATGTTTTTATTGTAATATCTTGTAGAGCCGACCTACTAAAATTGGTCTTAGGTTATGGTATAAATGTAAGATCTTATTTGTAAGATCAAATGTGGAATGTGAAAAAGAATTAAGTGAAGTTATTGCGAGATTGAGTAGAGCTATACATGAAGACATCATTTGAAGGTGAAGCTAGGTTTTTTTGTGGAAGCATATCAACATTACACTGGTACTGAATCCAGCATATGAAGATGCTATTTTGTGCAGTACATTCTTATTGGATTTAACCATCCAACTGTAGTCAGTGTGACTCCCATTTTGTGATTGAGTAGTGAGCTCTAGGCTGTTGGCCTTTCTGCATGTGCAAACCCCATTTATGTACACTTACTATCTGCAGTAGTATCATCTAATTGTGGGTAAGGTTTCCCACCGTGGTTTTTCCCCTTATAGGGTTTCCACGTACAAATATTTGTGTTATGTGTTGTGGATGACTTTGTGTTTATGTTTCATGCATTAATCTTTATCAGTATAGCAATTAACTGTTAACACTGTCTACCGGCATACTTAACTGGTTTACCAGTATTAAGCATTAAGTTGGTTGAGTTGTTTTTGGTTTGAATTTATTAGACAACTGATTCACCCCCCCCTCTTAGTTGTCTCTGGGACCTAACAATAGATCCAATCCTAAATGATACAAGGACTGAATACTAAGTAGATGTATTATGTTTGGATTGTGTTTGACCCTCTTTTGTATGACTAGTTGAATTAAGATAAAGTGTTGGAAATGAAGACAAATATGAAAAACAATGAGCTACAGACTCAAGATTTCATCATGCACTTGGATCTAAGAAGTTTGAGATGATTCAAAGCCGCTCTGCGAAATCTGCCAAAAGTTGCAGGGACCATGTTTTCGGACCAGGTCACCCCCCTCTTGATCCTTTGAACTTTTCACACGTAAAAAATGGTTTTTTCATCTTTGCAAATAAAGCTTAACTCTAGAAGAATGACTACTCATGTGTTTCTTACACATAGAGGGAAAGGGAAACATGTTGGGAATAGGGGTTTGCCTTTAGGTCAAACCCTAGTTTTGGAATTAACCAAGTGGTTTAAATAATGTAATTGAAATGAATAAAAGTAGAAATCCTCCTCTTTGTGGGGATGTTGAATTGACTCAAAATGAAATGCTTATACCTCCTTGTCAACTTTTGCTTGCCTCCACATGAAATTATGATTTCATGAATTAGAATCATGGTCTCCTCTTCAATGCTTGAAATCTTGGCTCTATTGTTGCTCCAAAGCTTTAAGGAAGACTGAAAATGCTCAATTTCTCTTAAATGCTTAAATGCTTGATCTCTTGAATGCTCAGATGCTTGACTGAATTTCATGTTATACCAAATGAAAGGGGAAATCCCTATTATATACTTTTTTGTAGCATTAATTTATTAATTTTATGACATGAGTCGACATATAGGGATTTTCCTACTTCAAATTTGAGATAGGTCAATGGGAGGGGCACAAGGATAGGTCCACATTAAGGGGGACCAGGATGCCACACCCTAGTCTTGCTCTAATTTGGGGTAGGATCAAGGTGGCAGCTGGGTGCATCATTGAGATGAATGAATTTTTTGAAATGTGTGAGCATAATCAGGTCTTTGATCAGGCCGAGGGGCGCAAACACTAAGGTGAAGACCCAAATGTAGTTGAAAATTGCAAGGGGTGAAATTTTAGGATGTTACATTTAGCCCCCACTTTAGCAACAATAAGAGCTTATGCAAATACTCGCGGTAAAGCACAAGGAATTCAGATTGAAATAATTTCACCATGTCAAAGAGGCAAGATACACCAACCCCAGTGGACTTTATGTTAGGACCCGAAAGGCAACTGAGAGGGGGGGTGAATCAGTTGTCAATGAATTTTATCCCAATTATAACTTAATCAAACTTGATACATAACATTGGTTAATAGATTAACAATTAATATCAATACCAGTGAAACTTAATGCATGAAACAGAAAGAGAAACAACATCCACAACACATAACACAGAGATTTGTACATGGAAACCTTGTAAGGGGAAAAACCACGGTGGGAAACCTTACCAACAATCAGATGATACTAGAGCAGATAGTATGTGTATACAAATGGAGTCTACACATGTAGAAAATCCAACCGCCTAGAGCTCACTGCTCAATCACAAAATAGGAGTCACACTGACTACACAATTGGATGGTTAAATCTAATGATAATGTACTACTCAAAATAGCATCTTCAATGTTGGATTCAGTACCGGTTAAGCTCTGATAATCACCTTCAAACCTTCCTTGAACCTTCTCTATGATATACTAATATGATCTTCAATATTCGCACATACCATGTTACAATACCATAACCTTACATACCATATACCATCACATGCCATCTCACAAATGAGACCTTACATATATACCAAAACCTAAGACCAAATGTGTAGGTCGGCTCACTAAGAATAATTAAATCAATTACAAATAAGTCAAGATGTGATGCATCATGTCGGCTCAATACATTTACAACAATATCCAATCAATAAGTCATCTCCATAACGTATTGTGCTGGTCTGGAATAGATAATGCATACCGGTCCATAACCTAGACCAATTTTTTGGTAACAACAAATATGTCAACCCGATTAGACCAATAACCAAAACACCAAAACCAAGTATCCAAACCATGTCTTCGATATAAACAAGTGATCTCCAGATGATAACAAGTCATCCTCAGTGCTAGTGAACAATATGACCTGCCCGTGAACAATATACCATTGAGTGTGCATAAGTTACTGAACTTGCCGGTGAACACAATGTGTCGGTTCAACATAACTAAAGATCTCCAAAAGGATAAGTGTTGACATCAATGATGTAGTTCCTCGCCAGGAAACCCTGAAGGGATAAGGCTAAAACTCAATAATAGAGTGCAAATATTATTTTTTTAAAGAGGTTTAAACACAACATAATGATACAATGAGTTATCATAAGATCTGATCACACAACAGAATACTTAGCTAGCACCTAAAGGGTTTCCCAATGTGATTACTTGATTCAACACTTAACTCAACCCAGGCTAATTAACCCAATTAAATTGATTTACTTAATTACCAGTTATTACTTTAAACAAGGATATAATTCATTCAGTAAATTAAAATTATAGATAATAGGACGAGTTCATCCATTATGGTCGAAAATATAGATAACATGATGAGTTCATCCATTAAGGTTAAAATATAGATAACTTGATGAGTTCATCCATTAAGGTTAAAAATATAGATGACATGATGAAGTTCACCCATTAAGGTTAAAATATAGATAACATGATGAGTTCATCCATTAAGTTAAAATATAGATAACATAATGAAGTTCATCCATTAAAGTTAAAATATAGATAGCATAATGAAGTTCATCCATTAGAGTTAAAATTTAGATAACATGATGAGTTCATCCATTAAGGTTAAAATTATAGATAACATGATGAGTTCATCCATTAAGTTTAAAAATATAGATAACATAATGAAGTTCATCCATTAGAGTTAAAATTTAGATAACATGATGAGTTCATCCATAAAAAATTTAACCATAAAATTCGCCCAAACTTTCATTAAAACATAAGTCATGCATTTAATTTCATTACATACTTTAATTTCATTATAAGATAACGAATGATTTCCAAGCATACTTTAATTGAATTATCAACAAATGAATACATTCCAATTGTTCGAATTTACATTCTTCACTATCCAAATTACCGCATTAATAAGATGACTACATACATGCATTTAAGATTAACTTCATCTAATCTGCATTATACATTCTAACATAATGCCACCCATACATGCTAAATTAGAGAGGAAACATAACAACATAAACACCACATAACACCGAAATGATATCGGAGTTTACCCCTAGTGGGCTACATCTCTAGGTCTGCTCAACTACAAGACCCCTCTAAAAAAATAATAGGGTGTAGAATACAAAAGGTTCACATCATTTACATCCTGCCATCAAGGCGTACTTAAACCAATAATACATACGACCACATCGGTCAAATAAATACAAGAATGATCCCTGAATAGGAAAAGGATCCAACTAAACATAATAAGAAACAAATACAAAAATCAACCGGAGCATCCGTGAAACTAATTCTTTGAAACCCATCATAAGCAACCCATGGTCTAACATAAATATCAGGTTCTCACAAGGGCAAAAACAACAAGATGACTTCACAACAATGCTCCTATCAAAGACAACACAACAACATACTAGCGAACATAATCAACGAACTCCTAAAACCTAGGAATACACCAGGACAAGCATACGAAGTTCAATACAGTAGGATTACCCACTTGGCCAAACAAGGCTTCATACGAGGTGCACTGACTGACAGTACTCTAACTAGAGACATGACCAGCTATAGTCAACCACATACCAATATTTCAACACTCGCATAAAGGACATGACCGAATACAAAACCGTCACATGAAAATAGTCAAAACTCAAGATCAAGGACATAAGCAGATACCCAAATCAATCATACGATAGTGTCCAACAAAACAAAATCATAAAATTTCCATTTCTTAAGCAAATGCGAATACAAAAAATTAAACATGCATAGGCATAGATTTGAAAAGACAATCTTCTTTCCTATTGTTTACACACAACAATTGATCCAATTTTCTAAAGGACCTAAGTTTGATTGTAGTTTGTCTACCTTGTCTAGGTACAGGTCGTTCATGGTTTACTAACTCACTAAAGTTCAATTGCATCATACAATAATTTAAATACTTCATCGCAAGTTTTCAAACCAAAATCACATGATAATAATTATAATGTATGCAGTATACACAATGATATAAATTCAATTATTCATTAATCGCATAAAAATATGATATTCATTATCAAAAACAAAACATCATTTTCATTCTATCTTGACACAATTTATCTAAACTCATTTTCTTTTCAAAACCAAGATATACTTTCCATAAAGTAAAAATATACAATACAAAGAAAATAAATATTGATGATCATTTCCATATAAATTGATACTTCCTTGCATACATATAGGTAAAATACCAATTAAATATTAATATATATATATTAATCCACCATTAATAAAATATATACTAATTAATAATTAATAATAATATTTAAATTAAATATTAGTTAATATATATATATATATATTAATCCACCATTAATAAAATATATACTAATTAATAATTAATAATAACATTATAAATTAAATATTAATTAATATATATATATATATATATATGAATTCCCAATTAATACAATACATACTAATTAATAATTTTTTTAAAAATACTATTTTAAAACTTTTAATAAAATATATTAAAAATTTCTTAAATAAACCACACTATAAAATACGATGCATCTATTTTTTTATTTTAACTAAAATAATAAAAAAAATAAGCAAAGGCCCAAACCTGTGGGATCCACCTCCCATCCGCATGCCATGCAGCCACAAGGTGGATGTAAGTCCCTGCGGCCACAATGTGGACGCAAGCTTCTACGGCCACAGTATGACAAATTATGCACAAATTATGACAAGTTGCTATGCAAGATGTATGACAAATTATGACAAGATTGAAATGCCATTCCCATGACAAAAGGGAAGAGAGAAAATAGCCTCCATGATTGCAACAAATGGAAGCATAAACATAGGAGAAAATGAGGGAATGAAATTAGGGGAAATATTAGAAAAATTAAAGAAAATAGGAGAAATAGAAATTAGGAATTAGGAGAAATTAGAAAATTAGAAAATTGAGGAAAAAGATGAAATAGAAATTAGGTGAATTAATTAATAGGTTTTCATCCATTAATTAATTCATGAAAGAGACCTAGGACTAAATAAATAGATTTATTTAACCCACAAAGAAGAAGAAAAGGATTAAATGAACAAATCATAAAACCCTAGAAATAAGAGGACAAGGAATTAGGTCAAGACAACAAGAAATTAATGTAGGTTCGATCATGATTCTAATTGACAAAGGACCAATGTTGATAAATGATTGAGATTGGTTGACAAAAATCAATGACAAATTGACCAAGATTGACAAGGAGATCAAATTGATAGGCGCCAATTGATGAGAAACAATGACTAATCGATCCAAATTGACATTATTGAAAAGGACAAGGATCGATGATGAATTGATCACAAAATGACAAGATTGACAAGGACAAGGATCGATGACAAATCGATCACAAAATAACGAGATTGACAAGTTGATAATCGCAAATGATTACTAACAAGCTAAAGATGATTGAAAGATTGAAAAGAGGACAAAACCCTAATTCTATCATCGATTAGGATTGACGATGTCCAAAATGATGATAAATGAGCATGCACCATGATGCGATAGGATAAGATCAACCAAAATCATGACTGAAGATTGCTATCGACAAGACCTAATTCGAAAGTGATAAAAATGAGGAATGCAGAAGAAGGACTCGATGCTCACAAATGATAAAGACCAAGTGCACAACATAGAAGAAATGTTAATGCGATGCAAGAACCCTAAAATAAGACAATGCACAAATATGACTCCACAAGCGTTGACCATTTTTAGACGTCTACATTTTGCCCCTCTTTGAGACAATGCAATTCTAAGCATTGTTTCAAAGAACAATAATGAAAATGCCCTAGACAATAACAATGACATATGCATGCCCCCTCAAGGAATTGGCCGGAAAAATCCAGAATAGAGGCCAAGTGATCGATAAGAATGATAGAAGATGATAGGTTCGAATAGATCAAAAATCAAAGGCCGGATGCACAAAGGACAAGCAGTGGAAGGTGCAAAAGACTGCGACCATCATAAGATGGAGAGCATGCACGTCCATCTAGGTACTGACAAAGATCTATATAGGAGACAAGGAGAAGGAAAAGAGTTCATTTGCACTAGCCAAAGTAGAGGAGTTGTTGCTTGAGAAAAAGGATCCTTGCAGAGAGATGGTGAACATTCCAATGGCAGATCACCTTGGGGAATGTGTACGCATCTACAGATGACCGAATTATGTGGGAGCAATGGGATGTAGCTCAAAAACCCATATGTTCAATTTCATGAATTTTTCTTGATTGCGAGACAATGCAGGGCCCACAGGGGAGGGAAAAATGTAGATCTGCACCTATGTGGGTGCATTCTGTGCCTGTATAGTGATTTTTTTGTGCCTGTGTAAGGTACACAGGTGCAACTTGATGCTGCACAAGCACAAGACAGTGTGCACAAGTGCAATTGTGCACTTAGGACTCTAGTTTGACCGAAAGCAGCGCACAGATGATCCTGAAAAGAGGGATAAGGGTAGTATAGGTCAAAAATAGATAAGAAAACCTTGATTGGTGCATGAAACAAGGAAATGCAGCCCTTAGGAAAAGAAACCCTAAAACTGACAAATTGTGCCCCAATTGTGATGCAGAGTCGACAATATCCATTGATCACGTGGGAGAACAAACCCGACTGCTTCATGTTGCGATATAGACTCAAGAGTACTGAAAAAGACACATTAGCAGTACTTGGATTATACTACATTACGTACATGCCTGAGATTAGGGCAAACACAGGACTTCTCACCGCATTGGCAGAGTGATGGCATTCAGAGACTTCCTCTTTCCATCTTCTGACTGGAGAGGCAACTGTGACACTAGAGGACGTGTGGCGTATCCTCCGCATTTCGATTCATGGGGAGATGGTGGTGTATGACCTAGTGATAGGGAGAGACTCTTTGTGCAGATTATTCGAGTGCGACGCAGATGACCTTGATATCATAGAGAGGGAGATCCGCTAGGAGACCATGGCAGCAGAGTATGATCAGCGATATGTGGTGATAGCAGTGGTTATGGCATGCCTATTAGCAGGTGATAGATGAGGACATGGATTCCTTATTGGATGGGGAAGAGTGCTAGAGTAGATGGCGATAGAGGGGACTATATATGCATGGGGACCATGTGTGCTTGCCATGCTATATTTTTAGTTGCATCAGATAGAATATCAAAGGGTACAGACTTTGAGCGATGGGGTCACACTTTTACAAGTATGGGCATTTGAGCACATAGCCATATGTTGGCCGATTGCAGAGAGACAGGTAGTACCACATCGACCATATGTGTACTACTATGGGGGAGCGTTGAGACAGGGTCCATTCAGATATATATTGTATTGGCGACATGAGCTAGATAGGTTGAGAGATTTCACATGGAGGCCATATCATGATTTCCCTGGATGGTCAGATGATGGCGATGAGCTACCATATTGTAGATAGGAGAGATACCTGATTGGGTGACCAGTGAATCACCAGAGAGTGATTGAGATGTATCTACCAGAGAGAGTCAGATGACAGTTTGGAGAGAGGTAGGATGTATCGATAGGGACTACACACTTTGCCCGATCCCACAGAGAGACGAGTCAGTGGGGGAGGATGATTTAGCCACACATAGCATATGCCGACTTCATATAGCTATAGTGGAGATAGTGGGATTGGAGATTAGATGTTGTAGATGTCAGGATGACAGAGGAGTATGAGCGATGGTTTGCACAACAACGGTCAGTGCCATTGACAGATCCTGATATTCTGGTACCTAGGAGATAGGTGGACTTCCCACTCACTGGAGAGGAGGATGACGACGAGAGAGAGGAGGAGGGAGATTATGAGGAGGGAGATGATGAGGATGAGGGGGATGAGGAGACTGAGGAGGACGATGAGGGAGAGGAGAGTCCTAGGTGCACGCAGAGAGATGAGCCAGATCCAGCAGATCATGAGTCATTGCAGGATATACCCATAGGGTAGGAGACAACTAGCATAGAGGAGATGCATATATGTAGGGCCACCATAGCGAGTCAACATGATTACATTGCGACATTAGAGAGACTGAATGCTATCTTGAGGACAAAGCAGGATTAGTGGAGAGTAGAGGAGTAGTGGTCAACTAAGAGGGATAGGTACAGAGCAGAGATAGCCAGGCTGACAGTGGCTCGAGATATAGCGATAGCCGAGGCATAGCAAGCAGAGCAGAGAGTGACTGAGTATGTTGGGTCGATTAGGGATGCTAGTGCACGTGAGATGACACAGATGTTATTAGAGGCAGGAGATGAGATGCACCATTTGAGGACTTTATATGAGAGTGCAATTCCACCAGAGCAGAGAGTAGCGTCATATCAGTCACGATTGAGGATAGAGAGCAGGCCACGCTCTCAGAGGTCAGTGAGCAGCATGGGGGTGAGTGGACCTATGAGACCACCACAGCTAGGACCAGGGACAGGAGGGGCTTCATCCTTGAGACATGGTAGGGATGAGGAGGATAGAGGGAGCACCCAGTGATAGAGGCACGTGCACCTTATGATGGAGACATATATAGTTTGACATTATGTACTCAGCCTGCGGGCCATACGTAGGATAGACAGTCCAATTTTGTACTCCGATATTTTTATTTTTTATTTTTTTTTATTTTTTGATATATGATATGATATGCAGCTATATGATGGGATGAAATGTGTTATGGCTTATGTTTACTTTCCATGTATGGATGTCTTATGCACTGTCTATGTACTATCTTTGGAACATGTATGAATGTTGTTTATGTTTTTGATGCATTTATAAGATGAAATGGATAAAATGCTTTGTATGGGCTTGATATAATGCAAATGTACTAATCAATGAATGCAGGATGCAACTTTTTTTTTTTTGGAGATCGGAGAACTAGACCGAACGAACTGCCAAGACTGATGGAAGAAATGTTAGTAAGAAGAAATTAGGCAGAGGACAGTTAGAGATGAAGGAAAAATTGCTTTCACAAATGCACATAAGTAGGTGAGAACCTTTATTTAATGTAGCAAAGCGGATGCAGAGCATCATGGCATTGAAGGCCAGAGCTGGAACGCAACCCCTTTTTCAAAAGACAAACACATCGCACACAAGGAATGAGTGAAGCATCCTAGGGTGCATACATCAAGGGTCGAGGTATGTGCGGCATTCACAAAGAGAACATACTTATCATAGACACCCAATGATATAGTTGCCCCAGTTTATGACAAACATTCCACAAACAGCAAACACAACAAACAGCAAAAAAAAAGGAAAGGGACCATGAACCATCCCGATCACTCTAAATCACTCAGTGACATCATCGATCAACATAGGAACATGATCGAAGCCAAAGATAAATCAGTAAAAAGATAAGATGCACAAATTCAACCAAGTCAAACAAACAGTCTGATTGTCATTGTTAAAAGTGGAAAACAAGAATGATCATGCTGTCTGGTTTCAGGGAATGCGGTACCCCATCGAAGACAAGACACAATCTGGTTTCAGGGAATGCGGTACCCCATCGAAGACAAGACACAATCTGGTTTCAAGTATACCATACCCTGTATATGACCCATGATAATGTTGACAAGGACCAATGGTAATGTTGATGCTATTTTGATTGATGTGACAACTGTGATCAGGTTGAATGCTTGCTTGGTTGAACAGTTTATCTGTTAATGCGTGATTTCATTAAAGCACAATGTTTGATTGATTGTCGTTGGATGTATGATCAACGATCTGTCTATGCACAAAGGGGACCATTTATTGACAAAATGAAAAATGCCAAACAAATTGTTTTTGGATTTTGATGTTTTCACTTTGTAGGAATTTCGAGTTTTTTACAATTTTTTTTAGGAATTTATTTGATTTTTTAGGGATTTTTTCAAGACATTATTTGATTTTTAGGGATTTTTTCAAGACATTATTTGATTTTTAGGGATTTTGTTAGGATATTATATGATAAGAAAGCTCCAGTCCACACGTAGCAATAACTCCAGTAATTGATCATGACAAGGGGCACGCACCCAATGAAAATTTGAAAGACATATACAACGACCGGAACCAAAACATATGCACAAAGACTAGAAACCTGAGTATGCAAGACAATGATGTTGACCAATCACAAGCCTAGAATAGAACATTGGGTCAAGGCAAGGATAATCGTGATAAACCTGTGGGGGGGAAAGTACAGCTAGGAGTCATGATAGATAACGGAGCAATAGTCTTTTACACATGGCGCCTGTTTGCCAAGTTTTCACCATGGTACTTTCCCAAAGTGCCTGTTTGCCAAGTTTTCACTAGAGGGCGAATTGTTTTTCTTTACTTTTTTTTTTCTTCTTTTCAATTTTTCACTTTTTTGATTTTTTTGTATTTTTGAGCTTTTGATTTTTTTATTTTTTTTGTTTTTTTCAGGATCATATTGAAGAACTGCTGATAGAAAAACTATGCCCAGTACTTTTGAAAGTGCATGCTATTTACAGGATCTGACAAAGGTTCACCATCTGGGGTTGCAAGCTGATATGCCCCTGAACCATAGGCTGCAGTAACTATGAAAGGCTCAACCCAATTATGCTCAAATTTTCCTTTGATGATGTCAATAGATTGTGTATTCTTTAGGTTCACCTTTAGGACCAAATCTCCCACTTCGAAGTGTCGCCCTTTGACCTTCTTATTATAAGAGAGATAGAGATAGTTTTGATATGCTTGCAAATGTGTCAGGGCTGTCTGACGTTTCTCATCTAACATCTCAAGCTGATGTAGCCTAGAGACTTTGTGCATCTCATCATCAATCAAATGTTGCAGGGAAACACGCAAAGAGGGAATTTCCACTTCCAAGGGTAAAATGGCTTCCACACCATACACCAAGGAATAAGGTGTTGCACCAGTAGGTGTGCGGATGGAAGTGCGATAAGCCCATAGTGTTGGATTCAACTGTACATGCCAATCTCGACCAACGTCATTGACAGCCTTTTTCAAGATCTTAATGATGGTTTTATTTGATGCTTTGGCTTGACCATTACTTTGTGGATAGTAAGGACTAGAGAAACGATGTTGGATGCGAAACTTTTCACAGAGTTCCTTGACATCTTTATTTTTGAATGGATGGCCATTATCTGTGACTATTGCAAGGGGAACCCCATATCTGCATATTTATATAATTCAGTAGAAACTTTGAAATTTGAACATCAGTGATATAGGTCATAGGGATAGCCTCAATCCATTTTGTAAAGTATTTTGTGGCTGTGATGATGAATTTGTGTCTGTTTGCAGATGTTGGGTGAATCTTGCCAATAAGATCTAATCCCCATTGAGAAAAGGGCCACAGAGATATGACAAAGTGAAGTTCTTGAGCTGGCGAATGAATGTAATTTCCATGTATTTGACATTTGTAGCATTTCTTGACAAAATCATGAGCATCCTTTTCCATAGTGGGCCAATAATATCCAGCATGAACCAACTTTTTAGCTAGACTCAGACCATTGAAATGGCCCCCACATATACCATCATGAACCTCGCATAAAGTCATTTGTGCCTCATTAGAATCCAAACACCTAAGGAGGGTGTGGTCAAAGGAACGATGGTAAAGGGTGTCTATGATGATGACATATTTGGTAGTTTGGCGTATGAAGGCTCGACGTTGGTTAGAGGAAAGGTTAGGTGGTAAGGTTTGGGATTTCAAATACTGATAGATGTCATTGTACCACGGGGAATTAGGACCAACAAGAACACACATCACATCTGCTATCAAAATTTCTAAAGAAGGCACCAGCAACTATTCGACCAAAAATTCACATATGTCCATATTGTGGGGCATATTTAACATGGAAGCAATAGTTGCCATAGCATCTGCTGACTTGTTTTGAATTCTTGGAACTTGACTGAAATGGATATTAGTAAATTTTGTCTTGAAGAAATCCACCATATGCTTGTAGGGAAGAAGCTTTTCATCTTTTTTTTCATAGTCATCATTCACTTGACGGATGAATAACTGGGAATCTCCATAGACTTGCAAATGTGTAATGTTCCATTGGATTGCTATTCTGAGTCCTATGACCAAAGCTTCGTATTCTACAATATTATTGGTGCAATGGAAAGTGATCCTATATGACTTTGGGATAGCATCTCCTTGAGGGGTGACAAACAATATACCTACTCCTGAGCCATACTTTATGTGAGATCCATCAAAGTATAATTGCCATTCCTTAGAAGAAGTAAGAGCAAATACTGATTCATCAGGGAAATCTATCAACATTGGATGATCATCATGAATAGGTGCCTCTGCAAGTTGATCTGCTATGATTTGTCCTTTTATTGCCTTTTGCTCAATGTACTCAATATTAAACTGACTCAGGATCATAACCCACTTTGCCAGGCGACCTGTCAAAGCTACCCTGCTAAGCAAGTATTTCAAGGGATCAATTTTTGCAACTAGCAATGTCTGATGATTTAACATATAGTGTCGAAGCTTCTATGTTGCAAATACCACTGCTAAACATGCCCATTCAATAGTTGAATAATTCAGTTCATAGCCCACTAGTGTCTGACTGATATAATAAATAGCTCTTTCTTTGCCTTTCTCATCTTGTTGGGCTAAGAGAGCTCCCAGTGCCATTTTAGTTGTAGAGATATACAATATGAATGGCTTCCATGCTATAGGAGGCATTAGAATAGGTGGCGACATCAAATAATCCTTGAGAGTTTGAAATGTTGATTGACATTGCTCAGTCCATTTAAAAGTGACACCTTTATGCAATAAATGTTGGAAGGGATGACATTTGTCTGCCAAGTGAGCTATAAACCAGTGGATTGACTGTAACTTCCCTTGCAGACTTCTTAGTTGATGGAGATTGGAAGGAGGAGGCATATCCATTATTGCTTTAACTTTTTCTGGGTCTACTTCTATGCCTCTATGAGAAACAATGTACCCTAATAATTTGCCAGCTGTGACACCAAAGACACATTTCTTTGGGTTGAGTTTGAGCTTGTAGGTTTCCAATCGATCAAAAATTGGGCCAAGGATGGCTAGATGACTATCTCTTGTGACAGATTTGCATAATAGGTCATCAACATAGTCTTCCATCAAAGTATGCATAAAATCAAGGAAAATTGTTGTCATAGCTCTTTGATATGTTGCTCCAACATTTTTAAGGCCAAAGGGCATCACATTCCAACAGTAGATACCCCAAGCACATGTGAATGCAGTCTTATGTTGATCTTCAAGAGCAATGTGAATTTGATTATATCTGAAAAAACCATCCATCAATGATAGCATCTCATATCCAGCAGTCATGTCAACTATGATGACTATATTCGGCAGTGGAAAGTCATCTTTAGGGCATGCTTTATTGAGATCCCTAAAATCTGTACAGATTCTAATGCCCCTAGTTACTTTTCTAACTGGTACCAAATTTGAAATCCAATCTGCATAATCAATTGGTCTGATAAAGCCCACATCTAATAATTTTTTGAGTTCTACTTTGACTAAGAGAGCCACCTGGGGATGCATCTTTCTGAGTTTTTGTTTGACGGGCTTGGCATCTGGTTTTAATGGCAAGTGATGAAGGACTAATTCTGGATCAAGGCCGGGCATATCTACATAAGACCATGCAAAACTGATCTTCTTCTTGAGAAAGAAATTGACAAAATCTATCTTTTCTTGTTTTGATAGAGAAGCAGCGAAATGAATGACCTTAGGGTTGTCAGGTGTACCCAAATTTATCTCTTCGGTCATTTTCACAGGCAATGTTGATTTATCCTAACTTGATGAGGGTATGTCCAATCTTCCACCTTTGGGTGCCTCAGAGAGGTTTTCATCCGTAGGTACATCTTTTATTTTTACTTTTCCATGATCAGAGAGTGCCTTACGGTTTTCACTCAAAGACCCATTCTTTTGATTTTTTACTTTTTCTTTTTCTTTTTCATTTTTATGACTAGAAGATGGAGTTGACTCCCCAAAATATTTTGTGGAATCTAAATCAATAGAAAACCCTACCTTATGATTGCCTTGTGGTATGCCTTCTCGTAGTCCAAGGAATTCTGCAATTGCTTCATCATTTTGAAAACAATCCAATTTGAGTGGTTCTTGTTGGTCATGTTGGATAAGCTATGGATAGACAAGGGGCATGTCATCATTGGTTTCAAGGAGAGTTAGGGCTGAGATGGTAAGGATAAAAATGTCTGTGGTATCACTGTCTAAACTACTCATATCTGATTCAGAGCTTGGGTCCCAGAATGACTCTATCCAAGCATTAGGACACGTTTTGGGAGGGGGAGTTATTTCATGTTTGTCTTCCATGGGAAAATCATCAAGGTCAAGGAAAAAAAATTCAAGGGCATAGGAGCTAGAAGAAAAGGAACTCCACTCCCATTCATTGGAATTAGTTTCAGGTTGGATATCCTTAGGTGTTGTTTCATCATCAGAGTCACACCCCTTTCCACATGTGGTCACTTTGGTAGATGACGTTCCAATTTGCAATGGTACAAAACCTAACCCTAAAGTTGGATGTCGCATCTTAGGTATAATAGGTTCCAGTCTTCCTTTCTTGTCAGGGCCCAAACCACTGCAGCCATCATATCCCTTTTTCTGCATTATAGTAAACCCTTTTCCATACCACTCCACTCGCAATTTGACAGGTGGTGTATCAATTTGATCCTTATAAAGCCAATCTATTACATCATCATCCAAAGTTTCCTTGTTAAGTTCACCCCATTTTGTAAATGTAGTGGGGGGCTGATATTGAATGACTATCTTAGGTTCCTTTTGCAACAAATTTGGTTTTCCATGTGATTTTGGAGATATTGGTAAATTCCCTATGAGGAATGTTTGAGCCATTGAATACTCTCCGCATCCTTGGTCCTGTATATTCAATTTTCCTTTGACATCATCTAACAACATATTAGGATCCACATAATTATGTGAGTGGGCCTCTCTATTGACTAGGACTTATTGCTGCAGGGAATCCTTTAGATTAGCACAAAATTGAAATGGATTACGATCTCCTAGAGTTGTTATCTCAGTCCCATTGTAAGGATATTTTAAACACTGATGATAAGTAGATGGAACTGCTTTCATTGCGTGGATCCACGAATGACCAAGAATCATATTGTAAGGGAGATCAAGGTCTAGGACCTATAGGAAAGTGTTTTCTGTCACTGGACCTACTCTGATAGGCAATGAAATTACCCCGTTAGATGGGTGCTCATCATCACCATATGCTTTGATTGTTATTCTTCTGGAAGAATCAATGTCATTTTCTGTATAACCAAGACCAATGACTACTCTAAAGGTACAGATGTTAAGACCTGCTCCACCATCTATCAAGACTTGTCGGATCTTGCAATTATGGACAAAAACTTCAAGATGTAAAGGATCATTATGAGGGAGCTTATCAGGGGAAATATCATTATCAGAAAAGGCAACGTGTTGGGAAACAACAAGATGTCCAATTCGGGCTTGAAACTGGTCAACATCAATGTCTGTTGGGATGGTGGACTCAGTTAAATCTTTATCTAGGACTGCGCGATGCATAGGGGACATTTTCAACAACTCAAGAATTGATTTTTGTGGAGGTGTCTTTCCCAGATGATCTAGGAGATTATACTGACTTGTCGGAGTTGATTTGGGAGGAATTGTAGGAGCTCCTTTCAGGACTATTTTGGATCGATGAGTGGTGACTGTGCAAGAAGGACCTTGTCCCTTTATTCTTATGGTGGAAACATACTCATTTGATGCTCAAAAACAATTGATGACATTGTTATAACTAGTATTTGCATAATTAAGATTCGCTGTTTGGGTAGAGTTTGAAGAAGATGCTTTGCCCTTGTCATGATCAAGCAAAGGAGTTTTGAAAATTGTATGATCAGTGTTAGAGGTCACGTTGGGTGGGTCTACCTCAATTACTCCTTGATCTAACAAGTCTTGAATCATATGTTTCAATTGAAAACACGATGCGGTTTTATGTCCTTTTGACCGATGGTATTCACAATATGCATTATCATTCCACCAATGCGACTTTACCAATGGTTCTTCCTTGACATCTGGTAACTTGATAAAATTTGCTTGTATCAATTGTTTCATTACTGCTTCAATAGGCTCTCCCAATGGCGTAAACTATCGAGGAGGCCCATCCCTTGATCTGAAAGGTTTTCATTACTGGTTTTGTTGCTGACCTTGTTGTTGATTATAATGTTGGTATTGCGGTTGTTGAATAACATTGCTTTCTTGTGTCTGATCTTGTTGCATAGCTAACATATTAGGAGCACTCAATTTCTTTATCATGAACTTGGGTTGATTTGCATTCACTGCTCTTGCATCGACAACTCCATCATTAGTGACATTCTTGTTTTTGTACCAAAATCTATTTTTGTCCCCTGAATTATTTGTGTTTTCACTGTCTTTATTGAGCTTAATGAGTCCCTTAGCTACAAGAGCATTTTCAATGTTCATCCCTTTCTTAATGAGCTTCTCAATGGTACTAGGACTTTTTAGTTTGAGCTCATACATCATTTTTGGGACCAAATTTTGAATAAATAAGTTCACTTGTTGTTCTTTAGGTATATCTAGGGAAGAACGATTGTACAAGCTTCACCATCTTTGTAAGAAAGTCACTAATGGTTCACCTTGCTTTTGCTTTGTGTTGCATAAATCTGACATGGTCACTTCATTGTCAATGTTGAATGCGAAGTGGGATATAAACTTTTGAGCCAATTCTGGCCATGTCTTTATGTTCCCTGGCAAATGCGAATACCAATCCATGGCTTGTCCTGTGAGACTTCGTGCGAATAAGCGCATCAAATATGTTTCCTCATAGCTCACTTCAGTACATGCTATGAAAAATGCTTGAATATGGTCTTTCGGACTGCCTTTCAATTTATATTTCTCAAAATTAGGTGCCTCAAAATGCTTAGGAAAGGGAGGCATGTACAAGCTCTTGTCAAATGGATTAGGACATAAATCTTGGTCTGTGTATAATTTCTTTGTCCCTTTGGTTTGCAATGTGTCAATTTGTCATTGCAACTTCTCAAGATGCTGTGCAATTGTGTCAGATAGTGAAGATTTTGGAAGTTCATCATTCATTCTTAGGTGTACTCTTTGTCGATACATCGTGCTATCCATTGGTTGTTGATGCTCTAAAATTGTTGTCTTTGGTGTCTCTGGCATATAAAGTTCTTGGTACAGCTCTTGTTGTTGTGGTTGTGCCATGCCTTGATATTGACCCTTTTGCTATGCTTCTTGTGATGGGATCATCATTTGTAGCCTTGGTTGATATTGCAATTGAGGGTGTTGTTGATATTGCATGGACATTAGTTGTGGTTGTGATGTATGATAACTTGTTTTTCCTGGCACATATTGAGGCACATGTTGCTATTGATGCTGATGAATTGGAATTTGCTGACTTTGTGCCAATTGTTGTTGTCCTGATGTAAATCCCATCATTTGCAAAAAACTTTGTTTGGGAGGTATCTGTTGTTTCTCCTTTAGATGGGGTATGACACTTGCATTGACTTGCTGTGTTGTTTGTCCAATCCATTGTGGTGGTTGCAAGTTTGAATTGACTTGTAATGGTGCAAAAGACACTGCAACTTGTTGTTGAATGCGATATTGTTGTTGTTGTGCATTGCTTGTTTGCGCATTCGATTGTGCCTTTTGTGCATTCCTCAATTGTTGCAACACTTGTTGTTGGTGCACACCACTATTTGTGGCTCTTTGTGTTGCCACTATCGAAGGATCTATCACAATATTTTGCATAACGGGTACTTGAGTATTTGGCAACCGTATTGAACTTGATGGGACATATGAACTTTGTTGCATTGTAGAATTGTTTTGAACATTCGTAAGATCAGGCATTCCAATCGTAAAGCTTTCTTGCATCTTAGATTTGGATCCACTTTTAGGTATTCGAGGAATCACTTCTTGTTGAGGGACACCTGTCAACATTTTTGTGGCCATCATTTGATCTTGTGTTAAAGGTGTTGCATTAAACAATGGATTGTTTATTGTTTCAAATGTTGACTTTTGTGGAATAGTCATTGTCAAAGTTTTTCAAGCATGCTTACTCAACAATGTGTGTTGAGGTTCTTGTTGCACATTTTCTTCATTTGGATGTGTAGAGAAACTTAACAGATCACCACCTTGTTGTTTTTGCACATTAGTTTGCTCATTTGAGGAGGTCACATTACTCATCATATCAAGATATTTTTGTGGAAACATCTTAAAGACCTTGTTCAATAATTTATCCATCCTTTTTGTCACCTTCCGATCTTTAAGGAGCATATCAACATCATCGGAAGCATCAGAATCTGATCAAGAATCTGGTAAAACATTTGGATTTATTTCTTGTTGAATGCCTTGATCTGAACCAAATCCTTGTGAAAGAGTTTGTTCCTCATGTAATGTTTGAGTTTGAATTTCGTGTTGCAGGTTCAGTTGATTCCAGTCAAAAGGTGCATTTTCCCTTGGCATTGGTGGAACACTCCCATATCCCGATTTCATGGGTACAAACACTGGCTCATATAATGGAGGTGGTCCAAGTTGAACCATTCCATATTGTGGTAATGATGTGTTTGATGAACCTTCAATTTGTAATGTTTGACTAGGTTGAAACTGTGGGTTTGATACATTGTCAATAGGTTGATATGTTGGTTTGCCCATCTTCTTAGATTTTGACCTTGTTTCAACAGGCATGTCACTATGCAAATGCAATATTTTTGGGATTTTTTTTTTTGATTTTAAAAGGATGATGTATGATATGCAACTAAATGCAACTTAAATAGATGAAAATGCAATCTATGGCAAGAATGCAACCTATGTTTTTGTTGTTTTTCAAGATTTGGACAAACTTTTTGGAATGCAAACCTCAAGACTCAACCTTGAGAAGTTGAAATGAAGCCAAGACCTTAAAGGACAAAGGACCAAATGACAATAGGACAAATTGAAAATGTCTCACCTATATGCTTGGATACTAATCTAGGTTTGACAAAAATGATATTAATGAAAGGACAAATTTTAGACAAGGTCAAGACTCCCTAACAACAACTTAGGGTATCATCCAAAGTTTTGATTTTTCAAGTTTGACAAACCAAATTTTTGAGACTAAATGCAAGAAGGCAATGATTATGACAATGACTTAGGATATGACATGAAAATGATCTAAGGATATGATATGACAAGATGAAGCCAAGACAAGATGACAATACAATGATAAGGATATGCGAAGACCAATGACTTGGAATATGCAAAATGCAACCTAGGCAAGACCTAATTTTAGCATGACAAGGATAATGCATGAATGTCACCTAAATGGAACTCTAGCTTGGATATGACAATGAAATGCAAACTTAGCAAAATGATTTTGAACCTAAGTGCAAAATGAGGACGCTTGCAATGAAAAGGACTAAAATGAAGGGAGATGACAATATGCCCTAGGACCTAAGTTGGACTATGCAAAACCTAGCCTAAAGTGACATGAATTTTGAAACAAAGATATTCAATGTTTTGACAAGCCATGTTCAAATGTTGGATGTGTAGCGTCGTAAATTGTACGCACTTGCTAAAGCAGTACAATTTCACACCTAGTTTAGCACCCGCCTTGGCGCATTTTGCATTTTGCATTGCATTTCCCCTTTAGCACTTAATTAATTAAATTAATTAGGTCTAAGGTTCTATTTCATCATCTTCCATATCATAAGGTTGGGCCCTTTTCATTAAAGTGTGCCCCTTTCATTTTATTCTTCCAATACATCATTTAATCAAAAACCCTAATTAGGTCCTATTTTGAACTTGGGGGCTTGATTTCGGGGGTCAAAGCATCTCAAAATCACCTGTAACTTCGAGATTCGCTCTAAAATCATCGTATCCGACGACCCTGAAAATTTGGTGAAAAGTTGTCGGGACCATGGCGCTCGGAGTGCACATGGTCCCGGACATTTTTCCCAAAATTTTAGGAGCGCGATCCAATCATAAAATAAAGCTTAACCCCAAGAAATTGGCGGGAGATTCAATCTCTAGGTCGGCCAAAAGTTGGAATTAAGACCTAGGGTTTCATATATAAGAGCTCTCTTTCTTCATTTGAAAGGATCCGAATTTTGTTTTCAGGGACCTTCTATGCAGTGAAAGAGAAGATCTTTGAAGACTTCAACAACATTCAACATCCATCCATCAAGCATTTATCAAATCCATTCATCCATTTAGGGCTTGGAAGACATTGAAGAACAATAGGAGATTACCGACTGAAGATTGGCTTGTACCTCTCCCTTGGGGGTTGGGTATGATTTCATGTTGTTTTCATGTCTTTGCATAAGCTTCAATATATCATTTATCCATGCTTTAGATCACTTTTCATCTTGATTTAGAGCATTTACATTATCATTTACAAGCAATTAGGGTTTACTTTCTAGGTTTCTCTAGTTTGCTTACTTGCATTTTAGGATCTTGCACACACACAAGGTCTGCACACACACTACTTTTACAATACAACTTGGCTATTCGTGGAGGTGGAAATCACCAAAGTAGGGGTTTGACTAAGGCAAAACCCTATATAGCCACCCAAAACACCTTTTGAGATATAAGTGCAGATTTCGGGATTCAGACGACGCCGCAAGTTGCAGATCCGAAAGAAGCAGACGGAGACGGGACCACACACCAAGTTTCAGAGCAGAAGACCAGGACAGGGGCATGGGGCACCCTAGTCCTGCCAGGACAGGGGTGCTAGGTGCCCTGGTCCCTAGGACAGAGGCGCTGGGCGCCCTGGTCCTCCTGACAGACAGCAATCTTTAGCAATTCGGACTGTTTTCCAAAGTGCAAAACAGCAGTTCCAGGTGCAGTTTCAGGTGCAAAATCAGGACAGTGGCACCCGTGCCCCCGTCCTGAACATTTCCACTCAGATTTTGACTCCGGGTATGCATTTGCATTCTTGTCTTATCTTTGTATTTACAGCTTTTCATAGTTTAAGTTCAACTCTGCAATCTTGTTATTAGTTCATACTTGCACTTTGGGATTAGGAATTGAACTTGTATCATTTTATCTTTCAATTACAACAAAGGAAGAGAAATCCTAATAGGTAGCCCATGGCTCTCTCTTCCACAAAAAGAAGTAGCCAATTGTATGATACCTCTAGGCTCTTTCGTATTCCACAATGTGTGTCAAAAGGTTGGATTAGGACATGTCATCCTAGTCTCGCTTTTTACCTGGCAACTACTTTAAAAATCACAAGCAAGATGTTTTAATGAGAGACTTTGACCACATCCTGCATAAGATTCATTAGTAGTTGCATTTTTAGTCTTCGTCACACGTAACACCAAGATGCTGCACAGAGAATTAGTACCAAAGAAAAACCAGAATGCAAGAAACAAAATGAAAACAAACAAATTTGCAAGTAAAAACAACTGATTTCACCTCTGTTTTTGGCCTTGCACAAGCGTAGAATGCCTCAACACAGGCGCATAAAACTTCAACACAGGCATAGAATTATTAACACAGGCACATAAAAACTTCAACACCAGTGCATAAAACTCAAACACAGGCGCAGAAAACTCAAACACGGGCGCAAAAGTGTCTAGAGAGCTCCGAGTCGCCCTGTTTCTTGAGTTTTTCACCTGCAAATAGCTCAAAAGCACTCAAAACATGGTTAAGGGGTTAGTTCACATCAGGTTCACTAGAAAATTTAGATCAGGAAATTGAAAATCATTAAAACAATAGCAATTAGGATAACCACAAAACCTAAAGCTGCTATGAAAGCAATCCTAATCCAATCAATGAAGACATAAAGACAAGATATCAAATCAAATGAAATCGAAGCAAACCGACGTAGATATCTCCTTCATGTGGCTCCATTGTTCTTCTTTCACCTTCAAATTTGATGTGGATCTCACCTACAAGTGCAAAATGCAAGTGGAAAACAAGTTGTTGAGAGATGAAATTCACAACATAAGGTTACTCAAAAATGTGATTGATTCCCCCTTTTCAATGAAGAAAATCATCCAATTTATAGACAAATTGGAGAGATGACAAGATTAGCATGAAGAGATTTGAAAGGAAATTCAAATCAAGAATGGCAAAATTATGACAAATGTGTGACATTTTCTATGCAAGGTGTATGACAAATTATGCACAAATTATGACAAGTTGCTATGCAAGATGTATGACAAATTATGACAAGATTGAAATGCCATTCCCATGACAAAAGAGAAGAGAGAAAAAAGCCTCCATGATTGCAACAAATGGAAGCATAAACATAGGAGAAAATGAGGGAATGAAATTCGGGGAAATATTAGAAAAATTAAAGAAAATAGGAGAAATAGAAATTAGGAATTAGGAGAAATTAGCAAATTAGAAAATTGAGGAAAAAGATGAAATAGAAATTAGGTGAATTAATTAATAGGTTTTCATCCATTAATTAATTCATGAAAGAGACCTAGGACTAAATAAATAGATTTATTTAACCCACAAAGAAGAAGAAAAGGATTAAATGAACAAATCATAAAACCCTAGAAATAAGAGGACAAGGAATTAGGTCAAGACAACAAGAAATTAATGTAGGTTCAATCATGATTCTAATTGACAAAGGACCAATGTTGATAAATGATTGAGATTGGTTGACAAAAATTAATGATAAATTGACCAAGATTGACGAGGAGATCAAATTGATAGGTGCCAATTGACGAGGAACAATGATTAATCGATCCAAATTGACATGATTGAAAAGGACAAGGATCGATGACGAATCGATCACAAACTGACAAGATTGACAAGGACAAGGATCGATGATGAATCAATCACAAAATAACGAGATTGACAAGTTGATAATTGCAAATGATTACTAACAAGCTAAAGATGATTGAAAGATTGACAAGAGGACAAAACCCTAATTCTATCATCAATTAGGATTGACGATGTCCAAAATGATGATAAATGAGCATGCAGCATGATGCGATAGGATAAGATCAACCAAAATCATGACTGAAGATTTCTATCGACAAGACCTAATTCGAAAGTGATAAAAATGAGGAATGCAGAAGAAGGACTCGATGCTCACAAATGATAAAGACCAAGTGCGCAACATAGAAGAAATGTTAATGAGATGCAAGAACCCTAAAATAAGACAATGCACAAATGTTAAAGTATGACTCCACAAGTGTTGACCATTTTTAGATGTCTACACCTTCAATAATATCACACCACCTTCTCAATCAACCATGTCTAACATCAATTCTTCTACTAGAGCAACCATTAACAATCTTGCTCAAACTATGTCTTCCTTACAACAACAAATTGCTTCTATGAGTCAATCCAAGTTTAGTGTGCCCACCTTTCATGTTGCGAGCCCATTTTCTCTTGATATTGTTAAAGTCATGCCACCTAAGCATGTTCAGGTCTCTCAATTGAAACTCTATAATGGAAAAGGTCATCCTCTTGTGCATGTCAAAACATTTCAAACCTTGTGTACCGATTTTCCTTATGATCAAAGATTGCTTGCAAAACAGTTTATAAGAACATTAAGAGATAAGGCTTTACAATGGTATTTCTCTTTTTCTTCTTATTCAATCACTTATTTTCAACAACTAGCAAATGCTTTCATCCAACAATTTCAAAATAACATTGGTCCTAAAATCACTTTGATTGATTTGAAGCAATGTAAACAAGGTGTTAAGAAAAAGTGTATGATTTCATTGGTAGATATAAGCATTTGTGTGCTCAAATTTCTTTTCATGTACGTGATAATGATATCCAATGAATTTTCATTTTTGATTTACAAAAAGATATCAGGGAAAATCTTCTTTTGTCTGAGTTTACTTCATTTCCGCAGTTGTGCGCAATACTCCACAATTAACATCAACTGGTTGTGAGTCAAATGGAGCAATCTACTCCTATGGCTCTGAGTGATAAGGGGAGAGTGTTCAACAACCATTTACGAAGTTCAAACCAACAAAAAGCTTCATCAAGTTCAATGATACAATCAACAACAACAATGTGAATGCTACAATAGGTGTGCCTTCTATTTTTAAAATTTTCAAAAGAGAAAGAGAGTTTACTCCTTTGAATTAATCTTTACATTTTATTATGCCTCAGTTGTTGCAAAGAAATGTTATCAAACTTCCTCCTATAAAACAAGTTGATCCTTCTAAACTTGCATCCTCTTATTTTAATAAAAATTCCTTTGGTCAATTTCATTGATGATACTGAGAAAATGTTTTGCATTTCAAAATAAGATTCAAGATTTGATTGATAACAATACTATATCTATGACAGGTGTGAATGATAAGGGAAATAAATAAGTAGCTTCTCCTAATCAAATCTTTAAAAAATTACTGATCCTTTGCCTTCTCATACCTCTAACCTGATTGAGACTAAGTATACTTCTTTCTCCTCTGATTAATTCACTTCTATGGCTCCAAACCCTGTAAATATGGTAGAAAAACAAGATACACCTAAGGATCCTTGTATTACATTTCACCCTAGTGAGACCATTAGAGCACTCAATGACGCTTTATACATAGTTGCAAAGGTTAAGGATATCCCTTGTCATTGTGCTCTTGTTGATCCTTCTTGCATGGTTAATATCAACACTAAGGAATATCTTTTCACTTTATGACTGCATAAACTAATATATGATTCCTCTAATGTAGTCATGAAGTTATTTGATGGATTCTCTTGTCCTACCATTGGCTCTATCACCCTTCCTATTTAAGTTCATACTAAATCCATGGATGTTGACTTTGTTTTGATTAAGTAAAAGCAGGTATTTGAAGGTACCCGAACCTTTTACAAGCTAGGAAAACAAAACTGCTAAAAAAATGCCTGATCACTTCAAAAACACAAAATGAACCCATCGAAAGGGATCAAATTAACACAACATTACATTAAAAACTTGGAACAGATAGCAAAAGGAAAGCACAAAGACAACAAAGAGATAGAACCAAGGACAACAACTAAAACTAAATACTATTGATAATTTCCTCAGCGTGAACAACCATTTGTTTCATGTTGTTCATTGAGGTCTTCAGATCCTCCAGCTCATGACCTTTGATGTCGCCCTTATTCTTTGTGTTAGCTCTAGTCCTCCTTTCATGACCCTTCTTGTTCAACTTCTCTTTATCACCATCCTTCTCTGCATTATTCTCGAACCTGTTGATAAGGATATTCATGTTGTCCACCGAAGATTTGAGGATTTGGAAATTTTGATCAGCAGTCTTCTTGACGTTGAGCTCCAGCCTGTCAATTCTACTACCAAAATCTTTCATTTTGTTTTCCATTTCCTTTCTATCTCCCATCTCATTGACCTTTTTTTTCGTTGCTATGATTTTTCCAACCATACATTCAATAGCTTCCACATTATGCAAAATGGCCACTAACAATTTAACATGATCCGCCAAGGGCTTGTCACCAGCTGTAATTCTTGCAATGGCCTATGTATCAGTTTTCAGATTGTTAATATCCTTCACCATAGTAGCGATGGTCTCACAGAAGGCCTTAATAGTATCTTTGTCACCACTATCACTTTTATCCCCTTTTTCCTCCTTATGCAGACTTGTGGTATTCACGGCCTCCAAATTGTCCTTAACCAGGTTACCCTCCCCTTCTTTGTCCTGACTATCGACCCTCTTGTTTTCTTCAGCCTCCTCCTCAGATTCAACTAGAACATAATTGAAATCAGAATTGCTACCCTTTTTAGTATTCTTTTCCTGAGCCTTCTTTCTAGTGGCTTTCCCTTTCCTCTTTTTAATAGATTTTTCCTCAAGGGATTCAGTTTCAAAATCCGACATTTTAGATTCCACAATAATCCTCCTCTTCTTGGCCCTATTCCTCCCTTTTTCGCTAGTTTCTTCTGACTCTCCCTCAGTCTCTGAATCAAAGTTAAAACCACTATCCTTACTTTCCATAGTCTCGTCTCTTGCATTTTTGCCTTTAATAGGCTTTTCAATGCACTTCCCCTTTAGCATTTTATAAACCAAGACCATAAGCCCCTGGTGGAGGGCATGATCACCTTTAGGATCCTTCTGGATCTCCTTTATAGTATGATCCATAGAACAAGTGAGGTAATAGGGAAGGCTAACCCTTTCTCCATGACGGAAATGGTTGAGTAGGATGAATTGATGCCCATAGGCCCTGGTAAACCTACCATCTAAGGTAATGTATTCAATAGAAGCGAATAAAACAAACCTCCATGGCCTGCAAATTCTCTTCGGGGAGTGGTAGGAGTTGTCAACTTTGATCATCTTTCTCCTCTCTCCATCCATAATAGGAAACTTGTCTACTGCTTTATCTAATATTCCTCTGTCCCTGTAAAATTTCATACCCTCGGTAGTCATCCTCGTGGCCTCAGCGATAACTTCTTTGTCGACATTCATCATCTGTGATCCAATCAGAATTTTATCATTTTTCTAGTTCTTGATGAAATAGCTAGTGATTGTGGGGTCTTTCCCACTTAGTCGTTCCATGAAAACATTCAGAACCCCTTACTGAAGGATATCCCAAACTTCTTTGTTCTTTCTCCAGTCAGGGCAAGAAGTAGGTTCAAATCTTTTCTTGTTACCTCCCATTTTTCCAGCACCTTCCTTGCAATGCCTTCTCTTGTTTTGATAACTTCTCCTCTAGTTTCTGTGGTTATTCTATAAGAGCACCCAGAATTTGTGCCAAATAATAATGATAAGACACCTATTTAAAAGCTCATTATCTTCAAGCAAGCCCTGCATCAAAAAAGGTGGAAAGGTCATTAGAAATAATGATTAAAAGTACCACATTGCCTTGTATATCTTCGGTCCTGATTGAGCAAGGATTTCATTTCACTTGCAATCTCCATTTCACCATAACTAGTAATGATGTCTCCCGATTGGCAAGCCAGGTTGGCTGCCCAATCAGTGCAAGAGTTGGCCTCCCTGTAAACATGTGTAAAAGCACACATATCAAACTCTTCATTGATTTTCCTAGTAGCTTTAATAGCATTACTAATTGACCAAGACGACGGGAATTTCATATTTAAACAATTCCTTCACACCAAACTTTAGTGCAATTGGCTTCCTTGGCAAGGATCATCCCATGATAAGCCGCCATGGCTTTGGCAACATGATTGGTCTGATTTCCTATGGGAATAAATTTTATGATTTTACATATTCCCCATTCATCCCTTAGGACCACTCCACATCCTGCAACCCCCGAGTTTCCCTTAGAGACCTCGACAAATTTGATTTTCATCCATCCCCTAGGCGGGCTAATCCATATCACTCCCTCTCTAGGATTTCTCTGGATGCTCTCTTGAGCCTTTAATCTCCACTTTTTATAGATGAATTGATCCTCCTTAGTGTTATGATTATTAATACCACCTATAATATTCAAATTTTCCACTATACTTCTTCTTATTTTTTCAAACACAATTTTACCCTTAGTAGTCTTTTCTCTGAAAACTCTATCATTTCTCTCTTTCCATAAACCCCAACACATGTGAGGTAAAGCAATTTTTCATAATAACATTGTGGTTTTGTTTTTTGAAGGATGATGCCATGACTTGAAAATCTCATGAATCAAGTTGGGGAAGCTCCAACTAATATTGAATTGATCCAAACAACTTCCCCAAACATCAGTAGAGAAGGGGCAATGAAAGAGCATATGATTTATAGTCTCCTCATTCTGCTTACAAAGAATATAGAAACTAGGTATGTTGATACCTCTTTTTTTGATATTCTCAGTAGTAAGAATTTTGTCTTGAAGGGCTATCCAAAAGAAAATGTTGATCTTGGGGGTGAGGCCTTTCACCCAAGCTTTAGCCCAGCAAGGACTTTCCATGTTGTTGAACTATTGATGATATAGAGAGGCCACTGTAAAAGTACCACTAGCTGTGAGTTTCCAAATTAAATGGTCTTCTTCTTCAATCCTCACCATAGAGTTCATGACTTTATTCAAACTACCCAAAGACTGATCCACTTAAGATAAGTCTTTCCAGTGTCCATCTTTCCAGTAATCCTCCACCTTGGTTCCAAATCTTTCCTTGCATTGGTTCTGATATCTGTTCCACTCAAGGTTTTCATTCAAAGGGGACTCCAGAAGCCAAGCGTCCTCCCAGAACTGAATAAGATTCCCTTTCCTCAACTTCCATTTTGTACCTTTGATAATTAAGTCTCTAGTCCTAGAGATATTTTTTCAAATATTGGATCCAATTGGGATAATCTCCGCTTTGAGGAAACTTTGAAGATTCGGACATTGGCTTTTATATTTGTTGTCCCATATTTTTTTCCAATCTCCTTGATTTCTATATCCTCTCCAAATCTGCTTGGCCATGAGGTAATCATTTATGTCTCTTATTCTTCTAAGGCCCAGACCTCCTTTATTAATAGGCAAATAGACCTTCTCCCAAGCAATTAAGTTCATTCTCTTCTTCTCCTCAACCCCTGTCCATAAAAAAGTTCTCTGAATTTTTTCAATGGCCTCAACATACTTAGTAGGAATCCTAAATAGACTAATGGCATAGAGAGGGATACTTTGAAGAGTGGGTTTTAGCAATTGAACCTTACCTGCTTGACTAAGAAGAGCTCCCTTCCATCCAGACAACTTTTTGTGGAATTTATCCACCAAGGCTCCCCAAAAGGTATCCGGAGGATCTTGGCCAAAGGGGAGCACCAAATAAGAAGCAGGCAGACTACCAATTTGGCCACCCAAAATGTTACTAATTTTAATCCTCCTTCTCTCTGGGGTATTGATAAAATAAACAAAGCTTTTAGACCAGTTTATAAGCTGACTAGTAGCCTCTCCATAGTTATCCAAAGCCTTTTTTAGTCTTTTAGAATCCTTCACAGTGGCTTTTCCCATTATTATAGAATCATCAACAAACTATTGATGAGAACATATTTGATCTACCAAAGAAGGATTCAAACCACAAAACTCCCTTTTCTCAACTAGCTTTCCAATACATCTCCCCAAACATTCTGCCATGATGATAAAGATCACTAGATATAGACAGTCCCCCTGCTTGAGACCTCTTGAGGATTTAAAGAAAGGAGAAGGGGAACTATTCATTAAAATAGAGAAAGAAGCGAAAGAGACAAGTTGCTTGATAAGGATAACACTCTAGGACTAAAACCAAAAGAAAAGAGAACATCCATCATAAAATCCCAATCCACTCTATCGTAGGCTTTAGAGAGATCAAGCTTTAGAAAAAGACCTTCTTTTTTAGAAAAAGCTAGAGAGTGGACATTTTCATGAACAGAGATGATAGAATCCAAAATTTGCCTTCCCGAGACAAAACCTCTTTGCTGAGGCGAGATGATGGAGGGAAGCAACTTTAGAATTCTAGAGGTAAGGACCTTAGAGATTATCTTATAGAGAGAGTTGCATAAACTTATAGGTCTGAAAAGATCCATTGAATCTGCCCCCATCTTTTTGGGTATAAGAGCAATAAAAGTACCATTAACTTCTTTCAAAAGTTTTCTAGCACCAAAAAACTCTTTCACAGCTCTGGTAACATCATCTCCAATAATATGTTAGTACATTTGGAAGAACATGGGAAAGCCATCCGAACCTAGCGCCTTGTTGCCCTCAAAGGAATTAACAGCTATCAAAATTTCATCATGGGAAGGGATGGCCATCAAATGATCATTCTGATCATCCCCCAAAATGGTAGGTATACTATCCAGTAGTTCCCTTTGGGCCTATATATTCCAATTCTGATCCTTAGCAAGTAAATTAGAGAAAAAATCCATAGCAACCTTGCTTATGGAATCATCATCTACAACACATCTGCCATTCACTTTAATCTGAACAATTCTATTTATGGCCTTATGTCTTGAGGTGGACATATGGAAGTATTTAGTGTCCATATCCCCCTCCTTTAACTAGATAGTTCTCGATCTTTGTTTCCAGTAGGTTTCCTCTTTAGCTATTATATCATGATATCTCATAAGAATAGCATCTTCGGTGTTCTATATCTCATCCTGGGTTTCCTTGAGCTCTAAGAGGGTTGTAGCTTTTGAGGTAAAGATGTTCCCAAATCAATACATACTCCACTTCTTAACATTATCTTTAACATTCTTCAACTTTTTGACCACTTTATACATGGCATTACCTTCAATACTGACCTACCACTAGTCCTTAATCTTACTTTCCAGATCCGGGTGTCTAGTCCACATTTTTTCAAATCTATCAGGGAAATGTCTCCTTCTATTCTTTACTTCAGCCATGAAGGTTATAGGGTAATGATCTGATCCTGCCCTTATGTGAGAAGATAAAGAACATTCATGAAGATTAAACCAATCTAAGGAAAGAAGAGCTCTATCAAGTCTAACCTGAATCAAATTCTCACCACTTATTCTATTAGCCCAAGTGTATTTGACTCCTTGCAGCTCCAGATCATGAATGGCATTATTGTTTATGAAGTCCATTAGGTCCAGTTTGCTATCTAGATTAGCTTGACTCCCTCCCTTTTTCTCATTTTCCTTCAAGGGAGTGTTGAAATCTCCCATAATTATCCAGTTGTCCTCAGCAAACCTACTTCTCAACCCAGTAAGATATCTCCACATCTCACTTCTACCAGTCTTAGTGTTGGGAGCATAAACATTAGTTAGGATCCATGTAGTGTAATTATTAATGTGCTTAAATCTTATACAAGCTAGATTGTTGTCTTGAATCAACACCTCTCCTTCTACATTGTTTTTGTTTCAGAAGCTAACAATTCCTCCCAATGCACCTTTTGAACTACCTCCGCTGACTCCTCCATTTTTGAACATATTCAAACTTTCAACTTTATCTTTTGCCATCTTAGTTTCTTGAATCAAAAAAATATCAAGGTTTTTATCTCTAATCATATTTTTAACTAAATTATGCTTGTGAGGACTATTAAGTCCCCTAATGTCCCAGGAGATGATTTTCATGGATTTTTAGAAATACCTGCCTCAAAGATGGTTCTTTGGGTACCATCTGCTAAATTCCTGCTTGTTTCCAATGATCTTTTTTTTGCATTTGAATGTCTTCCTGGAGAAGTGTGTTGTGCTCCCACATCACCAAGCCTACTTCTGGTGTTTCTAGTCAGCGTACTATTGACTAGGTTATTGTTATTCTTTTTTTTTTTCTTGTTCCTTCTTTTATCCTCTGCTACTTCTTCATCCTCTTGCTTTGTTTCATTCTTCCCTAGTGCCTTTTTTATGTCCTCTTCATCTCCCCATTTTGGATCTTGTTCCTTCGAAAAGGCCAACTTTCCCTTTGCTGGGGTGGTTAGTGAAATTTCCGATAGCCCTTGGCCCAGAATGGTATCAGGTTGGGCCTCTTGGAACTAGTCTATTTCTTTATCTTGATCTTGAGATTTTGAAAAAAGGTTAAAGTTATCTCCTTCCTCTTTGTTATCTGTGGGCTTTTTATCTGCTTTCTCTAACTCTGTCTTGTCCTCTTTCTGATCCTCTTGCTAAATGTTGTCTTTTTCTTTGTTCTCTGAGTCCTTAACACTCTACTCCAACATCTGAATCTTTAGTTCATTACCCACTTCACTGGTGATTTCTTCCTCCACCTGTCCTATCTAAGACTGCTTCTCCTGATTAGGATCATTGGATTCCAGGGCTTCTAGTGGCTTGTCCACTTTTTTCCAAACCTTAGTTTGGAGATGGGGTTTATCCTCTATAGTTGGACATTTTTTAGCCCAGTATCTGACTTTTTTACAATGAAAACAGGCGAAGGGGATTTTTTCATAAACAATATTCTGCTTCCACTTCCCCATTTTTGATTCTATCTCTATTTCCTCTAGCATGTTCGTATCAAGTCCAACTCCAACACAGATCCTAGCATAGATCAGCCTTCTTCTGGATGTCATGACCTGGTCAATAGCGATAAGCTCCCCAAAGGTATTGGCAATTCTTGCAAAAACATCTTCCTCCTAGAATTCCATTGGGAGCCCAGGTAGCTTGACCCACACCAGGACTTGGACCAAAAAATTATTTCCTTTCGCTACATTAGGGTACCACTTCTGGATGTACATGATGTATTTGCCTATTGCCCAAGACCCACTACATAGAATGTTTCTTCTATCCTCATCACAAGAAAAAGAGAAGGATAGACAACCTTTGTTCATTGCTACCACATCAACCTGACCTTTCAGGTTTCACTTTCTTTTGACAAATCCATGAACTATTTCTATATTAGGTCTAGACCCAAAAAAATTACCAATCAAAGTATTTTCCATTCTAGCAATGTTTTGATCAATGATTTGGTCTAGAACAACGATAGCAAACTTGCCTTGAGACACATTCAAGGAGTTTTTAATAGGAGGCAATGAGGACTTACCTTTAGGCTTAACACCAAACAACGAGGACCACTTACGTGGCTGTCCATTGGGTCCCCCCTTAGGGTTTGTTGATGAAAGAAACTTTTCTGGATGATCTTTACCTTCCATCATGTTCTCTGAGACACAAGTCGCTTGCTATCCTTGGGCTCCTTCTGAGTTGCTGTCTTCTATTTTTGAAGTTTGAACCTGCCCTTTCCTGCTCTCATTTGCTAACCACTCTTCACTTGGAGTTGGTCCTCCCCCTAGGTCCCCCGAATTCACGGGATCATCGGGGTCCTTACCATCTGAACCCCCTCCATCTGCAAGAATCTCTGAATCATCTACCGCATGCTATCCTGATGCCGATCCAGAACTCTCGCACAAATTTCAATTCTGGAACCAACCACCCTCCATTCGTTACTCTTGGATAGTCAATGCTAGTAGTTTGTAATGAATATGTTGACTTTGTTATCATACCCTATTTCGACCAATTCTGTGTCAAGTTGGTCTATCCTTGGCTATCTTCCATGAAGGCTATTGCTTCTCCTATCCATAAGTGTTTGAAATTTCCTCACAAAGGATAAATCATAACCATGAACCATAGCTTATTTTGTCCATCTGAAAGAAGCCCTAGTGTTCCTATTGATCTCTTTTGGCCTAAGCAATTTCAATCTCTTCCATCAAGGAGCGATGCTCTTTTTCAATCTTATAAAAAATGGAAGAAAGATATGATCCTATCCTCAAGTCAACCTAGATCCCCAACAACTAACATTCCTATCATACTTGAAGATGAGATCCTTCCCCTCATGGATAGAATTAATCTCCCTCATAAGGAAGATCTTCAAAATATTCCTATGGATGTGACTATACCTTCTCCTAATAAGAACAACAATATTCCTCCTCAGGTTAGACCTATAACTCATCCTCATGATGGACTTGGTCTCCTTCCTACACCTAAAATTCCTCCTTTATATGGCATAGTTCCACCTCCTTCCTCTTATAGAGAGAAGAGGCTTGCTTCTCCTCTTGTTCAACCTAAAGTACCTCAACCTAAACCTTCAACTATCAAGGAGAGAAACATTCCTACTTTTTCAAATATCCCTCCTCCTTCTCAGCCTTCCACTAAGACTTGATGGAATCATTGTGTGAGAGAATGCCGATGAAGATGTCATGTTCGAGCTCGCGAAGTTGTCCCTCAAAATACTCAATCTTCCAAGACTCTAAAAGTTGACATGATTCCCTTTTCTCCTAAGCAAGATGTTCAACCTACATCTCCAAATCATGTTGAATAAAACATGTGATGGTCTTGTACTCAGGTACTAAATAAGCATAAATTGCATAATCAAATATCAAACAAATAATCACAACTCTAATCTAATCAATATTACTCCTAAATGACAATAGAATAATGCAAAATCAATTGAATTAAAATAATGATCTATTTAAAACTCCCTCAATTGAAATAGCAAGGCTTCCATTTCTCTTCTTCATTGTTGATGATGTAGGTGGCTCTCAGGTATTACACTTGATTTTCTACATAAGATGGACAACAATTTTGAAGACTATGATTCTATGATTCTAGCTTGAATTGAGAAAATGATGTTTAATTTATAGATTTTCAACACAAAGGGGGTGAGAAATAGAACTCAAGTGTTGATAGATAGATAACTAAAATTGATTGACCAGTGAACTAGTCATGGTTGATTTTTTAACTCATTTGATTGATCTATTAACAAGATTGATTAGAGAGTGAACTCAATAGACTAGTTAGTTGACTGAATTGATGGATTAGTCATAAAAAGCAGATTTTCAATTAAAAAAGATGATTGATGAGTTAACTGATTAGATAACTGATTTGATCAATCAGTTCTTAGCATATGTTGTAGGAATTTGAAATTGAATTTGATTTTCATTTTCAATTTGGATCTGAATTTGGTCATTGGAATGCTGAAATGCACATGAAATTAACTAAAATTCAGATTTGGTGAAATGTGAATTTGGAAGAAATGAAACTAATTGAAATGAAGTGAAATTTGAATTTGGGGGAAATGAAATGAAATTAGTTGGAATTAATTGGAATTATAATTTGGGGAATTAGAGGAATTTAATTAATTAATTTAAATAATTTAAATAAAATTATTTAAACTTAGGAGATTGAATTAATTAAACAATAAAGATTATTTAATTAAGGAATAAATTGTAATTAATTAAATAAATAATATTTAATTAATATTTGAAAAAAGGGGTTTCATGATAAATTAATTAATAGATAAAAATTGAATAGTTAGTAAGATAGATGATGATGATTAATTTAGTTCAGAAGAATAAGATTAATATTAATTTAAATAATTAAAGAATTATTTAACTAATAGGACATATAATTAGAACATGATCAATGAGACATTTTTAGGTGTCTACATTTTCCCCTCTTTGAGACAATGTCGAAATGATGTTGTTTCAAAAAAAATGAAAAATTTATGCCCCAATGACATTAGGGTATAATGCCCCCTTGAGAGATTGTTTGTGCATTGAAGACATGAATGATCTCTCGAAAGAAGAAGAATGTTAGATGAATGGTGAATAATGATTAATTTATGACATGAATGAGTTTGATTAGAGAAAAGAAATGGTTAGAATGATTTGTAGATAAGATTGATAGGATTGATCTGATAAAGATAATGTCTAGTCTCAGGAAAGGACACATCCTGTATAGGACAAAAATGATCAAAACGTTTAGTTTTAGGAAGGATACATCCTATATAAGACAAATGATAGGTGATTGTGTCTAGTTTCAGGAAGGACTAATCCTGTATAAGACAAATGATAGATCAAAATACGATGAATAATGCAGAATAATTGATTGATAGATAGAATAGTTGATGTGAGAAAATGATAGAATTATAGATGAAAAGATTGAAATTAAGTGATGAGGGAGATATTATTAAATGAAATGAATGATTGGAAAGAATTGAAAAGGTTGATTCAAGAAGAAAAATTCTTGATGAGAGAATGATATGAAGAGACAATCAACATGATGGCTCAGAAACAATTGGTATGAATTGAAATGATATGATGATGAATAGTCTTCTTGTCTTTATTCATAGTGCAAAACATTTTCATCATTGAGCCTTATTATGTAACAATGAATCTTTGTACACCAGGGTATAAGGAACCAAGATGTATAGATATCGCATTGCAAAGAAACAAACACGTAGCAAACAAGATATAAACCCTCCATTCTGGGAATAACAACAAGGTTCGAGGTATGTACGGTAGTCATAAGCATAATTATCCTTCATGGGACACTTGCCAAATGAATGTACCAATCACAGACACCCACTGGAACTATTTCCCTTGAACTTCATTGGTTCACAGCAAAAAAATAGAAAACAAATAAAAGGATCATGCCCATCACGGCTCCTCTAGTCACTTTTGGACATCCTTGAGTAGCTAGAAACATGATCTTCACCAATTGATAAAAGATAAAAACCAACTAAAACAAAATGCAACACCCATATTACTTTGTGTCTTTGTGTGATTGCTTGATGTGATAGTTGATAATGTCTAGTTTCAGAAAGTTGCAGACCCAATTTAAGACTGATCTATCTGGTTTCAAGTGTATCATCTTCTATTTAAGACAAGATAATGATCACGTTGATATGGATAGGTGATACGATTGGTAAGACTTGTTCAGTTTGATTGCAAATGTTTGGTTTAATATAGTTATATTCTTTGTGAACTTCATGTTAGGTTCACCAAATGTACTCATGCTTAAAAATAATTAATGCAAAAATAGGAAATAAGGATGAATCGCCAAATCTTTAACTATCAAAGCAATTTTAAACATAAACCAATAGAAATTAACACAAGATAATAATAAATTAAAATAAATGAAACTCCCTCATCCTACATCGTGGCTTCCATTGTGCTTCTCCAAATTGTGCTTGTAGGTGGCTCTCAGGTATTGCACTGAGATTCCTACATAGATTAGACAATTGTTTGAAGACTGTGATTCTAGATTGAATTGAGAAAAGAGGTTGAATTTATAGATTTTCAACACAAAGGAGGTGAGAAATAGAACTCAAGTGTTGATTGATAGATAACTAAAATTGATTAATCAGTGAACTCAATAGATTGATCTATTAACTCATTTTATTGGAGAGTCAACTAAATAGATTGGCTAGTGAAGTGAATAGATTAGCCAATTAACTCAGTTAACTCCTATTCATGTTCTTGCTCCTCTTTCTCTAAATTTTGATGAGGAAATGAGTGAAAATGATATTCATGATGGCAATACAACTCCTAATGCTTCATGTAGTGTCATAAAATGGTGACCCTAGCAATTTCAACCATATTAGGGTCCTCACACATGTGAAATTGAATCCCCTAGCCTGATCGGAGACCGAAGACTAGTCAACCCTTGAAAACTGCTTCTCCCTTGCCCTCCACACCACCCTATATGCACTCTACCCTAGAGAAAAGGATAGGACAAGATAGGGGCACCCTTATTCTCCTAGGATAGGGGTGTAGTTCCCTTGTGCCTGCCCTATTTTAGGGCAGGACCCTTCCTCAATCTGCATTGAAGGTTGTGCAATGAGTGGAAAAGATTCCTTGATGTCATCTTGTGATGAAAATAAGTTTCATTAACCCTAATTGATATAAAATTTGCATTTCCCCTTCCATTTTTGCATATGATAGATACAAGAGATCACGCATTAAATAATTCAAGAGAATTCAAGCATTCTTTTCCAACATTGAGCATTCTCAAGTCTCCCTTCAAGGCTAGGTGTTGCATTCAAGTCAAGGATTCAACCATTGAGGAGGAGATCCATTCCAATATTAAACTTCATACAAGAATTTCTACCTACATTCTATCTACAACCTCCCTGGAGGTGATTTACATTACATTCTTTTAGTTACATTTACTTGCAAGTACTTTCTTTCATTACTTCGTTAATTCCAAAACTGGGGTTTGACCTAAAGGAAAACCCCCCAATCCTAACCCATTTTCCTTTCTTTTCTATGTGTATGTTGCAGGTGTGCAGCTATACTTTCAGATTTGGATTCCATTTGCAGAGGCAGAAAAACCCTTTTCGTTTCACGGATTTTTCGGAGGACCGTGTACATTCCTACCACGGTCTAGGCAACTTTTCCTCAAATTCGCAAGGTGACTTTGTCTTGACATATTACTGCTAGATCCAGGTGCACAACTTCATCCCATTCTCTGATCTCATGTTATAATACGTTGCTTGTCACTTTTGCACTTAGTCTCTATACATAATTCAATCAATTCCTTTCCATTCTAAATAGAAGAGGGGATTAACTTATCATTCCCATTTCATTCAAAATTATATCTTCTTCTTTGGAGGTTGAATCTAGTGAATCCCCCCCCTTCTCTTCCAATCTAATGTGTGAAGAAAAGTGTTTGAAGGGAAATTCGTAGTGAAACTCTCATCTCTCCTTGGAGAGAAAGGGTATCTTTCCTCTTGATCTCTCATTCACATATTTTTCACCCACCATGACATTTTGGTGAACCCGATGTCTTGAATGCTTCCCTTTGAACACAATTGCATATTTTTCATTTGCAAGTTTCAAATTTATGCAAGCTTAGTGCTTAAATCATTAAAAACCCTAGTTTTTAAAATTAAAATTGAACTTGTGATTTGTAAAAATTGCTTGTGGTTATCTTAGACCTAAAAATTGTTTTCTTTGTCAAATTCAATTTCCTCATTATCTTTTACAATTTACAAATCAAATTTACAAAATTAATCGGTTACTTGTTAAAACTAATTTTAAAAAATCATCTTGAACTTGTGCAAAAATTAGATTTCCATTTAATTTTCAGATTTCTGATTGTTCTCAGACTTGTTTTCATTCCTACAATTCAAATTTTCAATTTTCCTCCTTTTTCCCAAAATTCAAATTTCAAAATTAAGTGGTTAGGTCATAAAACCCTAATTTTCAAATTTAATTGGATTTTGTGCAAATTTCAATCAATTTCCTTTCAATTCAAATTTTTAAACATTTTTTTACGGTGTCCCTATCCATTAGGATTGACATTTTTCAAATTTGCAATTCAATTCCTCTTTTTGTTAAAAACCCTAATAGGGTCCCATTGTTACATTTGAACCTTAATTTCGCCCATCTAGAAATTGTAAAATTCACCATTTTTTTAGGGTTATCTTTCAAATCATCATAATATTCATCTCTGAAAATTTCTCAAAAATTTAGTTGGACCATGTGCATTCCCGTTGTGTCGACTTGAATTTCATTATCAAAATACTACCTACAACATATTAGTTTCACAAAATACAAATGAAATACTATAGGAAATCCAAACTCAACCAACAAAACTAAATGGAATTGATATTAAAATAAAAACCATATTATTACCTTCATGATTTAAGTCTTATTGTGTCCTAACTCCACTATTCTTGGTTGCAAATGATTTGCTCTTAGACAATAGCTTCCAAGATGGCATATGAAGAATAAACTGATAACTGATAGCTAACTGATACTATGATATGCAATGCAAATGATTTAAAGCTAAATGATTATGCTAAATAAGAAATGCTAAATTTCTAATTGCTTCAAGATAATCACGGATGCATAAGTTTTCTCAAATTTTTAACTTGAAGACTAACTCTTTCTCAACTCAAACTCCTACTTTTATAGACTTTTGAGAGGATAAGATGATGTGTCTTGGATCAATGGTCATGATCAGATCTGCAAACTTGGATGGCTATGAGAAAAGATGAAGGTTGAGAGAAAGGGAGAAGGAGAAGACAAGTGTCACTCATCTCAGTTGACTGGGTTGTATACTGAGGGAGTTTAGGGATGGTTGGAGAAGATTTTAGGCATGAGAGGACAAGTAGACTCAAGTCCTTCCTAAGATATAGGGATGTTAGAGAGAATATAGAAGAAGGTTAGGAAATATGTGTACGTACACAATATTTCATTTATTTTGTAAGTTGGACATAAGTGGCTAATAAATGTTTTATTTAATTTAATTTTTGTTGAATTAATTTAGCCACATGATGTATGACTTGGCAAAGGAAAGATGAAGTGGAGATGGAAGATGAGTTGGAAATGAATTAAATAATTTAAGAAACCATTTAATATTTGAGACTATAGGATAGAAGAATAACCATTAAATATTAGATATTTAATTGATTAGAGGAATAATAAATATTAGATATTTAATTAATTAATTAGAAGAAAATGATAAATGAATTAATTAATAAAATATTTCAATTGAATTAATTAATAGAAATACATTAAATGAATTAAATAAATTAATCTTTTCAAATTAACTATTCAATAGAAGAATAATTATTAAATAAATATAAAATATTTATTTAATTGCTCATAGCCAATTTTATTTGTATACATTTTGCCCCTCTTTGAAATGATGTCGAGACAACATTGTTTCAAAGATTAAATCAAGTCTTGATAATGTGCCTGATGGAGATAAAAATCTTGATTGTGTGCCCCCTTGGGAGAGTGATCATGAAATTGTTTGAATTTTTTGAATAAGCAATTGATCTCATGATAATTGATTGAAATTTCTACAACTTAGGTTGATGAAAATGTCCACTCTTTGATTGCTTTGATATTCTTCTTGATTTGATGATTGATAGAGTTTGATTGACCTCATGTTCGATGAGGGTCAATAATATAAACTTAAAGCTTTGATGATCAAATATGATAGAGTTTTATTGACTTCATGATTGATGAATGTTAATAATGTAAACTCAAGATTGGATAGACTAGATGTGTAACCTCAAGATGAATGAGTGTCACTAATATGTGTTCAAAGAGATTGATAGAAATATCAAGCGAGCAGATAGGATAACTGATTGATTGATCAAAGCGATTGATTGGGTCAAGAAATGGCATTTTGTTGATATCATGTTGCAAGAGGATATAGATATATTGATTCATCTAGGGGGAGAAGGAGGATCAGTGAGGCCTACAACATCTTAAAAGAGTGTTTCTCTTCATCCTAGTTGACATATTGATATGAGACACTGATTTGTATCATGGGACATTGTATACTTGGATTGTTTATTGTTTTATGATGGTATGCAAACATGGACCCTATCTGATGATGATCTATGGTTTATTCTGCATGTTAATCTATATGATGATGATCTATATGCATTGATTACATAGATGATGATCTTTTCTTTCCTTTTATTTTCATAGTGATGCAATGAAAAATGCTTTTGATTTTTTATTTTGATGATCATGGGTTAAAATGAAAATGATTACTTACTTAAATGATGCAAATGCAATGATCTATATGGGAATTCTTATAAATGTTGTTTTTTGTATATTTTGGATGCGTATGCATATAATAATATTGCAATGCAAATGATTGATATGAAATTTTTTTTATTTTTAATATGTAATGCTTATAATGATTAATGAATCTAAGTGCAAAGATGCAACTAAATGATCTTAATGGATAAAAAGAACTACAATGATAATGATCCTAATGCAAATAATAATGATGATATACTGCATGATTATGAAATGCACTTAATGGAATGCAAACTAATGCAATGATTGAAATGAAACTAAATGAAATGAATGATGATAATTTAAATGATTCTAAACATGAATGCACCTACAATGCAAATTTTTTTGTTTGTCCAAGTATACTCAATCTTTATTTATGACCATTTATCTTTGAATAAAATGAAATTCTTATAATGCAACTGACAATGAATGCTTACAATGCAAATGAATAAGAGCTATTCTAAAATGATCTAACTAAAAATGATACTTCCATTCTTCATATGTTGTCTTGTACCAGTGCTTGATTTCATCATTGAGCTTTAAAATGTTGTAATTAAATACAAGCAACTTGACATAGTGATTCAAGTTGACCTGAATATTTCTTGCATGGATTTTGATATAGAAAGTTTATACAAGCAACTTGATATAATGAATCAAGCTAACCTGAGTATTTCTTGCAGAACAGACAAGGATTATCCCCTTTCATGCATGAATCGAAACGTCCTCCTTGATCTTTTGCCAATCATATGCTTAGAAAAATACATACCTTAATAAGAGATAAACCATAGATAGAAATCAAAGAAAATAATCATGCCCCATCATAGATTCTCTAGTCATGGACATCCTTGAGTATCATAAAGTACATGATTAACAACAAAATATAGATATAAACACTGAATCTTGTATGTCATTCACATGTTCTCATGGTCATTAAGTAATATAATCATCTTTATGAATGATCATTGATAATCCTTTATTACTTGTTGGTTGATTCTTTTCTTTTTGAGTTTCATGATTCGGTTGTCATAAAAGGCCTTGATCTTCGTTACTTTGTTGCTAATTATCTATTTCAAAACCCTAGGTGTTTTTGGTTTTTCTAAATTTTCTGAATGTTTTGGATTTTCAAAGATTCAAAAGATCACCTTAGCAAAAGGAATTAGGATTTCGCCCCTAGCAGAAACAAAAATTTATTATGGATGTACGAATTGATCAAGATCCAAACCATGGCAAGATATAAATGAAGATATGATTGATTTTGATAAAATCTAAGACAGTGACTATGACAAGTATGTCAAAGATTGATAATTGTTGGTAATTTGCATATCTCCTGCTAAATGATTCAGAGCAATGGATGTGAAAGATGAGATGGATAAGCTAGGATAGATTGAAGCGGTAGATGCAATTAGGGTGGAGGGGATAGGTGTGCAAAGCGATCTCATAGATGGAAGGACTCACTTTTAGATAGCACTTGTTTACCAGGTTTTCACTATCTAAATTTATTGCATTTTTTTCATCTTCTTTTTGTTTTCACTATTTTATGTTTTTAAGGGATTTTACGCTTTTCTAATTTTTACTGATGTCTTTGAGACTTTATATGCTTTTTATTGATTTTTTCCAAGACTTTACATATCAAGCATAGAATTTATTTAGATGGATGGAATTGATAGGTTCATCAAACCAATCACCTTCAAGAGTAGATAACTTGTATGCTTCTGAGCCATATGTTGCTACTATGACAAGAAGGCCTAACCAATTTGGTTCGAATTTACCCTTCTTTTCTCCATCTTTCTGATTTCTCAGATTCTCCCTTAGAGCTATATCTCCAATCTGAAAAAATGTGTGGCTTGACTCTATGATTATAACTTCTTACCATTTTCTGTTGATATGCCTTCAAATGATCTGTTACATTTTGACGACGTTCCTGAATCAGCTCAAGTTCTTAAAGTCTAGAGACTTATTGTTCTTCTTTAGGTATAAGACCTTTCAAGGAAAATCATAGAGAAGGTTGATAGTTATGGTACTTAATATAAGTACAGATCCAATAGCCAACAAGATGAGAGGGGGGGGGCGGTGAATCATACAAACTTAATCATCCATAAAAACATCAGATTCAACCTTGGTAACATATATCAGTCATATAATAAAAAACTGTCAAACATGCAAACTCAAAAGCATATGAACAATATAAACCTCATAACACCATATTTAACATGGAAACCCAAATAGGGAAAAACCACTATGGGATTTTGGACCCACTAAGAAATATACTCTTCTAGAGTATGCTCAGTTAAAAGCAAATCCTGTTAAAGATTACAAACACATTGCTAGATGTGACCCGGTTAAGGGATTTCCCTCAGATCTGTTAGGATCTTCACTTTGTTAGAAGTGACCTTGTCAAAGGATTTCAAACACTCAATCAGAATGTCACCTTGTTAGAGGATTTACATATAAGACTGTTAAGTCCACTCAGTTAAGAGATTTCATGTCACTTTCACAAAATAACAGTAATACAATCTATCTGCAACTTCACATTTAAAATACTAAAGCAGATTCCTATTTGTTCAATACAATCTAGACATAGAACTAATCTTGTCTATCTGCTGGGCATCAATACTTTGTTAATTTAACAGGTCTTCAAGCTTCTGTACTCAGTAATCACTATGTAGCATCCCTGTGCATACACTTGCTCGCATACATTTTTTATCAACAGTTCCTTATTTATAAACAATCTTCTAACTACTTTATCTCCTTGATCACATTTCCCATGATCAATCATAGCCATCAGATCTTCAATCTTGTCCAGGTTCATTGTATCTTTCGATCTGAAAATGTTTTACCCCGCCTTGGAACTTGTGTTAGGGTAATGCGGTTCAATCTGAGCTGTAGATCTTCTTGCCGACTTTCCATTGCCTTAGATTCATTTAACAAACTTCTTTTATGGCTTGCCAATCATTGATCTACTCCAGCTCATTAGCATCTTTCATTAAATATCATATGTAAACATTTAATGCATTTTGTTATAGCTCGATGAATACTAAACTTCTCTCGGTAGACATTCTGTCTTCATTAACCGACTGCGATAACCTTAGGGTTTCCTGACTAGGTTCTTTGCTTGATAACATAGTATAGTATTAACCTTTACATTTTACAACATATGTATGATGTTAAAACAATCTTAAACATCAAGATCTCATCATTGTCTGACTCGATAGAGTTACCCATTGAATAACTTATCCCCTTATTCATCATATTCTTTCATGTGTCTTTATTGACTTCTTTATAATCTTCATATCATATTTCTTAAGATATGGCAACATCATACTGAATTAGAAAATCAATTTCTTGACATCAATGACAAAATAATAAAATCGAGATAGTAAAACATCTTTAATTAGTTATTTCCATAATCATCAACATCCTTCTCAATATCCTTGTAATATTGCCAACAATCTCCCCCTTTGGCATTGATGGCAAAACCAATTGATTTGACCTTTAAAAAATTTGGATTGCTGTGATTCTAAAATGCTGAAATGCTCTCCCCCATACATCAGACTTCTCTTCTATTTTCAGTCTTTATTTCAATCTGTAGTCTTCTCTCAGTCTTCTCAGGTCTTCTCCCCTTTTGGTAGGTCTTCTCCTTCTTGGTCTTCTCCTTCTTGGTCTTCTCCCCCTTTGAAAACAATGCCAAAAAGAATAGAACTAAAACATAATTTCTTTCTCTAAGAAGTTATTTCCTATTGTTGTGTATCAACTGAGTCTCAGTCAGAGCATTTGTTTACAATTCCTGTTCCCTGTATCATTTTCTGTATTATCCCAGTATTATTTCTAGTACACTTTCAGAAAAATATTCTAAAGTGTATCACTCCAGCATCAGCTCCCCAAAAGATATTCAATAGAGTCATCGAAGTGATGCTTTCACCAAACTTGGTCAGTGAGTAAAAGATAGGGGTAGGACCCCTAACTTACTTCTGAGATATTCAAAAGTGTCCTTTGGTAGTGGCTTGGTGAAGATATTAGCTATTTTCTCCTTTGTGTTGACATATTCCAACACCACTTTCTTCTCTTGAGCTTCTTCTCTAAGATAATGATATTTGATAGAGATGTGCTTTGTCTTAGAGTGCATAACAGGGTTCTTTGAAATATTAATGGCACTAGTATTGTCACAGAATATAGTTATTGGCTCAGTAACTTTCTCATTTATACCTTCCAACAATTGTTTGATCCATACAATGTTGGTACAATTCAGTGTTGTTGCAACATATTTAGCTTAGGCTATTGACTGAGAAACACATCCTTGTTTCTTGCTAAGCCAACTCACTAGTCTTTCTCCTAAGAAGAAAGCTCCTCCACTTGTGCTTTTTCTGTCATCAATGTTGCTTGCCCAATCAGCATCAGTATAAACTTTTAGATCAAAATCATTTCCTTTCTGATATACTAAGCCATAATCTTCAGTGCCTTTCAAGTATCTAAAAATTCTTTTGATTGTTGTCATGTGTATTTCCTTAGGATCTGCAGAGAATCTTGCAACAATACCTACTGCATGTGCTATATTTGGCCTGCTATGAACAACATATTGTAGTTTTCCAATCATAGATTGGTACAGTGTCTCATCAATAGATGCAGATTCATCATTCTTTGATAGTATACAGTTGGTAGTCCTGGGAGTACTTACTGGTTTTGAATCCTCCATTCCAAATTTCTTCAAGATTTCCTTTATGTATTTGGATTGAGTAATGAAAATCTTATTTTTCATTTGTAGTATCTGTAAGCCTATAAAATACTTTATCTTACCGATTAATGACATCTCAAATTCTTTGTTCATTTCATTTCCAAAGTTCTTGCATAGTCATTTCCACAAAATATAATATCATCAACAAATATGGTTGAGATTAGTATTCCATTTTCATTATTCTTCGTGTACATGTTGATGTTCTCACTTGTCCTTATAAAACCAATCTTAATCAAATAAGAGTGCAATCTTTCATACCATGCTCTAGGTGCTTGTTTCAGACCATATAAAGCTTTGTTCAATTTACATACCTGATCTTTATTATTGTCATCAACAAATCCTTTAGGTTGTTCAATGAAAACTTCTTCTTCTAATATTCCATTCAGAAATGCAAATTTGACATCCATTTGATATAACTTGAAGTTCTTGAAAGCAGCATATGCCAACAATGTTCTAACTCCTTCAAGTCTAGCAACAGGTGCAAAAGTCTCACCATAATCAATTTCTTCTTCTTGGGCATAACCTTTGCAAACCAATCTTGCTTTGTTCCGAATGACCTCACCTTTCTCATTTAGCTTGTTTCTGAAGATCCACTTTGTATTGATTACATTTTTGTCCTTCGGTCTTGGGACTAGTGTCCATGTGTCATTCTTCTTGATTTGATCAATCTCTTCAATCATAGCATCTATCCAATCTTCACTGTTAAATGCCTCTTTCACTATTCTCAGTTCAAATTCAGATATCAAACATGTATTCTGTCTCAGTTTGTTCCTTGTCATCACTCGATCATCCTTATCTCCTATAATCTGACTTGCTGCATGGTGTCTTCTGACATACTCGGCTAATACAAGCTCAATAGGCTCTGTATGATCTTCTTCATCACTCGGTAACTGGATATTTTCTTCATTTTCTTCAACAGTTATCTCGGTAGGACTTCTCGGTTGCACATAGACAAATTCATCCTAGTCTTCCGATTCTTTGGAATTCCTTTCATCAGTTCTTTCTACAAATTCATCAATTTTCACATTTGCACATTCTACTATTTTGTTAGATGATTTGATCAGACATTTAAATTCTTTGCTTCTAGAAGAATATCCTAGAAATGTTCCTTCTTCACTTTTCTGATCAAACTTGCCATTTCTATCATCTTTATGAACATAGCATTTACTTCCAAAGATCTTAAAATAACTTACATTAGGTTTCTTGCCATACCAAATTTCATAAGGTGTCTTCAAAGTACCTTTCTTCAATTGAACTCGGTTCAAGGTGTAAACAGTTGTGCTTATTGCTTCTCTCCAAAATGTTTGTGGAACCTTCTTCTCAATCATCAGTGTTCTAGCACAATCCACAATAGATCTATTTCTTCTTTTAGCTATTCCATTCTGTTGTGGAGTTCTCGGTGCAAAGACTTGTCTTTTAATACCATGATCATTACAAAATAGGTTGAACTCATCAGATGTGAACTCTCCTCCTCTATCTGATCTAAGACATTTCAATTGTCTTCCTATTTCATTTTCAATTTTAGCCTTGTACCACTTAAACATTTGAAAAGCTTCTGATTTTTCTTTTAAAAACATTACTGACATCATCCTTGAATAGTCATCCACAAATAATATGAAATACTTATCACCATAATAACTTTGAACTTTCATAGGACTACAAAGATCAGTGTGCACAAGATCTAAAATTCTCTTAGAAGTGTAGGGCTTACTTGTAAAGCTGGATCTTGTCATCTTACCCATCTAGCATCCTCGACACATAGCATTCTCAGGTTTTTCAAGACTTGGTAGACCTCTTACTCTATGCTTCTTGCTTATCTTGATCAAATTATCAAAATTAACATGACAAAACCTTTTATGCCATAACCAGGTATTATCAATCTTTGCATGCAAACACTTATTGTGAGTTGAGTCAAGGTGAAATGTATTACCTTTTGTTTGTGTCCCAGTAGTAGCTAACTTTCCATTCTTGTCATGAACTTTGACAATTCCTTTTTGAAATTCTATTCGGTAACTTGTGTTGTTTAGCTATGCTACACTTAACAAATTGTATTTCAAACCTTCAACCCAATAAACATCATTGCATCTTGCTTTATCAAGAAGTGTTACAGATCCTTTACCTCTTACCGGACATGGTGCATCATTACCAAATCTAACATAGCCTCCATCATAATCTTCTAACATAACAAATTTGTGTTTATCTCCTGTCATATGATGTGAACATCCACTATCTATAATCCAAGAATCATTAGTGTTTATGTGAGATATTAGGGCTTTTTCTTCATACCTTTCTTCATTTGATCCATCCTTGATAGCCACATAAACAACTTCCTCTGTATTAGTCTCATCTGATTTATCATCTTCAGATTCCTCATCAACAATTAAGCTTGTCTTTCTTCTTCTGAAGTCTCGGTGTCCTCTGTAATGATTATCTTTCTGCCTGTCATCTCAGTAATCTCTCTTTTCAGTGAAATCTTTGTCAGGACAATTAGAAGCCATATGTCCAATCTTATCAGAATTGAAACATTTGCAAGGTAGTTTTCCTTTATACTTACCTTTGCCTCTCGGTAACCTTTTGGCCAATAGTGCTTCAAACTCTTCTTGCTTTCTGATTTCTTCATATAGTTTGTGTACCTCCTCCATGTTCTTCTGAAATCTTTCACTTGCTCCACCGTGATCTCCTTCAAAGTACTTATACTTTCTTTCATTGTAATCATTAGATTCATTTAGATGAAAAGAACTAAATGCAAATTCAACTTTATTTACTGATGACCCACAGTTATCAAAATTATTTAACTCAAATGCATGTAGCCTACCAATAGTAGCATCCAAGGAAACTATCATATTAGGTACAAACCTCAATTCATTGATTATGGAGACTCAGATTGCATAGGCAGGTAAAAGGGTTCTTAACAACTTACTTGTCACATCCTTTTCTTCAATAGTTCCTCCTGCTCCTTTGATTTGATTTACAATCTCCTTTAGTCGTGTACTGTACTGGGTTATGTTCTCACCTTCATTCATCCTCATAGATTCAAGTTGTCCTCTTAGACTATCAACTTTTGCTCTTTGAACATGTTCATCTCCTCCATATACATATATGAGCTTAGTCCACATTGCCTTTGCATCATTGCAGCCTTCTAGATCATTAAACTCAGAATCGGTCAATGTAGATGTTATTTCAATCATTGCTTGAATATGTTCTTGCTTCGCCTTTATCTCTTCCATAGTCAATGGATAGGTGCTCGGTACAACAAAATCATTCTCTAGACAGTATATAGCATATTCTCCAACTCCTGATAGATGTAGCTTCATCCTTTTCTGCCATGTAGAGAAACTTGACTTATTCAGCTTAGGTGCATCCCTCTTATACATCTTTGGATATTTAACTCAAGTGCCTTTAAACTTTCCTTTTGGAATCCAAAGATCTGATACCAATTGATAGTTCTAATACTTAATATAAGTATAGATCCAATAGCCATCAAGATGAGAGAAGGGGGGTGAATCATACAAACTTAATCATCCATAAAAACATCAGATTCAACCTCGGTAACATATATTAGTCATATAATCAAAAACTGTCAAACATGCAAACTCAAAAGCATATGAACAATATAAACCTCATAACACCAGATTTAACGTGGAAACCCAAATAGGTAAAAACCATTGTGGGATTTTGGACCCACTAAGAAATATACTCTTCTAGAGTATGCTTGGTTAAAAGTAAATCTTGTTAAAGATTACAAACACATTGCTAGATGTGACCCGGTTAAGGGATTTCCCTCAGATCTGTTAGGATCTTCACTTTGTCAGAAGTGACCTTGTCAAAGGATTTCAAACACTCAATTAGAATATCACCTTGTTAGAGGATTTACATATAAGACTGTTAAGTCCACTCGGTTAAGAGATTTCCTGTCACTTTCACAAAATAACAGTAATACAATCTATCTACAACTTCACATCTGAAATGCTAAAGCAGATTCCTATTTGTTCAATACAATCTAGACATAGAACTAATCTTGTCTATCTATTGGGCATCAATACTCTATTAATTTAATAGGTCTTCAAGCTTCTGTGCTCGGTAGTCACTATGTAGCATCCCTGTGCATACACTTGCCCGCATACATTGTTTATCAATAGTTCCTTATTTATAAACAATCTTCTAACCACTTAATCTCCTTGATCACATTTCCCATGATCAATCATAGCCATCAAATCTTCAATCTTGTCCAGGTTCATTGTATCTTTTGATCTAAAAATGTTTTACCCTGCCTTGGAACTTGCACAATCACCTTGGAACTTGTGTTAGGGTAATGCGGTTCAATATGAGCTGTAGATCTTCTTGCTGACTTTCCATTACCTTAGATTCATTTAACAAACTTCTTTTATGGCTTGCCAATCATTGATCCACTCCAGCTCATCAGCATCTTTCATTAAATATCACATGTAAACATTTAATGCATTCTATTATAGCTCGGTTACAACTCGGTGAATACTAAACTTCACTCGGTAGACATTCTGTCTTCATTAACCAACTGCGATAACCTTAGGGTTTACCGACTAGGTTCCTTAGGGTTTACCGACTAGGTTCTTTGCTTGATAACATAGGATAGTATTAACCTTTACATTATACAACATATGTATGATGTTAAAACAATCTAAAACATCAAGATCTCATCATTGTCTGACTCGGTAGAGTTGCCAATTGAATAACTTATCCCCTTATTCATCTTATTCTTTCCTGTGTCTTTACCGACTTCTTTATAATCTTCATATCATATTTCTTAAGATATGGCAACATCATACTAAATTAGAAAATCAATTTCTTGACATCAATGACAAAATAATAATATCAAGATAGTAAAACATCTTTAATCAGTTATGTCCATAATCATCAACAACCTTCTCAATATCCTTGTAATATTGCCAACAAAGGTATCTCTACTTCTACTGGTAATATGTCTTCTAATCCATAGAATAAGCAATATGGAGTTGCCCCATTGGTGTACAGATGTTAGTTTGGTATGCCCAAAGAGCATGATTTAACTGAATGTGCCAGCCTTTTCCAGCTTCATTGACTGTTTTCTTCAGGATTTTCAAGATAGTCTTATTTGATGCCTCAGCTTGACCATTTTTCTATGGATAATATGGTGTAGAAAACCTATGTTGGATGTGGAATCTCTTGCATAGTTCCTTCACATCTTGATTCTTAAATGGTCATCCATTATCAGTGATAATGGTCATAGGGAATCCATAACGACGGATTATATAATTCAAGATGAATGATGATATTTGTTTTCCTCTCACTTTCGTCAAAGGTATTGCTTCAATCCATTTAGTGAAATATTCAGTAGTAGTTAGAATTAACTTATTTCCATTAGAGGATTAAGGATTTAGCTTACCTACCAAATCAAGGCCCCATTGAGAAAATGGCCATGATTCTGTCATAGGATGTAATTATTGTGCTGGTGTGTGGATGAGATTCCCAAGGATCTGGAATTGTTTGCATTTCTTGGCATATGTGAATGAATCTCTCTCCATGGTAGGCCAATAACAACCCATACAAAGAAGTTTCTTTACCAATGTTAATCCACTTGAGTGTGTTCCATAAATACCTATTTGAATTTTGTTAAGAACTTTCTCAGATTCTTCTTGTTTGAGACATCTCAGTAGAGTCCTATCTAGACCTCGCCTATATAAGGTATCAACAATAATAGTATAGCGGAATGATTGATGGATAAAATTTCTTCTCTGATTGCGGGATAGGTTCGGAGGAAGGATATGATCTTTTAAGTATTTATAAGTTTGGCCGTATAAGGATTGATCGGTTTCAGATATATGGAAAATCATGTGGGTATGGTGGGATTGAATGGTAGGGGTTAAGATATATTCCACCAGGAATTCGTAACATTGTTGATTCTCCTGATTCTGCAAGAGAGATGATATTGTAGCCATTACATCTACTGCTTTATTCTCATTTCTTGGGATCTGAGTGAATGATACTTCTTCAAAGTGTTCTTTAAGCTCTTCTACTAGCTGTTTGTAGGGCATGAGCTTGTCATTCTTAGTTTGATAATCATCATGTATTTGGTTGATGATAAGTTATGAATCACCATAAACATGTAATTCCTTGATATTCCATTCAATAGCCATTTTGAGCCCAATAGTCAATGCTTCTTATTCTCTAGTATTGTCTATGGATGGAAACCTTAGTCTATATGATTTTGGAATTGTGTGTTCCTGAGGTGTGATGAACAAAATTCCTACACTTGATTTATATTGTGTATAGGAACCATCAAAGTACAACTCCCAAAATTTTGTACTTATTGTCAGAATGTCTACTTCAGGAAATTCAATGTGCAATGATATGTCATCTTGTAAGGGCGCTTCAGCTAATTGATCAGTAATGACCTATCCTTTGATAACTTTTTGATCAACATATTCTATATCAAACTCTCTTAGTACCATAACCCATTTTTCCAGTATGCCTGTCAAAGTTGACTTGTTCAGCAAATACTTTAGTGGATCTATTTTTTCTATTAGTTTCACAGAATGAGTCAGCATATAATGTCGCAATTTCTGAGTTGCAAATACAACTACTAGGAATGTATTCTTTACTAATATATAGTTCAATTCATAGTCGACAAGTGTTCTACTGATGTAATAGATTGCTCTTTATTTACCTTCTTCATCATGTTATGCTAAAAGATCTCCTAATGATACATTTATCGTTGAGATATAAAACAACAATGGTCTCCCTTTGATTGGTGATATAAGTACTGGAGGATTCATAAGATATTCTCTGATTTGCATAAAAGCCTCTTTAGACTTCTGATCCCATTTGAATGGAACATTCTTATGTAAAATATGAGTGAATGGATGAAATCTATCTACTAATTGAGAGACAAATCTTCTGATTGATTACAATCTCCCTTGTAGAGAATGCAATTGACTTATTTTCCTAGGTGACTCCATTTCCATGATAGATTTGACCTTTTCTGGATCTACTTCAATTCCATGAGCTGATATAATGTACCCAAGAAGTTTTCCAGAGGTTACACCAAATGCACATTTCTTTGGATTCAATGTTAACTGATATTGTTCAAGCCTATCAAAGATCTTTCCTAAGATGTTCAAATGTTATTCCCTTGTATGATATTTTGCAAGTATATAATCTACATAATCTTCCATTAATGTATGCATCATATCATGAAAAATTGTCATCATGGCTTTTTGATAATTTTCTCCTGCATTCTTAAGACCAAATGGCATAAAATTCCAGTAGTAAGTACCCCATGTACATGTGAATGTTGTCTTTTCTTGATCTTCAGAGGCAATTCTTATTTGATTGTATCTTGAGAATCTATACATTAATGAAAACATCTCATGTCCTGCTAATAAGTCCATAATTATATCAATGTTGGGTAGTGGGAAATCATCTTTGGGACATGCCTTGTTCAAATATTAGAAATTGGTGTAGACTCTTATGCTTTTATCTGGCTTTGACATTGGCACAATTCTTGAAACCCATTTTGGATAGGCAACAAGTATTATGAAACCCACATCCAATAATTTCTTTAGCTCAGCTTTTACAAGAAGAGCGATGTGTGGATGCATTTTCCTTAGCTTTTGTTTAACTGGTTTTTCTTTTAGATCCACATTGAGATGATGCATGACAAGATCAGGATCAAGTCTTGGCATGTCTGCATAAGACCAAGAAAAATTTATTCCATCTTGGTCTAAAGAATTCTATGTATTCTTTCTTCTCTTCATCTGATAATGATGCAGCAAGATGAAGTATCTTGGGATCCTTTGGTGTGTCAATGTTTATTGCTTTTGTTGGCTCTATTAGAATAGAAGAGCTCTCCTAAAAAATATGCAGGGAGGATGTCAAATTTTCCATCTTCAGGGGCCTCAGAGAAGTTTTCACCATCAGATACATCATTTACTTTTCCTCTTGATTGATCTAGTGTTGCCATGAAATGGTTTTTAGCACTAGGTCTTTTTCCTTGTTTTATTTCAATTTTGCGACTGGAAAGTTTGGCAACTGGAAAGTTTGGCATTCTCCTAACTACAAGAAATGTTACTTGATTTTGTGATGGAATATATCTTAGGTGTTATGGGTTTAACAACATTAAGATACACATCTAAGTCATGCTCATTGGAAAAAACATCCAATTCAGGGTTTTCTACATTATCCCAATCAATTAGTTCTAGATGAAGAAGGGGTAAGTCATAGTCATGGTCATTATTAGGTGCTTAAAGGTTCATGACATAATAGTCATAATTTGGCATAGAGTAAGTAATGTCATAGATAGAGTGCTCTTGAGGACAGTCTCTCCCAAGTGATCTCTAATTAGTACTAACAAAATCAGTATTGGTTTTTATGATTCACAATCAAGTGTCTCTTCATCTGACATTTTTCCCTCAAATGAATGGATTATATCAACAAACACCTCTTTAACACTGCAAGTTCCTTCTTGATTAATTTCAATAGCTTCATTTCAATTTTGAAGTTGACATATGTACATGACATAAAGGATTCTTTTGTTATCTTTTTTCTTCTCTCAAACTCAGCTTCTTCTTGACTAATAGTCAATCATGCTTGACTATCTATTAGTTCTTCCATGGTTCTCCCATACCTTGGTACGTCTTGTCATCATTTGATAGAAATATGATATTTCCTAATACTTATCAACAAATGTTTGTGTTTCTTGTGGTGTTACTTTTTTCTCTTTTTCATCCTCTTTCTTTTGTTGTCTTTTATATGCCTCTTTTCTCTAAATTATGAGTTCTTCTTGTCTTCTTTCTAACTCTATCCTTTATTTTGTAAAAGACAAGACTTCATTTGTGATGGCTTCTTTCTCTTCATTCTTTTCTTCACTTGATACACTAGATGATAGATCTGGACCCCATTCATAGTCATTTGAATCTGTCTCTGAACCATTGTCTAGGATTACACCACTATACCATACATGAATATTGTATGGTGCAAATAGTGTATACAACTAAAAATGGTCTGGAGATAATTAATTGAATAAGCAATTATTTAATTAATTCCCCTTCCCAATTTGATTGAATTCATTAGCAATTTGATTAAATTCTTCCATTCATCTACTTATTAATAAATCTAAGGATTTATATAATAGGTTCATCTCAATAGTTCCCTTTGATTAATTAATCTATATTAATTATTCCTCCCCCATTAAATTCATCTCTTCTAATCCCCTAAGTAATTAAAACAAATCAATTTATGAGTTGTTGAAAATTAATTAGTCTTTTCCTATTATTTGAATTTTTAAATTCAAATTACCCACATGTCTCCTAACTTCTAACCACCTAACCTAACCATCCCCCTAGCCTCAACCATTCCACCTAACCTTGGGTTTAACTAACCCTATCCTATCTTTCACATCCTAACCTCCTATGGGTTGGATATTATCCCCTCGAGACACATGGAACTTTGGCCACATGTTGCCTCTCTTGGACACTTGCCCTCTCATAAGCAAGGATCCTTGACACTTGTCACCATAGAGATGACAAGTGTCTCTTCCTCCAACCTCTTCTCCAACCTCCTCCAATTTCACCCTTGATAACTTCAAACTCAATCTTGACCGTTGATTCCTGCCACCTCACCCCTGGCCTTGGAAATCTTTTAAATATCCCCTATTTTGGAGCACAAAGGATCCCATCTCATATCAATTTAGGCATTATTACTATAGGCATATTCATTCTTGAATATCATTTGAGAATTGTTATTATAGGAAATTTCATCTTAGATCTAGTTTAATTTGATCATTTCTAGCATAATTGTTGAATCATGTAGCTTAATGCATCATCATCATAGCTTAATCATGCATATCATTAGCTTAATTAGATTCTTGGATCAATCTAGCATAATCAATCTCATCTAGCTTGCATATCATTATCATTTTAAATCCTCCATTTAGGTGTAGTCAAGTCACTGGGATCGCTTATCCAAATCTGAGAGAAAATCCATACTCGCATCTCTTAGGAGGTGATATGTTGCTTTGTCATGGTTTATCTTTCATTTGATTTCCATTTGCTAACCATGCTTGTAATGATCTATTAAGTGTTTGTGTATGTGGCTTAGGAGCATATCAGATATCAACACAGGATGGATATCAGCTCGAGGAACCCATCAATAGCATGCATGTAAAGAAGTTTTATGTCTGAAAAAGTGAAAAAGCAAAAAAATCCAAAAAAACTAAAAAAACAAAAAAAAAATAGTGAAAAACAAAGAAAAAAATCGAATATGAGAAAAAGTGCAATAACAATAGATGGTGAAAACTTGGAAAATAGGTGCTATCTATCAGCTAGCTCTTCCATCTATTGGTTCATGCATCCTTCTTGCTTGCATTCATTTTCCATCAACGTTACTCATATCCATAATAAGCCTTGTACATATGCAGGCCTCACAGCTGGTCTCTCACCATGGTTTGGATCATTGGGTAGATCATTATGACTTTGTTTCTAGGCTTGGGGCAAAATCTTGCACTTGGCTGGGGGCAAAATTTTTTGATCATTTTGAGCTTAATCAAATAGGAAGAGAAACAGTTAGGCAACACTTGATAAGCAAAAATTAAGACACATCCAATGTTGAACACAAGATCAAAGTTATCAACCATCAAACCATCACATATCAATCTAAACACATCACACACATATCAATGGATAATATCTTTCAACTGATGATTTTAACATAATTATCTATCTTGATTTTTGCTATCATGGTTTATGACTGACTCCAAGATGTCTTTGACTAGAGGAACAAGGAAGGAACATGATATTTTTCTTGTCTGATGTTTGTAAATTAATCATTAATATGTGCAAATTTGTCTTAGGACATGATCATCAGAGTATCATCGAAGACATTTCCAATTTGCATATAGCAATGGTTAATACTGCATGTTTGACACAAGCAACACTTAGGTCATCTTGGTTCAATTATACCTCAATGCTTGTGCTAAGTTGCAATATCAAAATCCAAGAAATTAGTGCTCAGGTCATCATGGTTTAATTATACCATCGATGTTTGCACTTACTTCCCACATTTTAAAAAGCTCAATGATGACAAAACGCAATAACCCAATGCCTAGTCCGATCGTAGCTTTGTATTTCATTTGCATTTGCATGTGCATTTAGCTTGCATTTCATTCTTGTATGGGATCATAAAATCTCATCTTATCCAAGGACAATCTATCACATGAATCATCAATGTATCATCATAGGTGTATACACAATCAGACCGATGACTCCTCTCTCTCCAGATATTATCGACCCAACACAAATCTTTTGCTCCCCCCTCAAATAAGCTAACATTATCATATATGAATCTTCCTGCAACATGATATCAACAAAATGTCAGTTCTTTATCCAACCACTCTTATCAATTCTATCAATCAATCACATTTGATTTAATCTATCAAGTCTTATACAGGATATATCTTTCCTGGAACTAGCCATTTTTTATCAAGTCTTATACAGGATTTATCATTCCTAAAACCAGACGCTTTGATCATCTGTGTCTTATACATGAAGTGTCATTCTTGAAACCAAAATAAACCTCAATCTTATCAATCTAATCAACCAAGCTTTATCAATCATCACATTGAAAATCACATCAACGTGATCAAAGATCTCACACTTTCATCAACCATAATTGCAGAAATCAAATCAATTCTAATCAGGAAATCAATTTCACAAATGATCCAAATACTCCAAAGGTCAATTATCTCAATTTATCTCCCAAGGGGGCATCATCGTACCGCAATTTATCAATCAATGTCTGGGGCATCCTATCAAACCAATATCATCATCAAAATGAGATTATTCTTTGAATCAACGCGTCATCACACCTCGCTCAAAGAGGGGCAAAATGTATACACCTAAAAATGGTCTGAAGATAATTCATTGAATAAGCAATTATTTAATTAATCCCCTTTCCCAATTTGATTGAATTCATTAGCAATTTGATTAAATTATTCCATTCATCTACTTATTAATAAATCTAAGGATTTATTTAATAGGTTCATCTCAATAGTTCTCTTTGATTAATTAATACTCCCCCATTAAATTCATCTCTTCTAATCCCCTAATTAATTAAAATAAATCAATTTAGGAGTTGTTGAAAATTAATTAGTCTTTTCCTATTATTTGAATTTTAAAATTCAAATTACCCACATGTCTCCTAACTTCTAACCACCTAACCTAACTATCCCCCTAGCCTCAACCATTCCACCTAACCTTGGGTTTAACTAACCCTGTCCTATCTTGCACATCTTAACCTCCTATGGGTTGCCTATTCTCCCCTTGAGACACTTGGAACTTTGGCCACATGTCGCCTCTCTTGGACACTTGCCCTCTCATGAGAAAGGCTCCTTGACACTTTTCACCACAAAGATGACAAGTGTCTCTTCCTCCAACCTCTTCTCCAACCTCCTCCAATTTCACCCTTGATATCTTCAAACTCAATCTTGACCATTGATTCCTGCCACCTCACCTCTAGCCTTGGATATCTTATAAATATCCCCTATTTTGGATCACAAAGGATCCTGTCTCATATCAATTTAGGCATTGTTACTATAGGAATATCCATTCTTGAATACCATTTGAGCATTGTTATTATAGGAAATTGCATCTTAGATCTAGTTTAATTTGATCATTTTCTAGCATAATTGTTGAATCATGTAGCTTAATCAATCACTTTTCTAAATTAATTGCATCATCATCAAAGCTTAATCATGCATATAATTAGCTTTATTATATTATTGGATCAATCTAGCATAATCAATCTCATCTAGCTTGCATATCATTGTCATTTCAAATCCTTCGTCTAGGTGTAGTCAAGTCGCTGGGATCGCTTATCCAGATCTGAGAGAAAATCCATACTCGCATCTCTTAAGAGGTTATAGGTCACTTTGTCATGGTTTATCTTTCATTTGATTTCAATTTTTTAACCATACTTGTAATGATCTATTGAGTGTTTGTGTTGCAGCCGCAGGTACCTTACTTCACATGCACGACAAATAGTTCTCCAATTTTGGCCATCTCTTCTTTCACTGCTTTTGGAATATCTTGATTAGATTAAGCACTTGCTCATATTCTTTGAACTTGTTTACAAGATTATTCTTCTCTTTTGATTCCAATTTCTTCCTGTTGTTTCTCTTATTCTTCTTGTTTTTCTTTATTAGCTACTATTTATGCTACTTGGTGTAGCTTTTCTTGCCATGGTTCTTCTTTAGGGACTGCTTTCTTTCTCCACTTTGGTTGTTGATAATTATGTTTCTTTCGATTTTATTTTGGATATCCAAGTCCTGATTTATCTTGTTTAAATTGCAAGTGAGGACAAATAGGTTTTGAAATACCTTCTTGTCGCTTACCAATTGGTCTTTTTCCTTCATAGCCCATTTTTTGCATGTTCTTATGACCATTTCCATATTTCTCTATGGGAATATTGACTTCTGCAGCAGTTGCTATAGTTTCATTTTCATCTTTGTACAACCAGCTAAGAAAGTCCTTGTCTTTAGTTTCTTCTTTAAGAGTTCAAACTCTAACAAATGCTCCATTAAACATTTCTTTTGATTTTTTTGAGATCCGTGGTTGAACATTTGTAGGCTTTCCATATGATTTAGGTGAAAATGGAAAGTTATGTAAAGAATATTTTCCCATTCCTTCATCATTTAATTTGAGCTTTTTCTCAAAGGTTTCCCATAACTTTTCTTGAATTTCTTTGGTAGGATAAACTGATTCTCTATTATGTGGAACTCTTGTATCTTGTGCTGGTTTTAGATTATTGCAATATTGGTTGGAATCTGCAATTATAGTGACTTCTTGTCCCTCATGAGGAAACTTTACACATTGGTAATATGCAGAAGGACTTGTTTGCATGTTGTGAATCCATGGTCTTCCCAGAAGAATGTTATAAGAGAGATTCAAATCTAAAACTTAGCATAATGTATTCCTTTCCATAGGTCCTATTTTGATTGGTAATACCACAATTCCTTTAGAAGAATATTCTTCTTCATCATAAGCCTTAATGGTTATTTTCTTCTTTGTATCTACTGTGTTTTTTGAATATCCCAAATCCTTTATTAAACTTACTGCACAAATATTTAAGCCATCTCCACCATCTATGAGTACGTGTTCGAGACGAGTTTTGTGAATGGTGACTTCAACATGCAAGGGAGCATTGTGAGGATGTTGCGAGTATGTGTCATCATTTTTAGAAATTGATAAGAAATGAGGGGCTATAAGGTGTCCCACCATGTTTTGGAACTGATCTACATCCAGGTCTTTTGAAACTGTTGTTTCCATTAGATATTTTTCCAAAATTTCCTTATGCATAGGTGAAACTTTGACAAGCTCTAAAATTGATATTTGAGTGGGTATTCTTCACAATTGTTCCACTAAGTTATATTGTTGTGAAGTGGATGTTGATTTATTTGTTATACCCAGAAATGTAACCTTTGCTTTGCTTCTTGTAATGACGTTAATTGGTTTTGAAGGTGTGTTATCTGTAATGATGATGGCATTTACCATATCATCATACATATAAGTATAGTTCACTTTGGTCTTTCCTTTGTCATCTTTTGATTTAGATTGTTCACCTTTTTCATAATTTGGAAGTGGAGTTTTGAAGGCTAGATGTGATTTGTTTCTCTTATGACTATCCACTATGATAGTTCCATTATCCATTAAATCTTGGATAAGGTGCTTCAATCTTTGACAATCAGTAGTTTGGTGTCCTTTATTTCGATGGTAATTGCAAAAATGATTTTTGTTCCACCAATTAGGTTTGACTTGTGGTTCATAACTTCTTGCTTCTGGTAAACTAATCAGTTTATTCGCAAGAAGAGTTTTCAAAGCTGATTCCAAGGGTTCTCCAATGTTTGTGAATTTCCTGCAAGGATTGGAGAAGAAAGACTTGGATTTAATGTTTTCTTGATTGTTATTGTTCGGGATTTAACTTGATAGAATAAAGATTGGTTGTTGTTTTGTATCATTATTGTCATTATTTCCTCCATTGATGACATTCCTATTCTTTGACTAGAATTTGGGTTTGTCATTGTTATTGTTGTTGTTGTTGTTGTTGTTGTTGTTGTTGTTGTTGTTATTGTAGGAATTATTGTAAAGCTTTAGCTCTCCTTTCTTTACCATTGTGTCTTCTATTTTTAGACCATTCTCAATCATCTTGGCGAAAGGAGGACATTCCATTTTTAGACAATAACTCATTTCGCTGATAAGATTATCAATGAATATGTCCATTTTTTCTTGATCAGGTACATCTCTTGGATACCTATTAAACATTCATTTCCATCACTATAAGAAGATCATGAAAGATTCACCATTCTTTTTCTAAACATTGCATAAATCCAGCATTGTTATCTCATTTCTTAGATTGTAAGAGTATTGTGAAATAAATCTATTCACAAGTTCTTCCAAAGATTTGATTCCAGATGGTAATCTTGAGAACCATTCCATAAATTGTCTATTTAAACTCCTAAGGAATAGATGCATCAGGTAAGTTTCATCATGTGAAAATTTCATACTCATAGTACAAAATTCCCTAATGTGATCTTGAGGATCAGATTTCCCATTGTATTTATCATATTTAGGGATTTCGCAATGTTGTGGAAATGGTATCATATTTATTTGTCAAAAGGATATGGGCAGATATCTTTCAATGAATACTTCTTGGAACTCGTTCCATTATGCATATCTTGTATTTGTTGTTGTAGAGTTTGCATTTGTTGAGTGAGATTTAACAAAGGATTACCCATACGGTTTCTCCTTGTCTCTTCATAAGTTCTTCTATCGCTGCACTCTCTTGTTGTGTCATCATTTTCTTTTCTTGTTTTATCTCCCCTTGTTTCTTCATAGCTTTCTTTGTTTATATCATCTATGTTATCTCTTCATAAGGCCTTCCCCAAACCAAGCTTTGATTTACTTAGTTGACCATGTTTGACCTATTAATAAATGCTTTATAATTCAATAGAATGGACTGTGTTAGGCAGATAGGTTTGTGAGAAAAAAATAATTGAACCTAGTTATAGAGTTATCGCACCTAGTGGTGTACTTTTGAGGTGTTATGAAGTTGAAATCCTAAAAGACCCATTGATTGGATAATCTTGATTTAACGTATGTTAGCTATGTCTGGATGTAGAACTTATATGATTCTGTGATTGGGTAACATTTATGAATGTGGATGCTTCATTTATATGCTTTATAGATAGAGAACTCTAGATGATCCTAGAATAGGATAAATTTGAGAGGAGGTATGTCATTATCGGATTTGCAGGACTTTACTATGATGATAGGAAAAGGAATGCATGTTTTAATGAATGGATCAAAATTATGTGAATGATGATAATTGTTATGTGGAGTTATTTGGATGAAAGATGTATTGGTTGATAAATGTATATTGTATGCAGAGTGTTTGTAGTGCATTATTATTCAGGTGTTTTATATTATACGAGATTATTTGGAAGTACTAATGTGTAAATTGAGTTGTGCAGGAATTATCCATGTGACCATGGAAATATTACGGAGAACCAAACCTAGACTTATGTATGTTCGTAAGCTAGGGGTTGTCTATTCGGAGAGACAACACCCCATTTGTGTTGTATTTTATTCGTGACAGTGTATGCTGCATGAGTGTTAAGTGTTATTTAAATTTAATGTGTAAAAACCCACAAGAGACGATTTCATGTTTTATTTTGTAAAAGTGTTTTATTTGTGTCGCTTGACACGTGTGGATTTAAATTTAAATGTTTTATTTTTGTCTCTTGGTGGGAAAGTGTTTAATTATAGTTTTTCTTAAATAATATAATGTGTTGTCATATATACTTTGGGAATATAATCTTTGGAGTGGTCAACATATGTTTGACCCGAAAATAAACTTCAGAGGGGTTTAAAATGGGTTAAATGAACACCTAGGGGTAGTTTAATAGGGTTTCCTAAAGCCCATAAGGTATACCTAGGGGTTAGGGTTAATTTTAGGCAAGTTTCCACTTTTAAATGATCTTTTTGACGCTTTAAAAATTAGCTTTTTTGAGTTGTGCGAAAATGGAAAATTAGAAGTTTTAATCTAATTGAGATTTTTCCTATTCGCATGGGAGTCTTTTTCCCATTTTGCTTTACTTTCCTTTTTGGTTTTAAGAAAATTGTGAGAACTCAGAGAATGAGCTTCTTAAGCAACAATTTGAAAATTTGAGGGTAATCACCCACTCTCCATTCTTGGAGACAAAAGAATTTTGTAAAGAAAAAGATAGGATTTTTGGTTTGAGAATTTTAGCTAAGGGTAGAAAGAGAAGAACCATGGAATTGGGTTGCTCATCCTCAACAAACTAAACTACCTTTTTGGGCAGATTAAGGTTGGTCGTATTCATCATATAATGGATTTCTTATTGCATGTGTTCGTAAGTAAATTTTTGTGAAAAAGAGATTTGTTTCCGTGCATGTTCTTTTGGAAAATTTATTTGGTATTTTGTTTTATACTTTGTTTATGTGTTTGGGAGTAATCAAGATCTCCTACTCTTGGGAGAGAGGAGGACCTTGTGGGTGGTAGAAGTGACAGCCCTCGAGTGAGAGACTCTCATTATGAGAGTGATTCACAAGGGAATTTGTGTGACCCTTGCTGCATGGCTTGTTTATGCATTGGGGGTCATAAAGAGGGAAATAAGGCATGAATGCCTTGGGAGGCATAAGGAATAAAGGGCTGATTATGTTATACTTGATGTATTTTATTTGCCATGAGGTGGCTTTATGCTTTAGTTTGCCATGAGGTGGCTATTTGTTTTGCCATACTTGCAGTCTCCTCAGGGTACTTGGTCCACTACCACCCTTGAAAAGACATCACCAATGCGTGGTGCAGTGTAGCCGGTTTTGGGAGTGTGTTTTGAGTTGGTGTGTATTCTGCTTTTTGTGCTGCATGCTTGTTACCTGTCTAGGGCTTGGTTCTCTGAGCTCGGGGGTGGCTACCAGTTAGCCTAGGCTGGGAGGTGAGCACTCCATGGTCAAATCCTTGATCTTATTTGCAAGTTGTGGAAAGAAAGGAATTAGGACAAGTGGAAAGATTCAATGGAGATAATAGTTGCAGAATCCATTTGGAAAATATGTTATTATTCTATTTTAAAATGTACTCATTATAAAAGTTGAGTGACCTATTTGTAAAATGACTATAGTGCCTATTAAAGTAATTCCTAGAAATGTAATAGTTGATTGTTATAATGCAAAAGATGATATGAATAATCCCGGAACAGTTTCTTAAGTCTATTTTTCTGAATTTAATCATTGTTGAGTAGATTAATAGTGTGTGAAGTAATTAAATTTATTTTAATCCCTTATGCATATGAAATAAATCAAGGAGATAAAGTAATGATTTAAAGATTGTATACGTGTTGCTAGAAATTAAATGATTCAATTTAAAACCTAAATGCATTGTTAGAGTTAAACGAATTCTAGATGAATAATGTGCTATTGAAATTTTATTAAATGCTATCTTTTTATTAACTTGCAGAAAATATAATCTATTGTTATCGTAATCATCTCTATAGTTTTATTCTAATAATTTCTAGGTTTACTAAGTTGCTGTTAAATCTGATGATTTCTGTTAATTACTTAGTTGCAGAAATTAAAAGAAAAATCTAATGTTAAATAGTCTATTTGACTTAAATAATTTTCATAGTAATCTGTTCGAATACCTACCTAGAATCAAAATACTAGAATTTATTCTTTAAATAGTTTCTGTCATATAAAATATATATTTATATAAATATATAATTTATAGACATGCAATTACATGTATTCTTTATATACATTTATATAAAATACAGTATATAAATAATCATGAAAATAAATATGTATATACCTGCATGCAGATGAAAATGCATATATATATATATATATATATAAACTAAAAAAATTAAAAAAAAAAAAAAAAAAAAAAAGAACAAATAATGTAGGAATGTCGGGGCGCGGGCCGGGCCCTAACCCACTGTGCGATCACGCAGTGGGCGGCACCCAAGGCACCGCCACTGTGTGAGCACACAGCGGGCGGCGCCCTTGGCACCGCCACTGTGTGGCCACACAGTGAGCGGCGCCTCGGCACCGCCACTGTGTGAACACACAGTGAGCGGTGCCTCGGCTCCGCCACTGTGTGGTCACACAGTGAGCGGTGCTGGCCGGGCATGGACCGCCGCTCCCCTCCTCCATCAAGCAGTATTCACCTTCCACCATGGCCGCTGCCCGGGTTTTCAAATTTGGCCCTGCAAATATTTCTTTAATAAAAAAAAAAGATAAGTATAAAACCCTAGCCCGGGTAGGGCTAGGGTAATAATATACAAAAGGTTTTAGAAATAATAAATAAAGAAAGAAATCAAAGGGTTATTTTTTTATTATAATCATAGAGAAATTAGGGTAACATAAGAAAAGGAAGGGATTTTTAAGATGAATATATAGAGCATTTTATAATATGCATTTTAGTTAGGGTTTGCAAGCATATTTTATACAGCTGTGAAAGTAAAAAAAAAAATATTTTAATATTGATATATATATATATTTCAATATTACAGTACATTTATAGAATTTGAAAGATTTGGATAAATTCGGTAAATTAATTTTGGAGATCTAATTGGATTTTCATAAATAAATGGAATTATTTAATGAAGTAATTAAATAATTATATAAGTGGATAGTGTAGGGGCGTAAAGATTAATCCCTCTAAGCGGACTAAACCTTGTGAACTCTATTAACTCAAGAGGGAACTTTTTTTAGGTTTTAGTATGGAATTTTTTTAGAAGCCAATTTCTTTGTAAAATTAAGTATTAAGGAGGAACGTAATTGCAGGGTGAAGGAAAATTGTTATGTAGTAAATAATTATTATAGAACCAAGTAAATTATGTTAATGTCTAGATAGGAGAAATGGTTTAATTTATGTTCTAATATTCGCAAAAGAAAAGATAAAGACTTTTGAATGAAATTAATATTCCCTTATTAATTTTATTCGTCTCACTTGATAATAGGAACTATCGTAAACTATTATGTTAGTATTTAACATCCAATAATAATTCATTTGAACCACAAGCTAAGTTGTCAAAACTATTTAAAGTGAATGACTGCATGTAATTATGTGTTTTTTTTATAAAAAAAATTTGTCGGTTGTGTTTTGCCCTAAATTTTGGGCATGACATTTTGGTATCAGAGCCCCAAGTTCAAACACTAGTGAACATGGGTTCCATTCATAACTTAGTTGAAAACGAACTGTGGATTGAAGTATAACACCTAGGTGAAAACTTGCAAAGTGAAACATAAATAGATCAACAGATTAACAAATATCAATTCAAGGGGTTCCATGGGTCACTAAAAGCCCTGAAATTAGAAATTATTAGTCATAATATTTATGGCTTAAATAAAACCCCAAAGGCTGCGAAATATTCAACTATTTATTCATATGAAGTAATTTTGGTGTCTATTAACGAAAATTAGACCTTTTATACCTATGAGGTTACCATTCAATTGGAACCTAAAACCCAATAACTACCTTAATCAAATTAAGTTTGAGGAGTTAATCTTTCGATAAAATACCCCTGATGTTAACTAAAGGAATGCCAGCCATCGAGATATGATCTTGACATGGCAAATCAAGCGAGATAAATTAGACCTTAGATAAAGGCACCATAAACCAGATAAATAAAACTGAGACAGTTTAAGTTAAGTTTTAAGCTATGAGAAAATTATAATGGTTAAAAGGATCAAGGCCGACATAGAGAACATAAATGAAGAAGAGCTAAGGGGTACTCTTGCAAACCTCAGGAAAGAAGCATTAACTTACCCTAATGACTAGGTACCTTAAGAATGTGGTCAGGATAAATTTCTTATTAAGAGCATTTGTTAGACTATGTTTGTAGCAATATAGTGGAGTTAGAGTTGGATAACCCTGCAGATAGGAACTCAAATGATGAATGGAAATTCCCTTGATCAGAAAACCCTAGTAATACTATAGATGAGTTAGATAAAGAGAAAGGCGGCATGAACTTCTCGGGTAAAAACACGTAATTACAATAAACCCTAAGTTCATCCGTGGATTATATGATTGGGGAAACAAGCAAGTAAAGCCTCAAATTAATTCCTTTATGGAAAGATAACCTTGGCGAAAGTAAATAATGGAAGAGAGAGTAGAGTTGATTTAGGAATCATACAAAAGATCCCCATGGAAGTGCAAGGAGTGTAAAAGTATTAGGAATCCTATAATCTAGGAAGGTATAACTAGATGTCATTTAGAAACTAAGAAGCAAAGTGCAACCCAATCGTGGTTAGTCGTTAGGTACCAGTGAAGAACATGCAGATAGAAATGGCTTACGGAAAGATTGTATAACAATAAATATAATACTAAAGTGTTAATGAGAATTAGTTGGCAGTATAAAATAATTGATGAGAACATTGATAAGGAGCCGAGTTATGTGGTTAGCTAAGGATTTGGAAATTATGGGAGTCTTAAGACATTGGTAGTTGTTGGACACCCTTATGTTATGCCATAATAGGGTAACTAGATATAGGATGGTAAGATGATTTGTTTAGATTGAAGAGATCGAAGGTGTGATATGCTGGGTTTTGGCTAGTGAGTTAATACAAACAAGTAATATGGGATGAGATAATTTCCCTTTTTACTAAATTTTAATTAGAAGGATGGGTGTTGGACACTTTTCGAGTGCACACCCCTTGATTTCAGAGTTGCTTAAGTAAAGTAGGAGGAAATAAGTCCATTCTTCGAGTTGTTTGAATTATGCCGTGAAATGTGTGGGTTGAAATTGTTGACAACCATTATTGACCTTACTTAACAATAATTCCACCCCAAATGGCTCTTAACCTTTAGTGTTAGTACTTTGGCAAAAGCTCCTGCCTAATGAAGGTAAGTGTATGTTAAAGGTGAAAATACAAGGAGCTAACATAAGGTGCTAAGAAACCAAATGATGTCCCTAGTAAAATTATATGAATACATTATACCGATCCTAAGAGATTCCAAGTAAACAAGTGACAATTTTGTACCAAACTATTAACCGTGCGTGTAAGACATGAAAAAAATCGATGCTTTAAGCTACCACGTAACACTGAGTCAGGGCTTAGCATATTAAGATAATTAATGGAAGTCCAAGAGGAAAGGACGAAGAATGGTGGAGATTAGTGCAATTACTTGTTAGAATATAATGGTGAACGTTAACTACCCTAAATAGATAAAGGATTATATCGGAAAGGTGTGGCTTGTGATAGCTATCATGCAAAGGTTTGATTGAAACATGATCTATTAAACAATTGCAATCCCATGTATATAAGATACGTCGTAAATAATAATGGAATGTAGATAATCTAAGAATCTCAAGAGTCTAATAATCACTTCCTAACACACTTAGGACGTGTGATCCTCGGTGATGAGTTGCGGTTACTCCCTAGGGTATGACCAGTACGGTCATCTTGTTTCGAGTTTGATTCGATATTATTATTTTTATTTTATTTTATTTACTTCTTTGAATAAGCATCTTGTGTTCTAGGGGGCTAGTACTTTCTGTTTATTTATAATTTTCATTTTATGAAGAAAGGACCACTAAATTGATGTTCTTTTTATTTGAGTTATGGCACTTGCCATGTTTCTAGTTTTAATATTTTTCAATTGCCGGCATTTTTCTTCTTTTTATTGGATTTGGCAGAAGTAACTTGTATATTTGAAAAGTGTCAAGTGGTCATTTTGTTGGTTGATATAACTAGCCCTAGTGATGTGATTTGTGTAATGTCTATCATGTTCGTTGAACCACTGATTGTCTGTCAAGGGAGAATACCGCAAGGAGTGAAATTAGGCACAAGAATTAACAAAGAATGTGTTTTTATCAAAATAAGATAAAGGAAGGAATATCCTACAAATTAAAATCAATTACGAGCAATCAGAAAGAGAAAATTTATAACAATATTGTGACCTAGACCTAATGAATTGTGAAAGTAATGATTTTGACTGGTAAATTTGGCATGGGTATGGAGAGGATTGCGTGGATGATATCTAAGATAAGTTTTAATAACTTCTATCACTCCCTTAGAATGGGGTTGTTGTGTACCTTAATGGTTGGAAAATTACGAATGATGCTCCCTATAAAACTTAAACCTTGGATCCTAGGAATATAAAAACATTTTAATCCTTAGTGGTAGGAAACTACCCTAAAGAAGGGCGGAATTGAAGAACCTAAATTTGATTTTTGCCTGGTCGCCTAAGAGAGTTGGAAGAAAATTATGCACCTAGGACGATTTAGCAAATAGCGTATTAACACCCTAATGAGGTGCCTCGAATGTAGAATAAGTAGATTCATTGTGGTTAAGTGTGATGTCAGTTTTTCTTAAGTAAAATGCATGGACAAGAATACAGTAGGATAAACATGTTTTTAAACAAATCCTAAACGAAGTAGATCTCCTAGAAAATTCTATATGTGTAACCTTGATTATGATTTGGAGGGTGCAATAATGTAAGTTGTTGAAAGATAGAACTTTGTAAACACCTACCTACGAATTGAAGGGAAATGTAATAAAAATACTAAGAACTTAACCTTATGAAGATAGTAAGTTAATTACAATAATAAGTTGATTTTGGTATTTCATCCTTCTAGTAGGAAAGGTAATAGTTTGAGTAACTTATGGAAATGGAAGGAAAGGTTATGTCCCTACTTCGAAATTCTACTCATGCGACTTCCAGGAGTAAGTCGAACCCTAGGGGAGGAGGATGTAAGGCCTTCCCCAAACCAAGCTCTGATTTACTTAGTTGACCATGTTTGACCTATTAATAAATGCTTTATAATTCAATAGAATGGACTGTGTTAGGCAGATAGGTTTGTGAGAAAAAAATAATTGAACCTAGTTATAGAGTTATCGCACCTAGTGGTGTACTTTTGATGTGTTATGAAGTTGAAATCCTAAAAGACCCATTGATTGGATAATCTTGATTCAACGTATGTCAGCTATGTCTGGATGTAGAACTTATATGATTCTGTGATTGGGTAACATTTATGAATGTGGATGCTTCATTTATATGCTTTATAGATAGAGAACTCTAGATGATCCTAGAATAGGATAAATTTGAGAGGAGGTATGTCATTATCAGATTTGCAGGACTTTACTATGATGATAGGAATAGGAATGCATGTTTTAATGAATGGATCAAAATTATGTGAATGATGATAATTGTTATGTGGAGTTATTTGGATGAAAGATGTATTGGTTGATAAATGTATATTGTATGCAGAGTGTTTGTAGTTCATTATTATTCAGGTGTTTTATATTATACGAGATTATTTGGAAGTACTAATGTGTAAATTGAGTTGCGCAGGAATTATCCATGTGACCATGGAAATATTACGAAGAACCAAACCTAGACTTATGTATGTTTGTAAGCCAGGGGTTGTCTATTTGGAGAGACAACACCCCATTTGTGTTGTATTTTATTCGTGACAGTGTATGCTGCATGAGTGTTAAGTGTTATTTAAATTCAATGTGTAAAAACCCACAAGAGACGATTTCATGTTTTATTTTGTAAAAGTGTTTTATTTGTGTCGCTTGACACGTGTAGATTTAAATTTAAATGTTTTATTTTTGTCTCTTGGTGGGAAAGTGTTTAATTATAGTTTTTCTTAAATAATATAATGTGTTGTCATAAATACTTTGGGAATATAATCTTTGGAGTGGTCAACATATGTTTGACCCGAAAATAAACTTCAAAGGGGTTTAAAATGGGTTAAATGAACACCTAGGGGTAGTTTAATAGGGTTTCCTAAAGCCCATAAGGTATACCTAGGGGTTAGGGGTAATTTTAGGCAAGTTTCCACTTTTAAATGATCTTTTTGACGCTTTAAAAATTAGCTTTTTTGAGTTGTGCGAAAATGGAAAATTAGAAGTTTTAATCTAATTGAGATTTTTCCTATTCGCATGGGAGTCTTTTTCCCATTTTGCTTTACTTTCCTTTTTGGTTTTTAGAAACTTGTGAGAACTCAGAGAATGAGCTTCTTAAGCAACAATTTGAAAATTTGAGGGTAATCACACACTCTCCATTCTTGGAGACAAAAGAATTTTGTAAAGAAAAAGATAGGATTTTTGGTTTGAGAATTTTAGCTAAGGGTAGAAAGAGAAGAACCGTGGAATTGGGCTGCTCATCCTCAACAAACTAAACTACCTTTTTGGGCAGATTAAGGTTGGTCATATTCATCATATAATGGATTTCTTATTGCATGTGTTTGTAAGTAAATTTTTGTGAAAAAGAGATTTGTTTCCGTGCATGTTCTTTTGGAAAATTTATTTGGTATTTTGTTTTATACTTTATTTGTGTGTTTGGGAGTAATCAAGATCTCCTACTCTTGGGAGAGAGGAGGATCTTGTGGGTGGTAGAAGTGACAGCCCTCAAGTGAGAGACTCTCGTTATGAGAGCAAATCACAAGGGAATTTGTGTGACCCTTGCTGCATGGCTTGTTTATGCATTGGGGGTCATAAGGAGGGAAATAAGGAATGAATGCCTTGGGGGGCATAAGGAATAAAGGGCTGATTATGTTATACTTGATGTATTTTGTTTGCCATGAGGTGGCTTTATGCTTTAGTTTGCCATGAGGTGGCTATTTGTTTTGCCATACTTGCAGTCTCCTCAGGGTACTTGGTCCACTACCACCCTTGAAAAGACATCACCAATGCGTGGTGCAGTGTAGCCGGTTTTGGGAGTGTGTTTTGAGTTGGTGTGTATTCTGCTTTTTGTGTTGCATGCTTGTTACCTATCTAGGGCTTGGTTCTCCGAGCTCGGGGGTGGCTACCAGTTAGCCTAGGCTAGGAGGTGAGCACTCCATGGTCAAATCCTTGATCTTATTTGTAGGTTGTGGAAAGAAAGGAATTAGGACAAGTGGAAAGATTCGATGGAGATAATAGTTGCAGAATCCATTTGGAAAATATGTTATTATTCTATTTTAAAATGTACTCATTATAAAAGTTGAGTGACCTATTTGTAAAATGACTATAGTGCCTATTAAAGTAATTCCTAGAAATGTAATAGTTGATTGTTATAATGCAAAAGATGATATGAATAATCCCGGAACAGTTTCTTAAGTCTATTTTTCTGAATTTAATCATTGTTGAGTAGATTAATAGTGTGTGAAATAATTAAATTTATTTTAATCCCTTATGCATATGAAATAAATCAAGGAGATAAAGTAATGATTTAAAGATTGTATACGTGTTGCTAGAAATTAAATGATTCAATTTAAAACCGAAATGCATTGTTAGAGTTAAACGAATTCTAGATGAATAATGTGCTATTGAAATTTTATTAAATGCTGTCTTTTTATTAACTTGCAGAAAATATAATCTATTGTTATCGTAATCATCTCTATAGTTTTATTCTAATAATTTCTAGGTTTACTAAGTTGCTGTTAAATATGATGATTTCTGTTAATTACTTAGTTGCAAAAATTAAAAGAAAAATCTAATGTTAAATAGTCTATTTGACTTAAATAATTTTCATAGTAATCTGTTCGAATACCTACCTAGAATCAAAATACTAGAATTTATTCTTTAAATAGTTTCTGTCATATAAAATATATATTTATATAAATATATAATTTATAGACATGCAATTACATGTATTCTTTATATACATTTATATAAAATACAGTATATAAATAATCATGAAAATAAATATGTATATACCTGCATGCAGATGACAATGCATATATATATATATATATATATATAAAAACAAATAAAATAAAAAAAAACTAAAAAAAAAAAAAGAACAAATAATGTAGGAATGTCGGGGTGCGGGCCGGGCCCTAACCCACTGTGCGATCACGCAGTGGGCGGTGCCCAAGGCACCGCCACTGTGTGAGCACACAGCGGGCGGCGCCCTTGGCACCGCCACTGTGTGGCCACACAGTGAGCGGCGCCTTGGCACCGCTACTGTGTGAACGCACAGTGAGCGGCGCCTCGGCACCGCCACTGTGTGAACACACAGTGAGCGGTGCCTCGGCTCCGCCACTATGTGGTCACACAGTGAGCGGTGCTGGCCGGGCATGGACTACCACTCCCCTCCTCCATCAAGCAGTATTCACCTTCCACCATGGCCACTGCCCGGGTTTTCAAATTTGGCCCTGCAAATATTTCTTTAATAAAAAAAAAGATAAGTATAAAACCCTAGCCCGGGTAGGGCTAGGGTAATAATATACAAAAGGTTTTAGAAATAATAAATAAAGAAAGAAATCAAAGGGTTATTTTTTTATTATAATCACAGAGAAATTAGGGTAACATAAGAAAAGGAAGGGATTTTTAAGATGAATATATAGAGCATTTTATAATATGCATTTTAGTTAGGGTTTGCAAGCATATTTTATAAAGCTGTGAAAGTAAAAAAATAAAATATTTTAATATTGATATATATATATATATATATATATATCAATATTACAGTACATTTATAGAATTTGAAAGATTTGGATAAATTCGGTAAATTAATTTTGGAGATCTAATTGGATTTTCATAAATAAATGGAATTATTAAATGAAGTAATTAAATAATTATATAAGTGGATAGTGTAGGGGCATAAAGATTAATCCCTCTAAGCGGACTAAACCTTGTGAACCCTATTAACTCAAGAGGGAACTTTTATTAGGTTTTAGTATTGAATTTTTTTAGAAGCCAATTTCTTTGTAAAATTAAGTATTAAGGAGGAACGTAATTGCAGGGTGAAGGAAAATTGTTATGTAGTAAATAATTATTATAGAACCAAGTAAATTATGTTAATGTCTAGATAGGAGAAATGGTTTAATTTATGTTCTAATATTCGCAAAAGAAATGATAAAGACTTTTGAATGAAATTAATATTCCCTTATTAATTTTATTCGTCTCACTTGATAATAGGAACTATCGTAAACTGTTATGTTAGTATTTAACATCCAATAATAATTCATTTGAACCACAGGCTAAGTTGTCACAACTATTTAAAGTGAATGACTGCATGTAATTATGTGTTTTTTTTTAAAAAAAAATTTGTCGATTGTGTTTTGCCCTAAATTTTGGGCATGACAATGAAATCCTATGGCAGGCTGAGACAATAATTTTTGAATCTCACATGGAGTTTCCCCCGAGGCTATGCTATTAAGATTGGATATTTAGATGCTTGACCCCACTAGCTCCACCTTCAGCACTCACTTCTTCAGGGCACCCAAGCACCAGTTTCCATGAAAACTCCCCATGGAAAAATTTATATCTCTACTAAGAATAGTATGTGTGTGAGCTAGTTTAGAGGTTTGACCTCCTATGCCAACAATTAGAAGGATTTTAGCAACTAGCAAAAGTGGTTTTTAGTAAAGGCTTCTGGTCATATGGCCATACATGCGACACTTTCAGCTCTGTAAATACAGAAGATTACCAGCCTATAGAGGTTACGCTCCATTGGGTTTATGGGAAAACATAGTGTCGGTATGAACTTATCAGCACATGTTTTTTGTGACTTTTGTCACAAACACGATTTATTTAGAGTGGATTGGAAGGACTCAGTATTAGCCCATTTCCACTTTGGGTCGTTCCCCTCTCACTATCCCCCTCAAGGCAACTCGGGAAGGCAAGCCCTCTAAAGGTTACACATAAAAGAGAGTGGGTCTAGTTTTTTTATCACCATTCGAGGGTGAGTACATACTTACCTACTACTTCATCAAGCACAAAAAATACAAGTTTATTTTAGCCCTCTACAATTTATGTGCAACTACTTTAAAGAAGTCGCTCAAAATGCAAGTTGTGTGCTATCAATTTATCCCTTAAAAAAGCTAACTGAGCAAGATATGATGTGTGTTACTTTCCAAAATAAAACTCCTAATTAACTATGTGAGGAAATGTATGAAATTTTATTTAAAATAATCCTACACATAGATATGTTAGTAGTTTGAAAATTTCAGTTCTTGGACATTTGGACTTGCAGAAAATTTTTGCTAGTTGCAAATAAAAGCGCTATCCTAACAAATGTGTTGTTTTCTACCTCAAAAGCGCTGACCTAGAGGGAAAAGTGTGAATTTGTGATATGAAAGTGTTTCTCTATGGACTAAAATGCAAGAATTCACTGACAAAAGCGCTAACTGAAATGACAAATGTGTTAATCTTAGAGACAAAAGCGCTAATCTAAGGATCAAATGCATTTATTTGCCAACAAAAGCACTAACCTAAATGCCAAATGCGCTAACCTATGAGACAAAAGAGCTAATCTATTAAATGAAAGCGTTGTTAGAACTCACACGAACGTGAATCTAGATTACAAATGTGTTAAACTTATGTTTGTGAGAACTAGATAGGATATTAGAAAGATATATGCGAGGCTCCAGCCCCACGGTGGGCGCCAAAATGTGTCAACTTGAATTTCATCATCAGAATACTACCTGCAACATATTAGTTTCACAAAATACAAAGGAAATGTTATAGGAAATCCAAACTCAACCAATGAAACTACATGAAATTGATATTAAAATAAAAACCATATTATTACCTTCATGATTTAAGTCTCATTGTGTCCTAACTCCACTGTTCTTGGTTGCAAATGATTTGCTCTTAGACAAGCATTGATAGCTTCCAAGATGGCATATGAAGGATGGACTAATAACTGATAGTTAACTGATACTATGATATGCAATGCAAATTATTTAAATCTAAATGATTATGCTAAATAAGAAGTGCTAGATTGCTAATTGCTTCACGATAAAAACTCACAGATGCATTAGTTTTCTCAATTTTTTAACTTGAAGACTAACTCTTTCTCAACTCAAACTCCTACTTTTATAGACTTTTGAGAGGATAAGATGATGTTTCCTGGATCAACGGTCATGATTAGATCTGCAAATTTGGAGGACTATGAGCAAAGGTGAAGGTTGAGAGAAAGGTGGAAGGAGAAGACAAGTGTCACTCATCTCACCTTGATTGGGTTGCAGACTGAGGGAATCCAGGGATGGTTGGAGAAGATTTAGGCATGAGAGGACAAGTGGACTCGAGTCCTTCCTAAGATATAGGGATGTTAGAGAGAATATAGAAGAAGGTTAGGAAATATGTGTACATGCACAATATTTTATTTATTTTGGAAGTTGGAGTTAAGTGGCTAATAAATGTTTTATTTAATTTAATTTTTATTGAATTAATTTAGCCACATGATGGATGAGTTGGCAAAGGAAAGGTGAAGTGGAGATGGAAGATGAGTTGGAAATGAATTAAATAATTTAAGAAATCATTTAATATTTGAGATTATAGGATAGAAGAATAACCATTAAATATTAGATATTTAATTAATTGATTAGAAGAAAAGGATAAATGAATTAATGAATAAAATATTTCAATTAAATTAATTAATAGAAAGACATGAAATGAATTAAATAAATTAATCTTTTCCAATTAACTATTTAATAGAAGAATAATTATTAAATAAATATAAAATATTTATTTAATCGCTCATAGCCAATTTTATGTGTATACACTCGCTACGGTCCTTGACTTTTTTCCCAAAATTTCAGGAGACTATTATGACTGTATTTAATAGCCTAAATCCAAAAGACTGGCAGATTTTGTTGATTTTTTATCCCTCTAGAATCGAAAATACCTCCAAAATTCAACATTTTAAATTTCAAGAAATTTTTTTAAATTAAGAGGTTAATTATAGTTTGCCCTGATTTTAAAAATTTTGATTTTAAAATTAAGTGGTATTCCCTTTTCCCTAATTTTAAAATTCCAATTTCCTTTCATTTTTGGAAATTGTGTCATCCTCTTCTTCCAGCAAAGTTCAAATTATTTAATCAGTATTTTCTTAAATTTTGCATTAATCAATTTTTAAAGCTTTGTTCTAAAATTCAAAATTCAATTTTTTCCTTTGGTGCATGATTTTCACCACTATTAGTCCTACCTACACTATCCCCGTTAGACGAAGCATTAGAATTAAGGACTCCCAAGGTTTAATTACTGAGGAGATGGAACCTAATTTGGGTAACTTCTTTAATGAGGATCTTGCTAATTCTTCCCATTTGGTGATAGGTGTCTTTTGGCTTGAAGCTTGTAGCTCCCTTGTTTTCTATAAAAGGGAAATCAAGGCCAAAAGTTAGGGTTCTGAATTTTTTGAGAAGGATCTCTATAAAAGTAGGTCCATTCTGCAGGGTTAGGTTCCAGATAGTTTTAGAGAGTCATAAAAAAATAGTAGGAACTGTAATGTCATTTTGCAGAGCAAAAGTAATGAAGTAGTTACAAGTTTCCTTTTCAAATGGGTTATTCTATAATTAAAATTGTCATTTATTATTTGATAGAAGATAGCTTATGATATTAATACAAATATATTCTCTAATATTTACTCTCTTATGTGCCATTTTATCTTCTTTTGAGAAAATGGGATCAAGGGTTTCATTTGTTTATTGCATTGTTATGATGTATATAGTTTTCCATTCTATACTTTAGTCTTGGAAGGGGTTAATTAAAATTAGTGAATGAGATTATAGAGAAATAAGACTTGTACCAGGATTTGATAAGTAGTTCAGGTAAGGGGTTATAGATAGAACGATATTGTAAGGCAGTATTGTTCAAGACTAAACCAGCTATTAGATAAGTTTCTATTAGATTTCAGCAAAATTACAAAGACTCTATAGCCCAAATGAACAAGGAACTGGTATTTGCTAGTATGTCATTAGGTTTGCGATTTCTAGTTTATATTCTTTGTGATTCCTTGGAACAAATCTTTAAATATCAAAATATCATTATTAAGTTTTCATGTATTTTCTTAAAGTTGTCCCGCCCATCTCATACTCCAACTTGAGGTTGAGGATCACTGAAGGATTTTCCATACTTGAGCATTCTCCCTTTCTGTTGAGTCCCTTTATGAGATAATCTACTTTGTTTTCAGTAAATTCCTGAGTATTGTTGCAAAGATCAGGAAGTTCATTGAAGGGATTACCCTCCTAGATTTTGCAAAGCCCGAAGTGTAGAAGGATATTGTATCCTTGTTGAAGTTGGTCCAAGCCTAATGGATATTGATAGTTGGAAGTGTCTTTCCATTGGTATTTGGAGGAATCGGCTTGGTCTCTACCCTGTGGCAGTGTAAACCGTTTATTTTGGGAACCAACAAAAATGCCGACTCTGTTGGGGAATGTTGTATAAAAGTTGTCTAAGTTTTTTATGATTTGATGGTTGAGCATTGATCTCGCATCATAGGACTCAAATATTTCCCTACAAAGTGAACATTTTCTTAATCTATCCCTTGTCAATTTGAGTCAATTCTCATAAATATTGCCAGAGAATCTGTTGTAGTTCATTTTTTGATAAAAAAAGGTTTTGTCCAGATCTGTCCATGTTTCAAGATTATTTATAATACCTCATAAGTTTCAAGTGGTGACTCTGAGACTCTGAGATTTATGCACCACTATGCATTTGTTTGAAGAAGAACAAAGGAATTTACAGAAGAGATGAAGTAGATTTGAGCTCTTACGATGAAGTCCCCCGACAAGTTGAGGATGAAATCCATATAATGGCATTTGATGATAAGGAAGTGTTGCAGTGTTGTGTTGAAACAAATCTGACCTATGAATAAATTCTAGTTGTTTGAGTACTTGTCCTCTGCAAGGAGGTGGCGACTCTGTTAAAGATCAGTGTTAAAGATTTGAAGGATTGAAGGTGATTTTGCAAATCCCTAGTTACAAAAGGCAGCAACATCTTTAGCATTTCCAGGTATTTTGATTTTCATGAGTCAAGTATATTTTCATGAAAATTATGTGTAGAAATGTTCCCTAAAGAGTGAGAGAAGTACTAAGGAAGAGAATGGTAGTGATTATTTTACATACTCCCGTGACACAAATTTCCACATTCTCTATGAGGTTAGATGGAGTATGTTTTGAGTTGTACAATGGAATGATTTAAGATTTATGGAAAAAAGAAATTAGTGAAATGAATGAAAATATGTATTATGTGCATGTTCTTCCCTATGAAATGTCAAGTATAAATGTCCAACCTCTGCCAAATCACCATAGAGTTTTCTTTATGGAAAGATATAAGTCATTGAGATTTAATGGTATCCAAGGTTTCCCAAATCCCGTTCTTGTAAAGGTTAGAGAACAACTATCAGAATTCAGTGGGAAAAGGTCAGAATCAGCATGTCAACATTTACAATATTTTTTTGAATTAATGGGAGATTTTGAGATAAATCAAGAAGATGTTTTCATGAAGTTGTATGTTCAATCTTTGAAAGAAAATGCTAGAGATTGGTTATCTTACCTGCCAACATGGTCTATCTCGTCATGGGATGAATTTAAGGTGGCATTCATGGAAAAGTTTGGTGAAAGAATTAATCCAAGCTCAGTTATGAAAATATTCATGGGTATCTATAAGGAAGAAGATGAGTTAGTACCTGCTTTTAATCTCAGGTTTGCTAGGAAATTGGATGGCATTCCTAATAGTTATAGACCAAATGATGCAGTATGTTTAGTTGTTTATTTTGTTGCATTTGATGAGGAAGAGAGTTATTTGCTGAGAGATAAAGATCCTAAAACCTTGCATCAGGCTTATAGGATAGCAATGGATATTGAAAACAACTTGAAGTATGGAATCCCTAGGGGTTATCTATCTTCAAGGGTCGGATATCCCAAAATATTAGATGTTAAAGAAAGGCATGAGTCAAAAGATAAAGTTCAATATCAAGACATGTACATCCCTATTGATCACATTAGCCCTGTTATTGATTATGATTTGAACAAAAATGTGAGTGAAGAGAACTTGACCCAAATATTGCTTATTCCTCATATTGATGAAGAGAAGGTTAATGAGAAATTATATGACATATTGGATATAGAGATGGAGATGATGTCAATAACTTCACCAAATGACAACAATAGTAGTTTCTCCAGGAAGAAGATCCCATAGAAGATTTGTCTGCAGTCTTGTGTTTTAGGTAGATCCAACAGTGAGTATGAAGAGTTGGAAAGTGCTATGCTTGAAATAGATGCAAATATGCAAGATTTTGAAGATATTAATTCACTCTCTTAGGAAGTAGTTATATATGATAATGAAAATTAAGATGATGAGATGCCATCAAATTTTGCTGATAATATTTGTGAGATAGATAGTTGTCTGATGTGTTGAAATAATGAGGAGATTTTATTAGACCAGTTTAGAGATCAACCCTTTAGTGAACTAGTTTTGTGCAAGGAGTTTACTTCATATGAAAAATGGGAGATTGAAGAAGATGAAAAAGATTATGCTGAAACCTGTTGTCCTGATACTTTTGAGGATTTGTATAAAATTTATCTAGAAACATTTATGATTAATGAATGTGAAGGCGATTTTATTTATGGTGTTACGAATGCTAACATTGAATATAAGAGTGTGGAGTTCATTGATACTAACCAAGGTTATGAAATAGATGAAGAAGATTGATGTTTAATACTCCACATGGCATTTTGAAGCCAAAACTGGAGTGTTTCATTATACATGAGGATATTTTCATTGAAAGGATAAATGATGATGTTTCTTCATCATACAATGATCTGAATGCACACAAAGTTGCTCAAGAACCACTAGCTACAAAAATAGAAAACGAAAGTGAATTAGAATGGTTTTCAAATATTGATTGTTAATATATAGATATTTGCAAAACAATTATTATATTGGATGGACCAGCATATGAGAGATTTTTCTTTAATCTTTACAATGAGTTTGTACCATGTTTGCAAGGATGCTTTAATGATAAGCATGTTATAGAGGTGCAAACAGATGAATAAACCAATTTTCATGATGATAGTTGCATAACAGAGTATGAAGTGTTTCATTTCCTTTGTCATCCTGATGAGGCAGGCATGAAATCTGTTGCATCAACACATTAGGCATGAAACCTGTTGAATGTTGTTATCAACACATCTCCATTTCAGATTTTGAGTGTGGGTTTTTTTTATTTCACACAATGCCTGATGACAAGGTTCAGATAAATGGACAGTGCATTGAGATAAAGGTTTTTTATGACATGTTGAGGAAGGAATAGTTATATATCAGTGATGTCTCTAGATTGTTCAAGATACAACGTGATCATAAATACATTTTTGACAGAGGAAAATATTGGTTGATATTGACAAATGGCATTGGGCCATCACATGTGGTTTGACCCTGCAGACCACAAGTAATTTGGGGTAGATTAAATTTTTTGACTCTACGCCCAATGGAACGATTCATAAATTCCCTCTTGAATTGCCTGTTTGTTGGTAAATAGATTTGTCCTTTCTTACTTGTTTAATCTTTAAGCACTGTGAATCATAAGAAAACAGACAAACTTTCTACTGAAATAGTTGGAAAATCATTTAATTGATTAACCTCTGAATTAAGGTACAACTCCCTCTAGTAAATATTCATTCGGCTCCAAATTACATACAATCAATAGAATGTTTTTCACCAGAAAGCACTTAAAGGCAATTGCATACACCAGTCAATACAAAATGAATGCAAGCACTGATCCATATATAACTTTTTATATAAAGCTGATAGACTTTATACGAACACTAAAACAAAATGAAAAATCTTATTGAGATGAATTTAGCCAATATTTTTCTGCACACATAATAAGCATAACAACACCTTCTTTGAAATAGATTTACACAAAAATCAAACTTCAAAATCAAACACATAGATTTGAAATCAGAAATAGTTGTTAATAAGATTTGCATTCACTGATGGTCATCCACTTCCTACATACACAAAAATATTTTTAGCTAATCTGAAAGATAGTCCTTTCCAAAAACTTAGTGAACCCTTTTAAAGTCATTACATAAGATATTTATAGGTCACCAGACCCAATAGTTCTTTTTAACCCAAGTAAAATTAACTTGTCAGAGTTAATAGAAAGCAACCCTAACTGTATAACCGAAATTTAAAGCAAAAATAACTAGACACGCTAGCAAACATCTGTCAGCAGTGCTATTCATGCAGTTTGCTCAATTCCGGTGTGATCGCTTGAGTTGGTGTCTTGGATAGACACCATCACCGCCTTGGCCGCACTCCACTCTCGGTGCGCTTTTGAAAACTCCTGGACTATAGTTACGTGCAACAAACTGATATGAATAACTCTTTTCTTCTAGAGCTCCTTTTTCCTCTTTACCATTTGCACTTTATCTCTGTGTGAATCCAGATGATCGAGGCAAATAGCGAGCATCGATTCCACTTTAGAGATCTTCATAAAGTCTTCCACGGACAAGGATTTCTCCATCTTGATCTGTCTAATGTGGCTGCCGAACTGGTTAATCATCTCCGTAGTGCCTTCTAGAGTTTCACTATCCTCTTTAAGTAATTGAACATCCACGCAATGTAAGCCCTTCTGCATGGTCGTCCTCAAGGCTGTTAACTCGCCATGTAGACTGGTTGACTCGTTATAACCCTGCTCAATTATTTGGTTGCGCCACTCAATAATCTCCTTGCAAATGAACATTACATCTTCATTTAGTCCCGATACTTGGTTTTCAGCAAGAAAGTTCATTAGACCATAACGCTGAATATCCCGCATCTGCTTCAAAATCACTGCCCACTTAGATTTCTCCTTCTGCCATGAGACCAAGTTGGAATCCAAGGCTTTGGTGACCTTATTAGCATCCTTAAAAATCTGGACCAAGTTCGTTATGTAATTAGTTTCCTAGTGCATGATCGAGGTGAGCCACTCTGAGAAAACCTCAGCAATCACCCTGTTTCGTTGAGCTTCATCCAAGAATTTTTTATTGCTAGGTGATTTTGGACTAAATGGACCTGAATGTTGGGACAATGGCAAGGGGTTGTTCTGCAAAGCATGGATATACTGGGCCATTGCATCAAACTTTGTTTCAACTTAGCCTTGTCCCTCTCATCCTTCCAGGTACGAGAGATAATTCGCTTGGTGGAAGTCTCCAAGTGCTTCACATCCACGGCTCTGGTTCCGATGCCCAAATCTATTCGTTCAACAACATAGTCTACTTCTGAAGCCATAACAACATCTTTGTTAGGCTCGGGTCTAGCAATGTCTGTGGTCCAATGCTTCGTGTTTTCATCAAAGCCAATCATTGCCTCTGTTTTTAACTTTTTGGGCTTTGTAGACCTTCCTAGGCATTTGCTCATGGCATCCTCCATCGATACTGAAATCAGAACTACATTCCTTTTCCTGGTGATTGAATCACTTAGCCATTTTGGAGCTAAGGTCAGTTCTTTTGAAGGCATGAGTGGAAACCCTATTGAGGGTGGCGGCGTGGCATGGTCTATATGGGACTGGATTTCAAGTGCTCCTGAGTCCTAAAAGATAGCATCTATGTCAATTGAAACCTTGTCTACTTCGGAAACAGGGGATGTCATCTTGCTCAGTATTTCCTCTGGGTCCAAATCTAGAATGAGGTGAGAAACCAGTGGCTTGAAACCCTTCTGTTGTTCACCAAAAGTGATAACCCAAGAACACCTACAAATCTATCTATGAGATAGCCAATCTCAATCAATGAAACACCTCAGGGCTTGGACAACATAACATAGGATCCTAATGATCCTCCTGCACTTCAGGTTCTGCTAAACCTAGGGGGGACACCCTTTTTGATGCATGAAATTAACTCATTTACTCACCATGACAGCATCAATGAAGCAGATAAATCTCACCAGGGCTCAATAATAAGTGGGTTACTGCAGATGGGCTAGATCTACACATAAAACTCAGCTATGCTTGAGCATGAGATAAATGAAACATTTCAAAACATAACATAAAATAAAGATATTCTGATTGGATTTTAAATTGGTTTGAAAACCCCCTTAATTGCAAGATCAGTGCCTTATCCAAGGACAACAGAGTCATACATCAAACTATAATTGAAATCACTCATTGCAAATCCATCTTCATCATGAAATATTTCTGCATCAATGCCTTACATAATGCATTACTAAGCTTATACACAGAAAATATCAGATCCAGAAGTATGAACCCTATTTTATTAATGTTTTCTCACAAAGTTTAAAATCTTCCTTGAAGATTACCTACAAACAAGCATTACACTCATAGACACAATTGTTTATCAGAAACTTGGTCCTCCTTGAGAATCAAATTTGAATAAAATGAAGATACATTTTAGAGACAAATTTTGTGCGAATTTGTGCATGCCTTACATACACAAGAAACTGCAACAAATAACACCTATAGCATGAATCAAACTCTATTCTATGGAAAAGGACATTGCCCTGTACAATTTTGAAAAGAACTCAGAATTGGAAGCCATGAAAATTTGGAGCCATTCTCCAAATTTCTGGAACCCTTACAATGAGAAGAAAACTAGAATAAGAAGGAAGAGGGAACAAATTAGGTTTCATCAGAACAAGCCAAGTGTCCCCTTTCTCCAACTGAATTTCACTTCCTTCCTCTTTCCCATGGAAACTGCTCTCAAAATATCTGATCTTTGTTGAAACAAACTTCATAACTACATTCCTCATCTTGAGAGCTTTCCGGCAATATATAATACTTCATATTTTGACCAAACATGGACCTCTGGGCAAATTAATTCTTCATGTGAGCACATCATTTAAATTTTTGAATTTTTTATATAGTTTCAACTATATAATAAACTGAATTTAACTTTGATTTTTGGCTCTTTTTGTACTCTGACGCCTTGCCACGTGGCGGTCTCTAATTGGTTCGCAGGGTCCACTGGGCACCATCTGGGATGACACCTCATCACTCCGCCACGTGTCTGCTTGCTTGTCGAACACCTCAACGCCACCTCGATGCCATGTCATCACCACCTAAGCTCCACCTATGTGCCACCGGACAACCACCTCACCTGGGCCCGCCTCCTGGACCGCTAACTAGACCTGCCACCTATGTGCCACCTTACCCGTTGATGCCCTGGGCTTTTCGCCATTTCGCAGCCCTTATCTCGCATGCATCTCGCCTTCACGAAGTCGCGCGCACCGTCGGATCGGCTAGAACCTGCATGATCTTTACCTCTTTTTGCTGTTTCACAGGGTTTAATTGGCAAGCATCTTTGGCTTGCGAATCAACACACTTCGTCGAATCCTCACTCTGGGTGAATTAATTCTTCATGTGAGCACATCTTTTAAATTTTTGAATTTTTTATATAGTTTCAACTATATAATAAACTGAATTTAACTTTGATTTTTGGCTCTTTTTGTGCTCTAACGCCTTGCCACGTGCCGGTCTTTGATTGGTTTGTAGGGTCCACTGGGTGCCATCTGGGATGACACCTCATCACTCTACCACATGTCTACTTGCTTGTCGACCACCTCGGTGCCACGTCATCACCACCTAAGCTTCACCTACGCACCACCGGACAACCACCTCACTGAGGCCCGCCTACTAGACCGCTGATTAGACCCGCCACCTGTGCGCCACCTAGCCCATTGATGCCCTGGGCTTTTCACCATTTCGTAACCCTTATCTTGCGTGCATATCGCCTTCTCAAAGTCACGCGCACCATCGGATCAGCTAGAACCTGCATGATCTTTACCTTTTTTCCTTGTTTCGTAGGGTTTAACTAGCGAGCATCTTTGGCTTGCGAATCAACGTACATCGTTAGATCCTCTGCAACCTGCTCATTGGTTAAGCCGACCCTCCTCTGTAAAATTCACTTGCATTCCTCAAGATCCATGCCTGCATGGGGTCCACCTTGGGCACTCAACGGGCAACGTCCATGAAAAGCCTTGAGGCTTTGACATTATACTTGTGTGGAGCCTTATACTTAAATACCAAAAAAAAATTCCTGCCCGGCTAATGTGGGATTAAAACTTATGCCTGGGACTTCATTTTGAAGCTTTTTTCTGAGTTTTAATGGCGTTTTTGCCAATGGCTAACAATGAAAGGTTCAAAACTTTACCCACATTCGCAGGGGCAAGGAGAGAGCACATGAGACTTGGCATAAACACCTGCCAATGCATTTTATTGAAGGATAAATGGCTTCCAAACACCACGTTTTGCCCCAATTTACATTCTTTGATACATACACCTATCAAAAATAATTTCATTGTTTCAAACTGCCTCTTTCACTAGTCACGTGGGCTTTGCTTTGTCCAAACCTTCTCTGTAGCATCAAATCCCACTCCACATTGGCATGCTCTGCAAACTCACCCATCAATTTGCATTCTTTGATACATACACCTGCCAAAAACAATTTCATTGTTTCAAACTACCTCTTTCACCAGTCACATGGGCTTTGCTTTGTCCAAACCTTCTCTGCAGCATCAAATCCCACTCCACATTGGCATGCTCTCCAAACTCACCCATCACGTGGAGGGAGGTCTCTAGCTGGCATTAATTTGTCTTTGTAGCCCCTTTGCCAAATAGGGAGCTTCCATTGTTGCATTTGTTTTTTGTTTCTGGCAATGCCCCCTTAATACCCAATGTGAGCTTAGGAATATGGCTTCAAACACCATGTGCCAGATTGATTTGCATTTGACTGTTGTTTATTGGGCTCCAACCTAGCATTTGCCACGTGAGAATTGCTAAAGTCTTTTTGCAAACTTCTCCAACACCGCATGCCAAACTTCAGCAAAGAGGGAGGATGCTGAGGTTTTCAATGCTGCCAATATGCATTTGCTTGAAGGTTTCTATGCCTCCCTTTACAAACACCACGTCCAGCATTGGAAGGATGAGGAAAAAACGTGAGAGTGGAGAGGGTTTAACTACATTACACTTGCCCAATTTAAAAAAAACTTCTGCTGCCATAGCCACGTAGAGGGGAGGGAAGAAGTCACTTGCTGACCATTGCATGGGAGGAGGGAGTTTGGTTGTCCACTAACCCATTTTGTTCCATGTTTCAATGGCTTTTGCCCATGCTACGTTGTTGCAGTTCTCATCAACCATACAGAGGGAGAAAATGGTTTTACCCCAGCCAATTGCATTTTGTTTTTAGCTTTTAATGGTTTGTTGTTTGCATTTATTTTAAATTACTCCATGCCCATTCAAAGCCGCATAGAGGAGTTAGGCAAGGAACATGGCAACTGCACTTCACAACTGCCAATTGAATGCTTCTAGAGATGACTGCTACAATCTGGGTGCTATGATTTGGTGTCTTTTGACAGTGATTTGACAACTTACTAATCAATTCCATTGCTTTAGACTCTTACCATAAAAACTATCCTAAGTCAATAGTCATTTATTTTCAAGGCTTTGGTGTTGTTCATACTAAAACTATCTTGTAGATTCACTATTCTTTTGGTCAAAATCTAGCTTTTATTTGATGGTTTGAAAGGACTGTGAAGGGCTCGTAGAAATACAAGACATGATCTCTTTCATTTGAGCTACATTGTTAAACCTCAAATTCACAGTGTCTTTTACCTTGAATCTTCAATGGTTGCTACCCATATGAACTTCACTTGATTGTGACATGTGAATTGCATCATCATTTGAATATTCTGAAATTCCCCCAGTAAGCAAAAATCACCAATAAAAACAATGCACGGGCATAGGCCAGGTCAGGCCCCAAAGTGGGTCTGACTACTGACCTCTGGAATATCTCAGGAACCTTAAACTTACCTCTGGAAATGATCGGCACCATTTTCGGATCATAAAATTGAATTTTACAACTTTCAGGCACTTACGCCACATTTTCGCTTTTAATCGAGAAGATGTATTTTTCAAGCCGGTTGAAACACCTTTCTGAACCTCGCCATCTAACAGGCATGTACTCTAATATACAAGGATGAACTCTGCCAAGCGGTTTTACAAGACGAGTCCCGAGTGAAGAGATATTAATTGGCGAAAATGACCAACTGGCTTTGTCGACACTGCGGACCTGATGAAGTCAATGTTCTAGCAACACATGATGCCTTTCTTAAAAATATCAAACGACCTCCGTAGACCTTCAAATTTGAAACATAGGTACCTTGAAATGCATATTAAAACTTAGAATTCTCAGTTCAACCAAAAGCCTGACTGGGTGCAAATGGTGCGCTCATGAAAATGGCTACTTTAACTGATATAGCACTGAAAGTACGGATCACTGAAAACAATGACTCAATGAACCCTTTTGAAAACTGATCAAACGGATTGGCAGAGGCTTGAAATTTGAAACATAGCTTTTCATCTATTATCTCAGAACAAAAATTATGTCATGACACTCACTGAGGCAAATTTTACACTTGTGCAAAACAGGGCTCTGACTAGCTGTCGAAACAGAGACTAGTCAAACCACACAAACTGCAAACGGATTTGGCTCTGAAAACTGAGCAAATGGATTGATTAGGACTTGAAATTTTGCAAGCTCATTCAAATTTATGCATAGAATTGAATCCATTTTTTATTTCTTCATGACGATCAACAGGGTAAAAGATGTAAACACCCAAAGTAGGCTACTCAATAAAATCTGCATTTGTGCCTAAAATGCACTTTCAGCTCACCCCTCAAAATGGGTACCTCATAAACTTATCCAAACTGAATTCTAAAAGCTGCACATCATTGCATAAGCCAAATGAAAGGTATAGGACATGAATCCTGAGCCTTACCCCTTGAAAATCAACAGGCTCCACTTTACCCTCTCTTTAACTAGGCCATTCAAACTGACTCATTTAGGTACTTTTCTGACATGCAAAGCAAAATTTTGAAATGGGCCTCTAAACTTGACTCAATTTTAATGAGTCCTGACACCTTCTTGGATCTCGATTTGGTAACTCGGCCAACAATAGAAAGCTCAATCTTGAGGTCAAGTTTCTCTTCTTTAATCCTTGGCTATGCTTTTCTTGCATCAGAAATAGGAATGTTAGTCACAATAGAAGTTTTACTTGCAGTACTTCTCTTCCCACTTTTTCTTCTTGAACTGGTTTCTTGTGTCGGATGAAATCGACAATTCCTAAGCCAATTCTCCATCCTGCGAGTTACACTAAGAGTGCGAGTCTGAATACTATCCGCCATCTTCTTACTCCAATCTACTTCCGGAAGAGGTTCATCATGGACCCATTTCATAAACTCTGAGTCAAGTATGTCTTCATCATCGGTGGTGACACCCGATGTATCCATGGGCAATTTCATGTCATGAATTTGCCTCAAAGTTAGTCTAGACCAACTCCTTCTCCATACTTCAAATTCATCCTGACAACCCTCCCAATAATCTTCTAACTGAGGAACATGCTGATCAGGTACCACTTTCTTTACATACTGAGAGATGAAACCCTTGCTATCAAAGTTATCCCTTTTTACAAAGGACTTCAAATGAAACCTTTTAAATTCAAGTTCAAGATTCAATGCATCAGAAATAGATCTATAGCTATAATGGCCTAAATCGATGGGAAAAATTCCGCTTGTGTCGAAGTCCTCACCATAATCTTTTGTGACATAAGTGAGTTGTCTAGATACTTTGATCAAAATGCAGGAATCTAAAATGTACCTGGGAAGTCTAAAGGGTTCACCCTTAAATCCTCCAACTCTTAAATAAGTGAAATGGCCGAACTGTATAAAGAAACTACCATATATGTTAACAAGCTCAATTGCCTCTGGAGACATTCTTCTATGCAAATTACCCTGTAATTCAAAGGTTAGCCTTCTAGCGAAAACATCATTCCAATGGAGATAATCATCAACATGCCCTTTCAAAGTCAGATTAGGATGATACTCATAATTCCTCATGCCTTGAACCTATTTTACATGAGACAACCCCGACCATTCTCTCACACAGGAAAGCATATATAACAAATAGGATGACATATAAAAATTAGGCATTCCAAGATAATTACTCAGGCCTTCATGTAACCTTTCTGCAATAACACCCCAGTAAATGAACCAGCTTCTATCCAGAGTGACCTAAATGAAGAAATACATCCAGTTTTCCCAATAAAAAGAATGAGAATTACCCTTCACCCTGCTCATCAGTATGACCAAGTCTCGGATTGCTAGAATTAAATGTTCATGAGTTAAAGGTCTCAGTAGCCTCGAGACCCCTTTTTGGAATCTTAAGAGCCAATTCCGTGCAATCACAGTTCTATAATATTGCTTCATCTCAGAGAAAATCCCGTAAGATTTACCAATGGTCCAGTCTTCATAGGGTTCCTGGTGTGGAATGCCCATGGCTACCATTACCGTCTGTCTATCAATAGACAACAAGACTTCACCATTTTTTTTCCTTATGCACCTATTACCCTTGTCGTAATGATTCATACATTCTAAGACTAACTCAAGGCAGGGAGCAGTTGTGGGAAAGGCAGCGGCTTCTAATAATCCGCTCTGAGCCACATCTCTCATCATGAGGTCTATGGTTGAATTCTTTACTCTCTCTAGAAAGACATCTAAATCTAGTTGAACTAGTGTTGTATCACCTAACTTTGGTAAAGAGCTTACGAGCGGAGATGAGCTCATCAATTTGGGCAAAACAAGCCTCATGTTTTGGTTTTTGGTTTTCCCGAATCAATCCTAGGCGAAGAAGGAAAGTGAAAACAAAAACAAGTAGCTAAAGAACACCCAGATCTTTTAAAACAAACTGCAGCAATTTCAAAAATTGTTTAACATACATTCCTCTGCCCTCTGTAAACCCCTATTGCAGCCTATTTTTCCCGCTCTGAAAACTCCTTCTCAAAATCTTCTCCAGAAAATAATAATCCCGATGAGACAACTACTCAGTTTTAAAGACGAGAAAATCTTACCCATCATTACTAAAGCTGCCTTCATTACTCCTTGTTCGTGTGACCTCACTTTGAAATGATTGCACTAAGGTACGCCTTAACCTTTAAGTCACTTCCCCTCTAACACAGCAGATCCTCACACATACTTGCCATAAATGACGGATTTCAAATTATTAGAGAAAGAATATCCCTTCCGTCGGCGGCCGTCTATCGTGTTCTAAAAGTCCGCATCGTCACCACGTGGCAAGTTGCATGTCTTTCAAGGAACCTATACGTAAAACTCAGAGCCTTGCGGAACCATCACAAAATGATATTAACATGACAAATCTTGAACCTTGAACCTTGAACCAAAAAGGTTCAAGTTCAAGGTTCAAAGAATGCAAAATGCCGACAAGAACTAGCAAAGCTTAAATTTGCACGGGAAAAAAAATATTCGAAACAATGCCCATTGAACTTTGAACCTTGAACCAAAGAGGTTCAAGTTCAAGTTCAAGGTTCAAGTTCAAGTTAGTGGAACCTAACAAGGACCGAATGACATAAGATAAAATTTAAGCAAGTTCTTGACCGATGAATTAGATAAGCATTACTTCATATAGGGACGCATATGGAATAAAAATTTTATATGGGCCCAACACTGTTCATGGACAATTTTTGAGGTTCTACTTTTCCTTAAAGTAGCTGTTATCCATGAGCATTAGTTAAGTTTTATTTGGTAGTGTAGTTTCCTTTTCTGTTGAAGTTACCATGTCCAAGTAATTTCTTTTTGATCCACCCTGCAATTGGTCTACTTCATCAAAGATTCTAGTTTGTTGCCTCACTCCTGTGAAATGAGCGTCCCAACTAGAGCCACTGATAACTTTGAAAATTGATTGCATGAGATTTCTCAATTTTGAGCTTAAATAATGATTTTTCTGGTTCTATTTGCATCCTCTATCAAGGTTCAAGGTCTAGGGTTTTGGGGTTTATCAAAATTTCTTATGTCTTGTGAAGAAAACCCTAGCAATGATATATTTTGTTGTTAGTTTTTCCCACTTAAGGCTGAGGGTTTTATTCCATTGGCGGGGCCATTTTATTCCCTAAGTGCTAAGTTATGGTGGACCAGCTTTAGAAATGATTTTCCTAAAGTCGTGTGCAAAAATTTCTTATAGTTGGTCTCCTTTAATATTTAAGCCCACGTCTGCATTTTCCTAAGTCCGAAAATCCAAAATGTTTCAGTAGGTTGATAAAAGTAGAACAAATCAAACGGTTTGTGCTTCCCTATGGTTGAAAGTGATGAATAAATGATGAACAGTTAGTACCAAACAAGTACTGAGAGGGGGGGTGAATCATTATAGGCAAAAACACTTTTCCTGAACCAGTTTGACTGCACACACTGAACTTTGACTGGCAAGCAATAACACTGATCTAAACCAGATTACCACCAGTAAAACATAGTGAGAATGTGAAAGACATAAACTGGTAACCCTTATCTTTCCATACAATCTAATACCTCATTTCCACTTCACCCTTATGCATAAACAGGTAATCTATCATCAAAAAATATAATGACTTCTAGTTCAACATATGTTATCAGTTTGACATAAAACACTAAACCATCACATGGAAGAAATCACACATGACACACTAATTTTTCAAATGGAAACCCAACTGGGAAAAACCACAGTGGGATGAATACCCACAAGATGCTCTTTGAACTCTCTTGAAGTTTTCTCTGTTAGGAGCCTTGTCCAGTTAGAGACTATTAAAATAGGTTCTGCTAGGAACCGATCCTGCTAGGGATCACCCGGTTAAGGGATGGCTATATACCCAGTTAAAGGTTAGAACCCTGTTAAAGGTTACCGTGCAAGAGGATTTGAAGAACTCATTAAATTGAGTCACCCTGTTAAAGGATTTACACAAAAGTCTATTAAAGCTACCCGATTAAGGGATTTTCCAACTACTGAAATGGTTAGATGTCAATAGGTAATACTATAATCTAATAACAGCACTCAATGCCAAGGTAGATCCACTTTAGCTCCTTTTCTTCTGCAATCACACTCTGCGGGTATCAACACACTTCTCCGGTCTGACAAGAATCAAGTATCACTCACTGGGATACACACATACCATTTTCCAACCACTTCAGAATGAAAAACATCATCAACCTTATAGGAAACAGATAGGTCAGTAGCATAAACCCTAAACCCTAAACATTTAGGTTTTACAATCCAGTCGGTTCAATCCTGATCATTAACCATACTGCATCAAATACAACATTCTTGAACAAATCTCAAGATGTTCTCCAATGTTCATTTTTTGCCACTTCAGGAAGTTGATAACTCATCACGCTCTCTCCACCGTTTACAGAGACTTCGTACATTCCCGAGGTAGATAGGATCAATCTCCATGCAAGATCCTCAAGGAAATCCTTCACGCACACAAGGTTGTCATGGCAACACTTATCTGGTTTTCATTACAATGCTAACTCATCACAAGATGTCAGCGATTGAATCACACAATCTTGGAATGCATCAATCGGAAACCCTGAAGTTGAGACTACCAACCGATAGTCATGCCAAATGAAACCCCAATACTAAACTTCCATTTACCGGTTCACCTTGAACAAACATACCGCTTCACTTTTTCATAAATATCGGTTTACATCATCATACCGGTTCATACTTCAGCATATTGACATCAATGACAACATACAATATCATCATGTCATCATGCTCTGCACATATGCCAACAATCTCCCCCTTTGGCATTGATGGCAATATACAAAGATATCTTTCTACTTCTTCTTCACATCTTCTCCCCAATACTGTAGATATCTTATCCGCTTCACATCTTCTCCCCCTTTGACAACAATGCCAAAGTGGGGGCATACACATCTATGTTCCACTATGTTGCTCCCCCTAAGGAGTAGCATCCTTCAACACACCAATCCTGAAAAAGATATATCAATGTAAGACCTGACCTATGTGGAGCACACACCTTTAGCTCACCTCTTGAAGGGGAAGCACCCCTAATTCACCTCTCAAATAGGTAAAGGTAGCCTTCAGTAGAGGCTTGGTGAATATGTCTACTAACTACTCCTTACTGGAAACATGTTCCAGTACAACCTCTTTGTTCTGAACCTTCTCCCTCAAGAAATGATACTTGACCTCGAAGTGCTTGGTTCTAGCATGTAAAACCGGATTCTTGGAGATTTTAATTGCACCTGTGTTGTCACAAAATATACTTACCGGTTCAGATACATGAACTTTGAATCCATTTAATACATGCTTTATCCAAATTGTCTGGGTGCAGTTCATAAATGTTGCAACATACTTCACTTCTGTTGTAGACTGAGAGATACAACTCTGCTTCTTACTCATCCATGAGACTATTCTACCACCAAGAAAGAATGCACCATCGGTTGTGCTCTTCCGGTCATCCACATTACCAGCCCAATCAGCATCTGTAAACACTTTTACATTGAAATCATTACTATATGGATACCATAATCCATAGTCAATAGTTCCCTTTAGATATCTAAGAATCCGCTTGACTGCTACCAAGTGGGATTCTCTTGGGCTTTTCAGGAACCGTGCAATAATGCCCACTACATGTGCAATGTCCGATCTGCTATGTACTACATAGTGTAATTTACCAATCATTGATCGGTATTCTTTCGCATTTACCAACACTGAGTCATCCTCTTTTGATAATTTATAACTGGTCACCATCGGTGTACCAACCAGTTTACTGTCTTCCATGCCAAAGGTCTTCAACACCTCTTTGACATACTTGGACTGAGTGATAAAGATTCCATCTTTCATTTGTTGAATCTGTAGTCCAATGAAGAACTTAATCTCCCCTATAAGTGACATCTCCAATTCCTTTTTCATCTCATATGCAAAATCATGACTCATCTTGTCATCTCCTCCAAAAATCATGTCATCAACAAATACCTCACAGATTAGAATCTGATCTCCTTTTGACTTCAGATAGATATTGCTATCTTCACTTGTTCTCTCAAATCCAATCTTCACAAGATGGGAGTGAAAGCGTTCATACCATGCTCTAAGTGCCTGCTTTAGTCAATACAAGGCTTTATGTAGCCTACACCCCATGTCACTGTCTTCTAAGCTATATACACCTCCTCTTCTAGTATTCCATTTAGGAATGCAGATTTTACATCGATTTGATATACTTTGAATCCCGTGAAGGCTGCATATGCAAGAAACATACAAACTCCTTCCAATTTGGCTACTAGAGCAAAGGTTTCTCCATAGTCTTCTCCTTCTTGAGCATATCCTTTACACACCAGTCTGGTTTTGTTTCTTACCATTAAACCATCTTCATTTAGCTTATTTCTGAAAACCCATTTGGTGCCTATGACATTTTTATGTCCAGGTCTGGGTACCAAAGACCATGTACCATTCTTTTCTATCTGGTCAAGTTCCTCTTCCACTGCCTTGATCTAATCTTTATCTTTATGTGCCTCTTTAAATGTTTTAGGCTCAAATTCAAAGATCATGCAAGAATTTTCTCTGACCTTTCTTCTTGTAAGAATTCTTGCATCCTTATCTCCTATGATCTCCTTTGGAACATGATTCAGCTTTACATACCTAGGAATGATCTTGGTTGTTTACTCTTGCTTTTCTTCTTCATCAGCATCACCATCTACAAGTGTAGGAGCACTGTTACTGGTGCTAGGCAGTTTTGCAACCGGTTCCCAGAAGGTTACTACCAGTTCCTCTCCTACTTGCTCACTGTCAGTTTCCTTAGGTTTCTCAGAGGTTTCATCAACTCTAACATTGATGCTTTTAACAATTCTCTGAGTCCTATTGTTGAAACATTTGAGAGCTTTGCTCTTTGTGGAATACCCTAGGAATATTCCCTCATCACATTTTGCATCAAACTTGCTTTGATGTTCACTCCTCTTGATATAACATTTGCTACCAAACATTGTAAAGTAGCTTACCATTGGTGTCTTACCGGTATAATACTCATAAGGAGTTTTATCCTTACCTTTCTTGATGACTACCCAGTTCATTGTGTAGATTGCAGTGCTCACTGCTTCTCTCCAAAAGGTGTGAGCAACTTTTCCTTGGATCAGCATTGTTCTGGTTGCTTCAACTACAGTCTAGTTGTTTCTCTCTGCTAGGACATTATGCTATGGATTCCAGGGGGTACATAGTTGCCTCTTGATGTCATTCTCTTCATAGTACTTGTTGAATTTACTGGAAGTGAATTCTCCTCCTTGATCAGTTCTTAGGCACTTAATCCTTTTACCACTTTCTTTTTCAACCAGTGCTCTGAAGGCTTTGAACTTTCCAAAGGCTTCAAACTTGTCCTTCAAGAATGTGACCCACATCATTCTTGAACAATCATCAGTAAGAATCATAAAATATCTATCTCCTTGCACACTCCTAGTTTTCATAGGACCACACAAATCAGTATGCACAAGATCAAGTAAATTGTCTGCAGTGAAAGATTTACCTTTGAAGGTTGAGGAAGACATTTTCCTCAGTTGACACTCTCTGCACAAAGGATTCTTTGGTTTGCTCAGCATAGGCAGTCCTCTAATTGCCTTCACCTTACTGGCCTTCACAATATTATCAAAGTTTACATGGCAGAGTCTCATATGCCATATCTAGCTATCATCAAACTTAGCCATTAGACATGTACTGATATTTGCATTTAGCTAAAATAGGTTACCTTTGGTCTACATACCGGTGGCCATCAGTTCACCACTCTTACCTTTTATTTTACACACTCAATCTCTGAATTCCAGAGTGAGTCCATTATCTTTCAGCTGAGCGACACTCAAAAGGTTGTGTCTGAGACCTTCTACCCAATACACATTGTTATCACTTCTTTTTCCATACATGGTGCAACATTACCAAAATGAACCACACCACCATCATACTCTTCCAGAGATAAAAACTTACTCTGGTCACTAGTCATATGGTGAGAACAACCACTGTCAATAATCCACTCATTGGAATTATCAAAGCAGAGACAAGAGCCATCTTGTCTGACACATCTTCCTTAACTACTACAAACACAATGTCTTCACTATCTTCATCTTCTGATTCCTCATCAGTGACACCTTCATCAACTGCTACAAAATAGTTTCTTTTGTTTCCTCCTTTGGACTACTTAAACTTCTCTAGTTTGTCCTTTTTATCACCATTAGGATAGTTTATAGCAATGTGTCCTATCCTATTGTAAGAAAAGCATTTTAAAGGGAGCTTACCTTTGTATTTACCAATTCCCTTAGGAAGTCTCTTGGCAAGAAGAGCTTCAAATTCCATCAGGATCTCCTCATCATCCATTTCTCTGCTTTGTCTTTGTTCACCAATGGTACTAGCTTCTTTTCCCTTTCTAGATGGTGCAGGAAATGCTCTAAAGGTTGATTCGGTCTTCTAAATACTGCCATCATAATTATTTAGTTCATAAGCTATCAACTTAGCAATGATGGAGTCTAGGGATACCTTTGTCTTGTTTATGGACCTCAACTCCTGAATAGTAGCAACCCTTATTGCATAGACCAGTAATAAGGATCCCAAGACTTTGCTAACAATAGTGGAATCATCTATTATACCACTTGCACTCTTGATGTCTCCAACAATAGTTTTGATTCTTATTCCATATTGTTGAATGGTCTCTCCCTCAACCATCCGCATGTCTTCAAAATTTTCCCTAAGGCTCTCTTCCTTAGCTTGTTTCACATGCTCATCACCACCATAGATATTCTCAAGAGCATCCCATACTTCTTTGTGTTACTACTTATCAACTTTCCATTAGTTTCATGTCAAAGTTATTCTATACACTCTAGTCAGTTATCTCTACCGAGACATACAGTCGGTATGCACAGTCTAGTTGGTTATAGAAGAAAGTAAGTCTCAAAATGTAGTATACACCGAGTTGTCTATCAAGTATCATTTCATGTCTACCGAGCAGCAAAAAGACACATACACTGAGTGAAACGTGTTACCAGATTCATTGAACCTGGACATGCATATGAAAACATGTTACAAGATCGAGGCACATCTAACCGTTATCATATTGGAAATTGCACTTAAAGATTGTGTATGATTTTGAGGTCATCTAACCAATGAAATAATTTGCATGGTTATTCATTCAATAAATCATGTTTGTAAGATCAAAGCAATGAAAGGATCACCGTCATAAGAGATCTATTTATACAGCATGAGTTAAGAATTAAAGGTGTGTGCATGAGTGTAAGAATACTGTTACAAAGACATAGAGGTCACCGAGAAGGTTTTCAAAGAACAGTCGAAGAACAGAGTAAACAGAAGGGTTTACCGAGTTACTATATGGGTTACCAAGGTATGCTATAAGCAAGGTAACTTATTCTGAGCACATAGAATCTTCTATAACATTCTAGATGTAAAGTTGCAGATATTTGTAATGATTTTGTTGTAATACTGTGAAGTTGTAAGAGAAACCTTTAACAGGGTAAAAGACTCTAATCAAGTCTATAAATTGTAAAGCCTCTAACCAAGTGCAACATTTAGTTTAAGTGTTGTGAAATTCTTTAGCAAGGTAGATCTAATAGGTCTTGATACTCCTAATAGGGTAAGCTATCAGAAATAGCTAAACATGTAGCTCTAACCGAGCACTCTTTATTATTGCAGTAGTGAAGTTGTGGGTGCCATCCCCACCATAGTTTTTCTCTCTAACCAAGAGTTTATGCGTAACCAAAATATATGTGTTATGGAGTGAATCATGTATGATTGTTATCTATTTTTTTTATCTTTATATTATGTTACTGCACTATTCGGTTTATGCATAACTGTAAAGTTATTATTGAAGAAAAGTTTTGAAGTACTGATTCACCCCCCCCCCCCCTCTCAGTACATTAGCTTTCCATATTGGGCCTAACAATTGGTATTAGAGCTTGAATCTTGGAAAAGGGTTTAACTGCCTAAAGAGAAAGATCTTATCAATGGAAGGCTATAAACAATCTCAAAGGATTGTGTATCTGCAAGAAGAGCTGGATCATGCTAATCAAGTGATTACAGACATGCAAAGGCAAATGCAAAAATCTCTGAAAGTGAGAAGAAGATTATCTGATGATTTGCAGGACTCTCAAGAGTTAGTGGAATAAATTGAGACATCATCTGAGAATAACACATCTGAAGAAACTGAAGAAATGATTGGAGTATTGAAAGAAAAGAACAAAGAACTGGCTGATCAACTGGAAGCAATGAAAAGAGAATATGAACATTTCAGCACACAGATGACTATAAATCTTGATGCATTGAGGACAACCGAGGATAAAGTAAGAGATCTAGAAAGGGAGAAACAACAACTTGAAGTCTTAGTATCTGATAAGAATGATGAAATCACAAGGTTGACTGGAATTCAACAAAATCTGTCAGATCAACTAGGTTATGCACATCATGAAGCAATTTTGAAGGATGATGAGCATCAAGCATTGAAACTTGAAGTATCAAGGTTAACCGATGAACTTGAAATAGAGAAGAAATCCAAAGAAACACTGAAGAAGAGTTATGAAGCATCAAAAATGTTAGATGAGCAACTAAATACAAGACGACCCAACAAAGATGGCTACAAAGGAAAAGTCTCTACCGAGAAGGGAATTCATACTACCGAGAGAGGAGAATCATCAAAGAAAGCTAGAATCAAGAAGAACATCAAAAGAAAGAAGCCTATTTGCAACTATTGTGGAAATCAAGGTCACACTGCCAACACATGCCAAATCAGAAAAGGTAAGCAACCGAATGTCACTAAGTCCAATGGTTATTGTTACAACTGCAATAAATATGGTCACACATCTAATCAATGTAGGACAAAGTCTGTTAACAATTATCAGAAGGCAAAATTCAAAGGGTTTTGTAAAAACTGCAATAGATATGGACATAGTACCGAGAAGTGTTGGCTTAAGTAAAAGAACTATATGTGGTCTACACACTGAGCAAATGCTAGAGGTTATCGAACTCACACACATCCTTACTGACAGTATTCTATAGTACCATGGGATTACAATACAAGGATATGGTGTGAATGTTGTGGAAGATATGGACATATAAGTGCCAACTGTTTTATAAGGTTTGGGATGAACAACTGAAGATCATGGAGAAATCCTGGTATGGCATGTTTTCATTGTCACAAAGTTGGACACTTGGCTGGAGATTGCAGAGATCAACTTAGAAAAGACACTGAAGAAATAAAAGAAAAATTAAAGATGATTTGGAAAAAGAAGAAATTTGTGTCAAATGAAGAAAGCACCTTACCTACCAAGTTAGGTGCACCCATTCCAAATTAATTGGTAAAGGTATGAAGGGACTGCATTCTCTCAAGGTTAAATCTTAATAGTTCCTATTTTATTATGTACTTAATTCAAAATATGCATAATTAAGATGTAATAGTAAGTTTGAAATTCCATCAAAGTCTTTTGAAGCACTACAGGAAACCTATCAAGTCGGTCAATATGGGAAGCCTGTCAAGTCAGTAAATGAAGGAAGTTTGGTTACTCGGTTAAAATGAAAAAGGAGAGTAAAATCGATTAAAGAGGAACCGAGTGCATTTAATGTTTTTGACCTAACCCACGCGAAGCCCGATAAGGTATTTTGTGTACTTAAAAGCATTTTCGTGGTCATTTACACTTACCAAGTTTTCGAGAGAGCAGAGCAAAGCGAATCCAAGGTGATCAAAACCTCCTACAAAGCAAATTCAAGGTATTTACATCAATCTCAATGCATTGTTAAGCTAATTTACCAATCCTATCTAGTTGCCATTATCTGCTAAGTATAAAGCGTTAGTCATTTGAAATCCTGAAACCCTAAGGATCTTTTGTTAGCTTTTATCTGAAATCTTTAATGGCACCCAAGATCCAAGATCCCATAGTTGTCAAGAATGTAGAGAATCCCTCACTAAAATACTCTTTGACTCCCAAAGTTGCATCTGAACCGGATGACAAAACTGTCTTTTCACTTATCTCGGATAGAGTGTTGTCAGTCGAGGATGTGAGATTCTTCACCAAATGTCATGTTGAAATCAGAGACACCTATGATGAGCCGTGTACCGATGGTAAATTGAATAGCAAGTATGAACACATCAAGATCAAGCGATTAACTGAAGCCCTAACCTATCCCCGTGTGTTCAAACCCCAGTGGGTCAAGTTTGTTCTAAGCAGAGTTCACGATGATTTCATGTGGCTAGAAGAGCAACCATTTAAGATTACTAAGGAAATCATTCATCTGATTATCGGTTACCCCATTTATGATCATGCCCGAGCCCAAAAGATGATATCACAGAAGGAATTGATCAGTTTAACTGGAGTAGAATCTGATTGCAGAGGATTGAAACTAAATAATGTCATAGATGAAGAATTAAAATTTGCCATTAGAGTAATGGGTTACTGTTTCTTCCAATTGGCAAGGGAAAACAGTGTTCCCTATGCAGCAGTAGACCTAGTGATGCAGAGGGAACAAAGACTTCTTCCCTATCTACATATTAAAATATCAATATCCATTTAAACTCATTCTTTAGAGGCAAACTAACAACTTCTTTCAATCATCTCAACTTAATGCAATAACCCATATTCATGGTTCACACTTCAATCTTTAAAGTTCCCAGTCATAGACCTGTATTCTATCATTCATAACTTTTGACCCAGATATTATTTTGCAAATCCCTTTGGTGAAATTGTATATAACTAGCCTTGTTAAAACATATCCAAAAATTAGGAGAATCCAATTGTTATATTAAATGTTATGGTCTCTTCACCGAGACCCATTTCTGCTATCCCCAAATTAGACATGTGCATGCTCAGTCTGTCTAGGGCATCAAATATCTTTCACAAAAAATAACCAAAATACACCAAACCAATTTCATATAAAATATATATGAATATAGATTCATAATATTTAATCCATTAAATTTTTCCATTGCTAAATCATGAGATAATTTCAAATCATTGCCTGCAACTCCATTGAGGACAGTTTAAAACCAGTTTTCACCAAAATCTTCATAGCTTCCACAAATATAAACAAAAATGACTAAAACCAAAAGTAAAAAAAAGAGGATTCACATATCTTTCCAATGAATCTATTTAGAGGTCATAAAACTTTCATATGAACCCGTACCATTTTCTGCAACATGACTGTTCTCAGGAAACCTCAAATCTGCAATCAACAACTTTTACCAAAACTTCCATAACTTCTTCATTTATAAACATAATCACTCAAAATAAAAAGGAAAAGAAAGGTACTTCACATATCTAACCATACATTATACATTTTACAAAGGTTCCTAGGCCATACATGGTCGTACAAGGCCTGGAACCAACATAAAAACTGGAAAGCCAATCAAAATAACAATAGTAGAATGCACCAAAATGTATCAAAATGTTCTCCTTTCTTTCCTTTCTTTTCTTTATGATTTGGAATGACCATAAAATGAATTTTTATAGACTCTTGGTCAGTTTTGACCTTACAACTACCTCTCATAACCAACTTTTAACCCCTTTTCAACTTTTGTTGCATTTTTGCAACTTTGCTTGACAACATTTTATTGTCAAGTTGACAACTTTTACACTTTTGAATAAATGACTTCATGGCTTTACAAAACACATCACATGACTCTTAAAATGACAACTAAATGACAACTTTACAATTTTGTTTTCCCTTAGGCATTACATTTGATTTTATTACATTGAATATCATATCCAAACATATGGATTAAAATATCTCTCAGGATCTCCTCCAATGTCTTGATGTCTAGGTGCTTCTGCACCATACTACCGACCTTGAAAACTTTCCAAGTCCCTTGGAAACATAGGGATAATAACCTGAAAGAAAATAAAATTTATGCTTTGGATTAAAATCATCACCTTCATCTTTGTCTTTGCCTCTTCATCTTATCACCATTCTCATGCCTTTACTGCAATCACCATCTCCAAAAGGACACAGGACTGTCCTTGTATCTACCTCCTCAATAACTCCTATTAGTGGAGTATGTAATGGCTGCCATCCAAGTGCTTTTACCAACCATAAGTCCACCTCTCCATGCTGCATCACCTCACCAAAACAAAAAAAAAACTCACCTTTGCCTCACCTAGGAGTCCTCTCCTTGCCTCTCTCCCTAGTCTCTTGGCAACCAATGGACCATCCCTTTGGCCCTTGACAGACCTTCCTTGTCTGCCCACACACAACACCAAATTCCTCTTGCAACTAGATGGACAAGCACCTACAACCAAAACTCATCAATAACACAAAATTTCAACTCTCCTTGGGCTAGGTCCTGGTGTGGATTGCCTCCTTCGGCGCTCTACCCACACACTCAGGCTCTTCTAGCTCTGATACCAATTTGATGCAGAGGGAACAAAGACTTCTTCCCTATCTACATATTAAAATATCAATATCCATTTAAACTCATTCTTTAGAGGCAAACTAACAACTTCTTTCAATCATCTAAAGTTAATGCAATAACCCATATTCATGGTTCACACTTCAATCTTTAAAGTTCCCAGTCATAGACCTGTATTCTATCATTCATAACTTTTGACCCAGATATTATTTTGCAAATCCCTTTGGTGAAATTGTATATAACTATCCTTTTTAAACCATATCCAAAACTTAGGAGAATCCAATGGTTAGATTAAATGTTATGGTCTTTGCACCGAGACCCATTTATGCTGTCCCCAAATTAGACATGTGCATGCTCAGTCTGTCTAGGGCATCAAATATCTTTCACAAAAAATAACCAAAATACACCAAACCAATTTCATATAAAATATATATTAATATAGATTCATAATATGTAATCCATTAAATTTTTCCATTGCTAAATCATGAGATAATTTCAAATCATTGCCTGCAACTCCATTGAGGATAGTTTAAAACCAGTTTTCACCAAAATCTTCATAACTTCCACAAATCTAAACAAAAATGACTCAAACCAAAAGTAAAAAAAAGAGGATTCACATATCTTTCCAATGAATCTATTTAGAGGTCATAAAACTTTCATATGAACCCGTACCATTTTCTGCAACATGACTATTCTCAGGAAACCTCAAATCTGCAATCAACAACTTTACCAAAACTTCCATAACTTCTTCATTTCTAAACATAATCACTCCAAATAAAAAGGAAAAGAAAGGTGCTTCACATATCTAACCATCCATTATACATTTTACAAAGGTTCCTAGGCCATACATGGTTGTACAAGGCCTGGAACCAACATAAAAACTGGAAAGCCAATCAAAATAACAATAGTAGAATGCACCAAAATGTATCAAAATGTTCTCCTTTCTTTCCTTTCTTTTCTTTATGATTTGGAATGACCATAAAATGAATTTTTATAGACTCTTGGTCAGTTTTGACCTTACAACTACCTCTCATAACCAACTTTTAACCCCTTTTCAACTTTTGTTGCATTTTTGCAACTTTGCTTGACAACATTTTATTGTCAAGTTGACAACTTTTACACTTTTGAATAAATGACTTCATGGCTTTACAAAACACATCACATGACTCTTAAAATGACAACTAAATGACAACTTTACAATTTTGTTTGCCCTTAGGCATTACATTTGATTTTATTACATTGAATATCATATCCAAACATATGGATTAAAATATCTCTTAGGATCTCCTCCAATGTCTTGATGTCTAGGTGCTTCTGCACCACCTAGCCTACAAAATTGTGAAAAAGGGAACGAAAATTGACCTATGTGAGGTGTTGCTGAATAACCTATTTGAAAATCTAAACACCATTAGGAAGCCGAAGAAGAATAACTTGACTAATACTCTAAAGTTTGGATCATTACTGGTATGCATGTTTTTCTATTTTGAAAAATTCTTTCCATCAATCGGTAAAGTTGTTTGGGAGCTACACCGACCAATCACCCATCAGATTAATGACTTCATTAAGAAGTTAGGAGATAATTTCAACGATATTATGGATGATTACATCAGTAAATTTCAAGAGAAAATGCATAATAGATATAGGATTCCACCCCAGCTAGTAGAGAAATACAAAAATGATATATGTTTTGAAGTTGACACTGATTACTATTATGTGAATGTTGTGGAACTGAGGACTCAATCTTTGTCACCGATGGGTTACGAGATTGATTTTGACATCACACAATAGCAAATTGATGCATTTCTCACATTACCAAGACATAATACCGAGCTAAGGTATGGTACCTATGAGGAAGTAAAGGAAAAGGTAAAGATGAACATTGTAGTACCCAAAGCTACAAGAAAGGCAACAAAAATGATAAAGGGATTGTCAGAGAAATTTGGAGAAGACTCTTCCTCTACACCTGTCAAAGGTACCATTGCCATTACCGAAGAGGAATCTGAAGCCCAAGAGGCAGCTATAACACTAAGCACTGAATTGCCTAAGGGAAAAGTGTTGAAGAGAAAGAAACAGGACACATCAAAGGCCTCACCAACTCCACCTCTAGTAAAGCAACCTAACACAAGAGCATCTGCAGCCTCACCGAGTAAGAAAACAAAAAGTGTTACTACTCCCAAGGTAACAAAGACATACAAGAAATCTACTCGGAGACTCATTTTGGCAAAAGAGTCTAGTGATACCGAATCAGACGATGCAAGCTAATTCTAGATTGTCAAGAGCAAGAAGGTAAATATACATAGTGTTGAAAATTTTTGTACTAATCTAAAAGAATATGGAGGATTTGGATCATTTAGATATGTCAAGTATGAAACCAGGAATAATGATGAGAAGAGATAAATTGAAGAAGTTGTCATCTGCACACTTCTAAAATTCTGGTTAGCTCCATTAGAACTAGCTAAGTCACTTCCAAATGAACTGTATCTGCATATTAATAATAGGTGGAAGTATGCAATGGACTCGAAGAAACAAATCAGAGAAAGAAGTCTAGTTCATCTATTTCCTAACATGTCAGTAGCTAAAATAAAGGAACATCTGACAACCTACAATTCAAATTTTCTTGTCAAACAGAGAGCCTTAAAACTGATGAATGGGCTATATATTGAAGTGGAAAATGAGACAAAAGCAAAGTGGCAGGAAATCTTTAAAGTCAAGGATGTCGGTGAGCAAGCTATAGTTGAAATTGTTGATGTCACCGAGCAAGATCCTGATGTTACCGAACAAGACCCTGTTGACACCATTCAAATAGATGAAGATGTCATGGATATAGAGGCACCGGAACAGGAAATGATAGAAGGCACTGCATATGCAAAACTTGTATCTAGTGAATCAGTCTTAGAACAAGTTCAGCCTTATCCACCGGTCAAGCAGCCTATCTGAACCGAAACCCCTCATGACACAGATCAAGGCACTGAAGGTCACAAATCTACAGTAGGAGAAGGGACTACTCAGGAATATACATCTCAAGCACCTTCTAACACTGAGACTGTTGCAACTGAGACACCAAGTACCGAGACACCGAAGGACTCTACAGAGGCTAAAGGAACTGATCAAAGTGTTGCCTCTACCGAGCAACCTACCGAGGGTCATCAAGCCTCACAAGCCCTTGTCTTAGTTCCATCGGTGAAAGGTAAAGAAAAGAAGATGAAAAAGCATAGTTTTAAAGTTGATTTGTCAAAACCAATAGTGTTTCCTAATATAGACATAGCAAAATTAAAGGGGCAAGCACTCATTGATTTCAGTGAACTATGCAAAGCAAAGGCCGACAAGAGAAGCAAATGGCCATTCAAAAGAAAAATAAAGTACTTCAAAAGGTAAAAGCACTCCTAATAGATATGCTACTTGAAGCTACAGTATCAACTGATGCAGCCATCCACATTCAACTGGATGAACTCCTAACAAAGATAGAGACATCTGGAGTAGATGCATCAGAATATTTAAGCAAGCTAAAAGACAAAGAGCTCACTGCAAAAATGTTAGAAGAGGTATAGAAAGCTATAGCTATTGGCAAAGTTAAACTTGTCAAATTTATTGCTGAGTTGACTCCTCAACTCAAGCACATTCTTTATTTAATTCAGAAACTCTGCACATTTTCTTTATTCATTAAAGACATTAAGAATAAAACAGAGGCAATTGAGAAAGAGATCACCGATCTCTCAAGCAAGTTGACCACAGAGCCAAATTCAGTTCAAAATTTTTACACAAAGCTACAATAGCTCATGGCTCAACAATTGGACCTAAGAAATGAAGAACACAAGATCAAGATGGACATAATGACACTTCAGACATTATTCCTTCCTCATCTTTCATCCATCCAAGAACAGATCAACCGAGCCACATCCTTATCTACTACACAAGAGGGAAGCACTCTAGATGGCTTAATATCATTATTGGCTAATATTCAAGCGCAGAATTCTTTAATGGATAGTGTAAAGAATACCCTCTCTGTCGCTCTCATCGATGCCCAGACCAAGTACAAATCCATTTTTGACTAGTTACCACCCCCGAATGGTAATTAATTTTTTATGTTTGTCAAAAAGGGGGAGTAATATGATATAGTATGATACAATATTGGGGGAGTGTAGCATTCAAAGCATCAAAGTATAAAATCAAACAATAGGAGTATAGTATATAGGGGGAGTATACCAAGTAGAGAAAGCAGAGTATCTAAGTGCAGTGCACCAAGTAGTAAACAAAACAGTAAGCAAAGCACACAGAACAAATCACCAAGCATGCAAAATCAGAGTTTTCTATAGTATATCGTTAAGGGGAGTATATCTGGATGTATTATATTATTGACTATTGTATATACTGTCAGCATAGACAAATTTTTCAAGTATATAGATTATTGAGTTATAACTTTGAAAGTAGTTTTTGTCAAACATCTCAACTAATGTCAAAAGGGGAGATTGTTACTACTTATCAAGTTGGCATTAGTTTCATGTCAAAGTTATTCTATACACTCTAGTCAGTTATCTCTACTGAGACATTCAGTCGGTATGCACAGTCTAGTCGGTTACAGAAGAAAGTAAGTCTCAAAACGTAGTATACACCAAGTTGTCTACCGAGTATCATTTCATGTCTACCGAGTAGCAAAGATGACCCACCGAGTTGATATACACCGAGTGAAATGTGTTACCAGATTCATTGAACCTGGACATGCATATGAAAATGTGTTTCAAGATTGAGGCACATCTAACCGTTATCACATTGGAAATTGCACTTAAAGATTGTCTATGATTTTGAGGTCATCTAACCAATGAAATAATTTCCATGGTTATTCATTCAATAAATCATGTTTGTAAGATCGAAGCAATGAAAGGATCACCATCATAAGAGATCTATTTATACAGCATGAGTTAAGAATTAAAGGTGTGTGCATGAGTGTAATAAGACTGTTACAAAGACACAGAGGTCACCGAGAAGGTTTTCAAAGAACAATCGAAGAACAGAGTAAACAGAAAGGTTTAACGAGTTACTATATGGGTTATCAAGGTATGCTATAAGCAAGGTAACTTATTCTGAGCACATAGAATCTGCTATAACATTCGAGATGTAAAGATGCAGATATTTGTAATGATTTTATTGTAATTTTGTGAAGTTGTAAGAGAAACCTTTAACTAGGTAAAAGACTCTAATCAAGTCTATAAATTGTAAAGCCTCTAACCAAGTGCAGCACTTAGTTTAAGTGCTGTGAAATCCTTTAGCAAGGTAGATCTAACAGATCTTGATACTCCTAGCAGGGTAAGCTATCAAAAATAGCTAAACATGTAGCTCTAACCGAGCACTCTTTATTATTGCAGTAGTGAAGTTGTGGGTGCCATCCCCACCGCAATTTTTCTCTCTAACCAAGAGTTTTTGCGTAACCAAAATATATTTGTTATGGAGTGAATCATGTATGATTGTTATCTATTTGTTTTAGCTTTATATTATGTTACTGCATTATTCGGTTTATGCATAATAGTAACGTTATTATTGAAGAAAAGTTTTGAAGTACTAATTCACCGCTCCCCTCTCAGTACATTAGCTTTCCATATTGGGCCTAACACTTTCAGATTTTCTTTATCCTAAACATCAATAAACTCAATATCAGATAGACTACTGATTAGGGCTTCCATGACTTGCCCATTCTTTTCAATCTCTCTCTTTTGATCATCAGTGAGAGTACCGGTAGGGATAACATAAGCATTCTCAACATAGATCCAGTGTTGAGCACCCATGCTTTTGATGTATATCTTCATTCTATCCTTCCATATTTTAAAGTTGTCTCTATTGAACTTTGGACCTTCCCTCTTCATCATTAGAGTAGGATCTTTTCCTCAAGCGGTTAAGCTTACAACACAAAGGACTTGGAGGACGCTCTGATACCAATTGATGAATAAATGATGAACAATTAGTACCAAACCGGTACTAAGAGGGGGGGTGAATCAGTACAGGCGAAAACACTTTTCCTAAACTGGTTTGACTACACACACTGAACTTTGACTGGCAAGCAATAACACCGGTCTAAACCAGATTACTACCGGTAAAACATAGTGAGAATGTGAAAGACATAAACTAGTAACCCTTAGCTTTCCATACAATCTAATACCTCATTTCCACTTCACCCTTATGCATAAACAACTAATCTATCATCCAAAAATATAATGACTGCTAGTTCATCATATGTTACCAGTTTTACATAAAACACTAAACCATCACATGAAAGGCATCACACATGACACACTGCTTTTTGACGTGGAAACCCAACTGGGAAAACCACGGTGGGGATGAATACCCACAAGCTGCTCTTTGAACTCTCTTGAAGTCCGCTTTGTTAGGAGCCTTGTCTGGTTAGAGACTATTATAATAGGTTCTGCTAGGAACCGATCCTGCTAGGGATCACCTGGTTAAGGGATAGCTAAATACCCAGTTAAAGGTTAGAACCCTCTTTAAGGTTACCTCGCAAGAGGATTTGAAGAACTCATTGAATTGAGCCACCTTGTTAAAGGATTTACACAAAAGCCTGCTAAAGCTACCCGGTTAAGGGATTTTCCAAGTGCTGAAATGGTTAGATTTCAACAGGTAATACATTGATCTGATAACAGCACTCAATGCCAAGGCAAATCCACTTTGGCTCCTTTTCTTCTACAATCACACTCTATGGATATCAACACACTTCTCTGGTCTGGCAAGAATCAAGTATCACTCACTGGGATACACACATACCATTTGCCAACCACTTCAAAATGAAAAACATCATCGACCTTATAGGAAACAGATAGGTCGGTAGCATAAACCCTAAACCCTAAACATTTAGGTTTTATAATTCAGTCAGTTCAATCCTAATCGCTAACCAAACTACATCAAATACAACAG